>NW_011888860.1:2540120-2546432 GCF_000151845.1 Pteropus vampyrus | reverse complement strand
TCTATCATGGGTTAGGATTCTGCTCCCAACTACCATGCAAGGCTTCCATCTAGAATATGTTTGGACTTATCCAGAGAACTATTAACGTAGGAAATTGTCCTGTCCCTCAAAGTGGGAATAATCCCCATTAAAAACTAATCAACATTTCTCTCCTTTGGATCTCTTAGAAGTAACAGCATATAGCAATGGTTATAATATAAGCTCTGCAGCCACATTGCTTGGGTTCCCATCCTGTTTTTATCCTTCTAGTTGGGTAACTTTAATAAGTTCCTTAATCTATTAGAGTCTTAGCTCCCTCACCTGAAAATGGGGATGAAAGCACATTATAAGATTGTTGATAGGATTAGATGACTTAATAAAGGTAAAACTTATAGAACGGTGTCTGGCCAATAGAAAGATTCAGTTAGCATTATATGGTTTTTATTCCTTTAAATCACTTTGTGTCCCTAAGAGCTAATAAAATCCTTCACCTAAATCATCAACGCTCAAGAACAAATTTGGAAAACCTGGAGATACTTCAAAATTTCTGATATATTGTGAGGGCCAATCTCCATCCTCCTCTCTGCAGCTCTCCAGTGGTAACCCTGAGTAAAGAATTCAAGAATAGAATCGACTATGTGCAAAGCACTGTGCTAGGAACTAAAAAGATGAAGATTTCATCTAGATCCTTGAAGAGAACCCCTTCTGGTCAGAGAAATGGGCATAAACCAATAACCAAGATATAATGTGCTACACAGTATGAAAGAGATCTAGAAATAATAAAGTTGCTTGGGTTCTTACTCTTTTCTTTAAAATATCTCATTACTTTATAGATTATCAGACAAGGAAGTCACCTTGAATATCACCAACTGAGTCCAATCTTTACTTCACGGAAGTCCCTGGGCTATGTGCCTTAAGAAACTGTCTCACAACTCAAAACCAATTTTGAGTCTTTAGTTTTTTTCTCTTGAGTGGATCTGGATTTCACATTTGGAATTAATAGAAAGGAAAGTACCTTTAAAAATAGAAATTTAAAGTTACTATTTTACAGAGGACAACTTCAGGATATGTATCAGGAAAAATATCTCTGCCAGTGGTTTAAGAAGGAATCTCTACTACTTGCCTCTGTGCCCAGGAAGAAGAATGCTCAGGCTCTCCTCCAGGGTAGATCAATTCCAAGTGGCAACAAAGCATGATAATCCCTTAAAATCATAAATATGGGCCATTGATATATATGAATGCTCTTAGCAGCATTATTCATGAGAGCCAAGTACTAGAAGCTACCCAGACATTCATACGATAGAATGATAAATGAAATGTGGTATATTCATACAATGAAATACCACAGAGTAATGAAAAAGAACGAACTGTGGGTACACTGAACAATATAGATGAATCTCACAGACATAATATCAAACAATAGAAGCCAGATACAAAGGAATATTTACCATATGAGTCAATTTATAAAGTTCAAAACAGGCCAGACTAATCTATGTATTAGAAGTCAGGAGCGTGGTTAGCCTAGACAGGAAGAGCAGGAAATGGTTGGGAAGGGGAAGTGGTTGGAAAAGGAAGTAAGAAATCTTCTAGGTTCTTGGTAATATTCTATTTCTATCTATCTATCTATCTATCTATCTATCTATCTATCTATCTATTTATTTCTTGACGTGTTTATTTTGTAATAATTCATTAATGTATAAATTTATGATTGGTGCACTTTATACATATTTTAATATAGATGGTTTATTTAAAAAGAGAAAGAAATTGCAAGAAAAAAAACTAACACAAAGCAAAATAAAAGTGCACAATTGAATTAGGGTGTTTGCCTTCTCAAACACTTATAATGGCCCCCATTGCCTATAGAAAAACATTCAAGCTCCTTAGCATGGAGTATCAGAAGGCAAAATTCACAAAGAGTAACATGCTTTCTCTTCTTTTAACTAGCTTTTGTACTCACCTTCCTTCACTAAGGTAAGGAGACAGATGTTACCATTCATGTGGCAGAATTTTTCACCTCAGAGGTAGTTGTGTTCTCCCTGTGTTCAACCAAGGTTTTGCCTTTGACTCACACGAAAATCAAGGGCTCAATCATTTGTGGCCAGGGGAGCAGCCTCCTTTTGCAGATAAATGTAGACATTTAAAGGCTAGAATGAATATTCAAGAAGTTTAATACAAGTCAACTGCACGATATAGACACCAGAAATGTTGTCTTAGAAAGACATTATTTATGCATAGAAAGGTAGAGATCCCTAGGTGTCTCCTTTGCTGATTAAATTACACCTAGGGTTCATCATGATGTAAAAAGGACATAAATCAATCACACATGACCATCAGAAAGAGACCATGATAATGAAAGAACTTGAATCCACATCATGGAAGCAAGGGCTGAAAGTAGATCTTCCCAAACCGTGTGCTTTGGTATCCTGGTACACTATAAACAGTTTTGAGCTGTGTCTGGAGCTGGATTACTTTGCTCTTGAGCAGGACCTGGGACAACTGAAGACCTTATGCCAACCAGCTCTGGCTTAGGGAGAACTGGTAGGAGCTCTGCAAAACACTGTCCCATCACAGTTGGGTGTGCAAATGTCTTTCATGGTCCCCCAGAGGGAAAGCATGAAAAATGAACTTGACACTCAGTGCTCAGCTTCAAGTGAGCATATATTGAGCATAAACAAAAAGATACTCTACCACCTCTCATCTACCTTGGCAGCCAGATGCAGAGCATACTGCTGTCCATCCTGAAAGTAGAGCTGAAAAGCTGCTGCTGAATTAATTAGTATTCCAGGTGCACAAACAGCACAGTGTTTTACCCTAAGTGATAACAGTTGGAGGTGGGGAGCTGGAGAAGGAGCCTGGCAGGGGCTTCAGTGGATGTGGTTCTGGTGCTGTCCTGAGCCTCTTTCTTCACATATTAACAACTACCTCCATGTGTAGCTGATGTATCCTTCCAAAAGGTATCTGTACTGCTGGGTGCTTCTCTAACAATGCACGTGCATTGCTGCAAAATAGAGTTTCAGCATATTTTGAAATACTTAATATGAAAAAAGTTCTATTGGATTAGAAGTCCTTTCTCACCACATTAGAAATTTCAACATTATGTTGATCAATGAAAGAGCTATTAGTCTTTAACTATAATTTTGAATACTATACATTTTTAAAGGTTATAAAAAAATGATATTAAATTTTAAATCACAGCTTCTTGTCCATTATGACTATGAAGAATTTGAAGAACTCATCATTAACTAGTCTTGATCAAGAATCGCATGTAATAATTTCAAACATAAAACCTGATATTAAAGGTTATGTTCATGGAATCAAACTAAGTTTCACTTTCAAACCTTGGAAAAGATTTTATTTGGAGGCTTTACACAAATTTAATATTTGCCTAATATTTTGTATTTTATTTTCTTATAATATATACTATAAAGTAAAAACATGTAATAAGATTTTCACCAATCCCCAAACATTCCTAATTTTCGCAGTGCCATGCAAATATTATCATTTTCAATATGTGCCTTGGAGTTCAAAAGGCTTGGAAACACTGGTGGAAAAAAAGTTGTTATATAGAAGGAGAAACATCGTGGAAAACCAAATTGGAAGAACTACCACAGGGGCTAGAAATTCAGTTGTTCTGACTGTCTCCATAGGGGTGGACTTGGACCTCAAGAGAAGGATCCACGAAAATGGATTTCAGTCAAATCCGCAGTGTAAACTCTGGCCAAAGAGAGAGGCCATAAATGTTCTGGGGGTCTGGCTGACCACCTGTCAGAACGATATAGACAGAGATTCAAATTTCAGAGCATGACTGGCCTAGGGAACTTGCACAACCACTTCTGACCTTTAGATCCTATGATTCTGTACTGACCAGTATAGGATGGCTTCCAGCCTCTACCTCCCTGAAATTTCTTAGATTCTTGGTTCAGAAAGCAAGAAGTCATCAAGAAATATAAATAAAAAGCAATTGGCATGTCCTGCTTGGCAGAAAGATGTTGAAAAATGATGGATATGATGCACATAGGAGCATCTCTATGTCTACTATCTTTACCCTTGAGAAAGATGTGTGGGGGAGATAGACATTGACCATGGCTCAGAATTCTAGTGTTCACCAAACCACCCATTAACTACTTAGATACTGAGAAATTCAATTTCCTGCTAATTTAATTTTCTTATCAATAAAAACAGTGGAGATGAGATGAGGAGACTTAGTTAATTTCTACGGGTCAACTCAGTCACAAATTTTTATCTAATATTGTAGATATAAGTTCTCTTGCTTTAATTTTTCTTTGTACATACAATGAATATACAAGGGCTTCTCTCACACAGGGTAGTTCCATTTATTTCAACATTTATTAAATAAACATATACTTTGTCAGGCTCTGTGCTGGACAAAAATATATCAAACTTTAATAGAAAGGACAGACTCCAAAAAGGCAGCAAAAGGCCAGCATACCCAAAGAGGCCCTTGAAAGACCTACAAGCACTAAAATAACTCTAAGGTTATATGAAAAAGGACAAAACCAAGATGGTGACCATCAGGAAATGGAATAATTCTTCCATCCAATCCTGTCCCCGACGATGTGTACTTGGAACAAAAATCAGGCTGGACAGGCAATAAATACTTCATAACCCCTAGAGGGACAGAAAATAAAAGACTGAAGGGAGAATGAGCAACGGATAAGCATGAGTAGCACCAACAAGAGAGGTACAACCTGGTTCACCAGAGACAAAACTAAGAAGAATTCCTGAAAACTTACTGATGGAGTTCCAGGAAGTCAGGAGGTTCAATAAAGATGTGCACACATGCTCATGGAGACCTTGTTAGCCTGCTTAGGAAAGAAACTATAGTGACATGGACTGTGGCTGTCAGTGACTGTGGATGGGTTTTTCAGACTGAAGTTGTCAAAGAATTTTATGTGCAAATGCAACTTACCTTTGTTAATGTTACATGGTGCCTTCTGCTCATTTATCAACTTAATGTCATTATGTAATATATTTTGCCATAACATTTGTTCTATATGCCAGATAATCTCAGAAATGCTGGGAAAGGGAGATTTTTCCACCTGGCAGTGTCCTTTGAAACAAATTATCTAGGATAATTCATGAACAATTAAATGGAAAGAGGAGGAGGCTCAGAAAATAAATAAGACCCAGTTCATGCAGTCATGGAATTCAAAAGCTAACTAACTGGGTGCACACACATGTATTTAACTATCGGTGTGCAAATATTGTGAATATTGAACATGATAATAAATGTTAAGGGTGTTACAAACTATATATCACAATACACATCACATATAAGATATATTAGTAGTAGCAATAGCAGTAGTAGTGTTGTCACAGAGCTGTTCCTGAATTAGACTAACATCCCTTCAATGAAAGAACATAATCTTTCTCTCTGATCACTTGAGTATCATCTAAACGGTGTCTGTTTCTAAAAATCATTATTCTAGGCAAGTCTATGTTTGTCACTCAGCTGTGCTGTGTTGTTTTAACCAAGCATCCTAACAACACTTCAATCCATTATATAAGCCCCAGCTTTCCCTCATTTGGAATGTCTCTTTGTTGTTTACAGATCTGCTCTCACGTAGAACTTGTCTGAAAGGTCTGGATGCTTTCATTTGAGCCTTATCAGAGATCATAGTTATTGGAACTCTGTATTTTACAGCTTCCATCTCATTAATGCCAGCACTAATTTGTGGTCCAATCCAATACCACCCCCATAAGATCTGCATGAATACACACTGGATTTTAATCTGCCATTCAACAAGCATGAAGTCCTTTATGTTCATTATTAGCCAATCAAACAGCCCCAGTTTCTTTTTTCTGCATTTTTTCCATAGTGAAATCATTTTGTCATTATCCCAAAGCAGTTGCATGGTAGGGTATATTAGACAAAACAATGACAAGAATAACAGCCCTTCCTCCTCTTCCTTTTCTTCAATAAATGCTACCATTTAACCTGGAAACCCCGGGTTAAATTGAGTCACAATTTGTTAAACCCCTCCTTCCCTAAAATAGCTCTTACCCTGAGCTATCTTATGGTAAATTATAAAATAGGCCTATTGTTTACCCTCAAAGAAGCAGAAGGACTGTTGAGATGAAAACTAAGTCATGCTCTGGCAGAGAATCAAACCAGGTTGCCAAACCCAAATGGACTGATGAATCCAATGCCACATGTGCCAGGGTGATCTCATTCCAATGCCCATTTTCTTTTCCTGAAAACTGAGGCCTGGGGCCATTATCATGGAATTCTCCTTTGTTCATTTACATAGTTAAATGATTTCCCCTTCATATTATTTCATCCTCATGCATCATCACCAAAAATACTTGTCT
>NW_011888860.1:2533554-2540070 GCF_000151845.1 Pteropus vampyrus | reverse complement strand
CACATGTATTTAACTATCGGTGTGCAAATATTGTGAATATTGAACATGATAATAAATGTTAAGGGTGTTACAAACTATATATCACAATACACATCACATATAAGATATATTAGTAGTAGCAATAGCAGTAGTAGTGTTGTCACAGAGCTGTTCCTGAATTAGACTAACATCCCTTCAATGAAAGAACATAATCTTTCTCTCTGATCACTTGAGTATCATCTAAACGGTGTCTGTTTCTAAAAATCATTATTCTAGGCAAGTCTATGTTTGTCACTCAGCTGTGCTGTGTTGTTTTAACCAAGCATCCTAACAACACTTCAATCCATTATATAAGCCCCAGCTTTCCCCCATTTGGAATGTCTCTTTGTTGTTTACAGATCTGCTCTCACGTAGAACTTGTCTGAAAGGTCTGGATGCTTTCATTTGAGCCTTATCAGAGATCATAGTTATTGGAACTCTGTATTTTACAGCTTCCATCTCATTAATGCCAGCACTAATTTGTGGTCCAATCCAATACCACCCCCATAAGATCTGCATGAATACACACTGGATTTTAATCTGCCATTCAACAAGCATGAAGTCCTTTATGTTCATTATTAGCCAATCAAACAGCCCCAGTTTCTTTTTTCTGCATTTTTTCCATAGTGAAATCATTTTGTCATTATCCCAAAGCAGTTGCATGGTAGGGTATATTAGACAAAACAATGACAAGAATAACAGCCCTTCCTCCTCTTCCTTTTCTTCAATAAATGCTACCATTTAACCTGGAAACCCCGGTTTAAATTGAGTCACAATTTGTTAAACCCCTCCTTCCCTAAAATAGCTCTTACCCTGAGCTATCTTATGGTAAATTATAAAATAGGCCTATTGTTTACCCTCAAAGAAGCAGAAGGACTGTTGAGATGAAAACTAAGTCATGCTCTGGCAGAGAATCAAACCAGGTTGCCAAACCCAAATGGACTGATGAATCCAATGCCACATGTGCCAGGGTGATCTCATTCCAATGCCCATTTTCTTTTCCTGAAAACTGAGGCCTGGGGCCATTATCATGGAATTCTCCTTTGTTCATTTACATAGTTAAATGATTTCCCCTTCATATTATTTCATCCTCATGCATCATCACCAAAAATACTTGTCTACGATAATGTTCTGCATTTCCTGTTCCAACAAATACCTTGTCCTTCAAGTTCCGTTTCCTGTTCCAACAAATGCCTTGTCCTTCTGTTCTGCAACAAATTTTAATTGTAAAATGGGTTCAAATAGACTTGGATATTCATATTTTGAGATAAGTTAAAACTGGGGTGAAAGTTAGTAAATAAAGGAAAGCAACAAACGGCTGAGTGTCTAGTTCAGCAAAAAGACATAGCAACTTTCAAAAGGGGTCTTTTTTCTTTCCTTCTTAATGATCAAAGACAGAAAATGTCAAAAGTGAATATTTTCTCACACAATAAGGACCTGAAAACTATTTTTTCTGCCTCCCACCGAGGCCTACCTAGTTTCAAAGATTATGTTCACCAAGAAGCAGGCTCAAAGATGGTAGTTAAGGTACAGAGGTGTATTTGTTGGGGGGGGGGGCCTTGGTTCAATATTTGTGGAAGAACGGGAAGGAAGTGGGATTGAGCAGAGGGAGAAATTGGGCTGCGGTGCAGGAACAAGGTCTCAGCCAACCCACAGGGAAGTCTGGACCTTCAGAGTTGTCCCCACTCAGAGAAGGAGCTTTTATGTTTCAGCATCATGGGATGCAGGCTGCCCCCAAAGTGAAGGTAACCTTGGGCAAGAAGGCTCTCACTCCACCTGGTGGCAATTCCTAAAGAGAGTCATTAGCCAACAACCTTTCCAATACTAAGGGACTAAGCCTTTTAGTCTTAAAGGGGACACCTGGACGATGCTGCACATCATCCAAAGCACAAGGTAACCTCTTGTAATAGGAAATATCTGATTAACAGCCTTAAGCTAAAACAGGTTCTGTGACAATATGTTTTGTCAAAGCTATTTAATTCAGTTTTGCTGGTTGGCATCAACCACTGTTAAACAGTTTAATTTTTATGGTTTAAAAAATGTATATTCATCCCATTTTTATGAAATGCAAATCTCTATTACTTGTAGTATAGAATAAAGAAATGAGTTTATGTCTTAGGTCAGCTACATTTATGCCTTAAAAGTGACATTGAAGCTTTCTAAGTCTCTGCTTCTTTACCTAAAACAAGGATAACAGTATTTACTACATCTTCCTCATATGGTTTCTCAAAGAGGCAAAGAATGTAAAAGCACTTGATAAACAATAAAATGTTATACAGATAGAGCTCACAATATTTGGCACAGAATAAGTGCTCAAAAGATATAAGTCGAATGGATAAAGGAATATGATTCTAATTTTCCCACATTCTGCCAAGGGCCTATGGCCTCTAGCTTCCTTTCAGCAGATTGCCAGTCTGGGTCTCTCAGTCAAGTAGCTTGTATAAGGAACTAGTAGGACTTAGTGTGAAGTGGAGACACATCTTCTGCTGTGACAAACAGCACAGCAAGAAAAAGGCAAGAATTCTCCATACCCTGAGTCAGAGCTTTAGTCTGGCAAACCAGGAGAGGTGTCCAGAAGGAACTGATACCAATGTTTAGATGACTCTAAAAAATAACTCTTTATCAATTATGCCTAAACAAAAAAAATATTTTTATGATAGACATGATCCAATGTTCAAGTGGAAATATTAAACAAGCTCACCCAGCAAGCCAACTTGTTTTCTGGTATATTGAAAACATTATCATATGATGCAGTTATGCAATCCCTTATCCACAATTCCAAAATCCAAAAAGCTCGGAAAGCCAAGTTTTTTTCCCTAACTCATTGTCATTAGTGGCAAAATCTGACCTGAACCAATCTGAGGTTGTTTATGATCTTTATTTACTCCTCTTAGTGCATTTCACTGCAAAAATATGATTACTGGGTGCTACCTAGACCCTGCTAGTGGTGTTACAGTATCCACTCTGTAGGCTTCAGATATGGTTTTTACAGTGGACCTGTAAAAACTGTCAAAACTTATTAAGGAGTTGCCATGTATCAGAAACTATTCTAAACACTTTACACTTATTATCTCAATTAATCCTCATATAATCTTATCAGGTACAACCAAACATCTGTCTCATTTTACAAATAAGGAAATTGAGGCACACAGAATGTATGTAAATTGCCCAAGTCACACAGCAAGTAAGTGGTGGAGCTGGAGATTAAAATTGGACAATCCGACTCCAGAGTCTGTCTCCTCCCTTTGCAGCAAACTTATCTTGGTGAATCCTACAGAAGTCAGCAACAAGCAAAATTAGTTGCCCCTAAGGAGACATATTGAAAATCAGTGGTGACTGAGGTATGTTCAGTAATTTCTGCTTATATTAATTAGAGTTCTCTAGAGAAACAGAACAGAGGGAGAGAGAGAGAGATTGATTTTAAGGAATTGGCTCATGCAATTGTGGGAGCTGAGATTGATTTTAAGGAATTGGCTCATGCAATTGTGGGAGCTGGTAAATTCAAAATCTCAAAATCTGCCAGGCAGATCAGCAGGCTAGAGACCTAAGGAAGAGTTGACTTTGCAGCTTGAGTCCAAAGGCAATCTGAATGCAGAATTCCCTCTTCCTGTGGAATCTCAGTCTTTTTCTCTTAAAGCCTTCAATTGATTGGATGAGGCCCATCTACATTAAGGAGGGTAATCTGCTTTACTCAAAGTCTACCAATTTAAATGTTAATCACATCTAAAAACTACCTTCACACCAACATTTAAACTGATATTTGACCGAGCATTTGGGTACTGTGGCCTAGCCAAGTTGACACATAAAATTAACCATCATGCTACTCTTAAAATTATCCAGTCCAAACTGGGTCTGTTTATGCTTAACATTATAGTTTTATGGGATTGCAAATTGAGCATTTAAGCAGATAATCCAGTGTTGTCCCTGGAGAAAAATATGCTTCTGAACATAGGTCCCCTTTGTGTAAAAAAGGTAAAGGAGTCAATATGATGCAAGTTAAGCCCCTTATTTTCACCAGAGAAAGCTGACTCCCACATCTATGGCATTGCATTTGTTAGCACTGTTTGGCTTACAAGTGACTGATACCCAACTTGAATCACATTAAGCAAATAGGGGATTTAGTATCAGGATGCTGGGACCAATGAAGATAAAAGGACTCTACCCTTCAATGTTTAAAGTCAAGCAATTAGAAGAAACTTCACTAATATCAACCAAACAAGAAGAAGGGCAGCTAAGAAATGAAGCAGAAATTTTTGGCCTAGCACAACTCCTGAATATGACCTTTGCCCCATCCCATCCAGTCATATACCACCGACTACCCCTGGCCCACCAAATGCAGTAGCAGGGAATCAAAAAAAAAAAACAAAAAACAAAACAAAACAAAAAACAAAAAAAAACCTGAATGGCAACCACTTTATTTCAAATCAGGAGAGAAGCGAATTGAGGGTATACCTTTCTATTTCCCATCTTCTGGGAGGAAATAGAAATTGCTCTCCTAAGGAGGAGTGTATGAAATAGACACCCATGGCCCATATTCTCTGCCAGAAATAAAGGCTTTGGGGCCCTACCGTGAATCTAGGGCCTTTGGGGTGGGGGAGAGGTGGTGGCAGAATAATCTGGAGCTCAGGGACACCAGCGCAGGAAAGTACGATCCATCCCAACCAGCTGAGGTGAATTCTCATAGAGAACATTTGACAAAATCCACATACAGAACAAAGCTCGGATGGGTCTTCTGATAAAGATTTCCCAGAGCTTCAGCCAAGTTTTCCCCATTCCCAAGGTGAGGAAAACAGAAAGATAACAAAATATCCAGCTTTCAAACAACTTACAGGGAGAAATGACAAAGTTTCAGATACAGTGGAAGGGTCAAGGAGATTTGTCCACACTACATGAGAGCAGGCACAGCTTAGGAAAGATTCTCACAAGAAGCACAAGCAAAATCAAACCAGGTGACAAGAAACTGTGCAAACACACTACAGCAAAGGAGAAAGAGGAGGAAGAGATGCAAGAGAAGAAGGAAAAAAAGAGGGCAGGAAGAGGGAAGGAAAGCAGTGTGGGATCCTGTGGTGCATCTTCAACAGGCACGCACATGGAAAACTCGGCTGAGTTTTCCCGTTGTTCACTCTTCCTTGGTTCCTGCCCAACTTCTGAGCAGGATTCCCTAGTCACCCAACTTCCTTCTGATCAATTCTTTTTCTGCTAAAATTAATCAAAGTTGATCTGTTGTTTGAAACCAAGAACCTAAATTGATACAGATAGTGAGCAATTAATGCATTTAAGTAGAAAACTAAGATTAAGTAACTGAGGGAATTAGATATACAAAACAGGTGTAAGTGTTATAAATTTTTCCAATATATAATAAAGTAATATAATTGACAAAGCCAAGAGGTGGGATAGGAAAGTAGAAAGAAGTGGGAGTGTTAACTTCCTCACCTTTCCTAGCAGGGAATTAATAGGCACTAATTAAAATAAAAACATGTAGTTTTAAAAATATAATGACTCCTAATGTTTCTCATAATCATTTTATAAATCTGAGAGTAATGCTTTAAAAAATGCAGGTGAGGAAGCTTAAATTCAGTAATTATAACAGACTTAACCAAAATCTAACAGCTGGTTCATTCTATCAAAAATTCAACGAATGTTTCTTCTAGCTGCCAAGCATTATGCTAAGTGTCAGGCTTACAACAGAGGACAACCTAACATGATTCCTGCTTTCATGGGGCTGAGCCAGACATAGTGAGAAAGCCAGACATAAACAAGTGAATAAAGAAATAATTATGAAATTCCAATTGTAATAAATGCCATGAAAGAAGAGAACAAACTTGACAGAGGGTGGACAAGACCCTCTTGACAAGAGGGTAGACATTTAAAAAGCGAATTCAAAGCTGAAAAGGAAACAGCCTTACAAAGCTTGAAGGGAAGATAATACCAGCTAGAGGGAACAGCATGTATCAAAACTACAAGGAAGGTGTCTTAGTCAGTTAGGGATGCTATTACGAAATACCATAGAATGGATGGCTTATAAACAACAGAAATTTGTTATTTCTCACCATTCTGGAGGCTGGTAAGTCCAAGATCAAGGTGCAGGCATATTCAGTATATGGTAAGAACCTGATTTCTGGTTCAGAAGGAAAGGAGTTGGCATGCTGGAGAAAAATGAAAGATGATATTGAATAAGAAAAATGGAAGATGATATTGAGTGAGGGGAAAGGAGCATAAAATGAGGGCAATAAAAATGGCAGGAGCTAAATCATGTAGGGAAGGCTTGCGTGGACATGGAATAAAGTTCAGCTTTTTCTAAGAGCAATGGAAACTCTGTGAATAGTTTCCATCAGGGGAAAGGCATGATGAAAACTACATTGTGTAACAACCGCTATGGCTGCTAGGTGGAAGGTAGTTTGTAGAGCTGCAAGAATAGAACTGGGAACACAGGTTAGGAGCAGTGGTCCAGGAGAACCCTGTTGATGGCAGTAGAAGTGGAGAGAAGTGAATTAACTA
>NW_011888860.1:2517165-2533504 GCF_000151845.1 Pteropus vampyrus | reverse complement strand
AAAAGGAAACAGCCTTACAAAGCTTGAAGGGAAGATAATACCAGCTAGAGGGAACAGCATGTATCAAAACTACAAGGAAGGTGTCTTAGTCAGTTAGGGATGCTATTACGAAATACCATAGAATGGATGGCTTATAAACAACAGAAATTTGTTATTTCTCACCATTCTGGAGGCTGGTAAGTCCAAGATCAAGGTGCAGGCATATTCAGCATATGGTAAGAACCTGATTTCTGGTTCAGAAGGAAAGGAGTTGGCATGCTGGAGAAAAATGAAAGATGATATTGAATAAGAAAAATGGAAGATGATATTGAGTGAGGGGAAAGGAGCATAAAATGAGGGCAATAAAAATGGCAGGAGCTAAATCATGTAGGGAAGGCTTGCATGGACATGGAATAAAGTTCAGCTTTTTCTAAGAGCAATGGAAACTCTGTGAATAGTTTCCATCAGGGGAAAGGCATGATGAAAACTACATTGTGTAACAACCGCTATGGCTGCTAGGTGGAAGGTAGTTTGTAGAGCTGCAAGAATAGAACTGGGAACACAGGTTAGGAGCAGTGGTCCAGGAGAACCCTGTTGATGGCAGTAGAAGTGGAGAGAAGTGAATTAACTACAAACATATCTCAGAAGTAAAGTCCAAAATCTTTGTGATGGATTAGATATAGCGGGTAGGGGAGAGAGAAAAATCAGGAGTGACTCCCAGGTTTCTTGCTTGGGCTATGAAGTGATATCACACTGAAACAGTAAAGTCACTGAGATAACCATTTTGAGGAGTAACTATTAAGAATTTTAGGGATTTCATGACTAAGGAATCTACAAAACATCCAAGTAACAAGGTCAAATAAGTCATTAGACCTGCAGCTCAGAAGAGAAGTTGAGGAGGAATCATCATCACACAGATGGTATTTTAAAACATGGGAATGAAGAGGATGACCAGAAAGAGAATCTAGAAAATAAAGAGGGCCTATGACCAATTCTTGAGAAAATCAGATACTCAGAGGTGGAACAGATATAGGAGAGGAGATCTTGGGAGGTAGATAGATATAAAACTAAGAGAGGGTGGTGCACCAGAAGCCAAAAGAAGGAAAGTGTAAAAGAAGGATTTTCAACTTTGTTAAGTGCTGCTACAAAGCCAGATAAAATGAGAACTGAATAGAGTCCATCATATTGGGCAATCAATGAAAATGATATACATTTCTGCATATTTTTGGCAGAAATGTAGAAACAGAAGACAGCTCTTTTGAGAAGTTTGACAATGATGAGAAACAGATTAACGAAGCAATTACGAAAAAACGATTGGGTCTAGGAAAAAATTTGAGGATACTTTTATGATCCAGTAGAGAGGGAAAACAATAAGACAAAGAAAGAGGAGAAGGCACAAGACAACATGCACAGGGAGGACATGATAGAAAGAAGAGAGAGGCAATAGATGCAGACACAAGAAGAGCTGTAGATATGATGATAGAAAAACAAAGGTACTCGCAACAAATGGCCTCCAATTTTCAAAGAAGTTCATCAGCTGAAAGCTAGTTGGTAAAACTAGTGGAAGGGGTGGGAGGTTTGATGTATCAAGTAAGTCATAAAATGGTCACTAGAAGAGTGGGAAATTAAGCATATCTCAGGTTTGATGTAGGACTGTCACACAGTACAATGCGGCAATACCCAAGTGCTCAGGTGCAAGTTCAGAGAAGTCAAATGCTTGAGATCATCCAAGGTCAGAATATTTTGCTAGGAAAATGTGACAAAAGATGAAAGAATCTAGAGAACTTAGGCTATCAATACAACATTTATTGTAATGATGTGTCATGGAATCTAAGTTGGAAAATAAGGGAAAGGAAGGGCAGAAAGGAGCTATAAGATACAGAAAATGGATTTCAATCAATGGACCAGAGATCTCAATGACACCAAAGAATTGTTACAGCAAGAAATCGAGCAAGACAACTGAAAGCACAAGAGGTTTCAACTGAAGAGTGGGAAAGTGGAGCAATAATTTTGGAAATGGTGTAATATTTGATGATAAGTGTTTAGATGGAATGGAATGGAGAAAAAAGTCACTGGGTCAGGTGTTGGATCAATCAGCTCTTAGAAGTTGAAGTCATCAATGATGACAAGCATTCATGTAATTAGAAGGACTGTTAGCTGTGGACGAAATCTCCAATGAGTGAGTAGAAATGGTGGAATAAGATTACAGGACAAGAGACAGGTCAAATGGCATAGAAGGTAAATGCTGTGCACGCCTCCTCTCACAACCACACCAAAATTATAACAAAACTACAGAGCAATCAGCATGAGAAGTCACCTGAAGTCTGGATCAACAGAAGCCAACTAGGGACAAACATAAGAGATCACTTCATAAGAGGTCACGGATAGGAGGGATGGAAATGTAAAATGAAAGTAAGTTAAGGAGTCTCTGGGACAATATCAAGAGTAACAACATTTGTATCACAAGGTACCAGAAGAAGAGAGAGAGCAAGGAATTGAGAGCCTATCTGAAGAAATGATGGTGGAAAACTTCCCTAACCTGGTGAAGGAAATAGACACACAAGCCCAGGAAGCACAGAGAGTCCCAAACAAGAGGAACCCAAAGAGGCCCACACCAAGACACATCGTAATTAAAATGCCACGGGTTAAATACAAAGAGAGAATCTTAAAAGCGGTAAGAGAAAAGCAAATAGTTACCTCCAAGGGAGCTCCCATAGACTGTCAGCCAATTTCTCAACAGAAACTTTGCAGGGTAGAAGGGCTTGGCACAAAATATTCAAAGTGATAAAAACCCAGGACCTACAACCTAGATTACTCTACCCAGCAAGGCTATCATTTGGAATCAAAGCACAGATAAAGAACTTCACAGTCAAGAAAAGCTAAAGGAATTCATCATCACCAAGCCAGTATTACAGGAAATGTTGGAGGGACTTCTTTAAGAAGAAGAAAAATATATGTATCAAAAATATGAATAATGACAATAATTATTTAATCTATCAACAAGTACTTCAAATGAAAAAATTAAATGCTCTAATCAAAAGATAGGATGGCTGAATAGATAAGAAAATAAGACCCTTAAATATGCCGCTTACAAGCCTCACTTCAGATTAAAAGATACATATCGATGGAAAGTAAAGGAATGGAAAAAGATATTGCATGAT
This sequence comes from Pteropus vampyrus, assembly GCF_000151845.1. NCBI lineage: Eukaryota > Metazoa > Chordata > Mammalia > Chiroptera > Pteropodidae > Pteropus > Pteropus vampyrus. The sequence goes on along the minus strand of NW_011888860.1, from coordinate 2,530,364 downwards.
GGACCTAGAGGGTATTGTGCTGAATGGAGTAAGTCAGATAGAAAAAAAAAAAAAAGCCATATAATTTCACATACATGTGGAATCTAAAGAACAAAATAAACAAGAACACCACCAACAACAAAAACAGAAACAAACTCATAGATACAGAGAACATTTTGAGGATTATCAGATGGGAGGGGTGGGGAAATTGGTGAAAAAGGGGAAGGAATTAAGAAGTTCAAATTGGTAGTTACAAAACGGTCATGGAGATGTAAAACATAGCATAAGGAATATAGTCAATAATATTGTAATAACTATGTATGGTGTCAGAGGGGTACTAGATATAGTGGGGTGTCACTTTGTGAGTTATATAAATGTCTAATCACTATGCTGTCCACTTGAAATTAATATAATGTTCTATGGCAACTATAATTGAAAAATAAAAAATATTATTAAAAAAAGATTGCAGGGCAGACTCTTTAACATCTGGTCCAGCATCTGTTTCTCTTTACCCAACTGCTTGCTCCTTTAGCTACCGTTAGCCTAGAGTCCACCTGCATTTTCCTGATGAGGAGCTGCTCTTGATTTCCTCAAGTTTCATGCTCACAAACTGACTTGAAGAGATGAGGAGGTAGTGGGATAAAGAGAAGCATCGGGTAGAAATGTCAGCCCTGACTGAGTATGTGTGGGGCCGGGCAAATCAAGTTACTGACGGGGAATAGTGTTGACAGAGACTCCTCATTAGGAGTCATGACAACTCCATTCAGCATGAAGACTTCCCAGGTAAGGCTGCAAGATCTACCAATAGGAGTGCCCTACCTGGGAGCAAGAAAAGAATACAGAGATAGGAGGAGCTACACATTAAATTAGCATCTATCTCGTGCCAGACTTGCATAAGACTCCACAGCTTGCACACTGCACAAAGGCACCACATTCAAGGTATAGATACCACAGATTTGCATGCTTATTCTGACAATTTTCCAGCAGATAGTAGTGCTTTGGAATGAATTGTGTCTCCCCCTCCCCCAAATACATATATTGAAACCCTAACCCCCAATGTGACTGTATTTAGAGACAGGGCTTTTAGGAGGTAATTAGGATTAAGCAAGGTCATAGGGTGGAGCCCTAATCCAATAGTACTGGTGACCTCATAAGAAGAGGGAGAGACACCAGTGACATGTACACAGAGAAATAGCCGTATGTAAGGACACATTGAGAAAGTAGCCATCCACAAGCCAAGGAGAGAGGCCTCAGGAGAAACCAATCCTGCCAGTACTTTGATCTTGACCTTTCAGGCTCCAGAACCATGAGAAATAAATTTTTATTGTTTAAGCCACCTAGCTTGTGGTATTTTGTTATGTTAGCTCTAGCAAACTAATATAAGCAGTAAATGTTTTTTGTTCTAATTATCAGTATAGTAGGAAATTTTTCTAAAGGTAGAAGTAAGATCACTTGATGAAGGGGTCGATTTTTTTTTTTTTTTTTTTTTTTGTAATTCACATAAGGATGCCATATAGGCCAGCAGTGCCCCTGATAGTTACAATGCTAGATGGTTTCTCTTATGTTATCTCATTTAATCATATACAACTTTACAAAATATGAGTTTAAGATTAAAAAAAAAGAATTTCAGAGAAGTTCAGTAACTTGATCAGAGTTAAACACACGTTGGTAAGAAGTTGAGCTGAAATTTGTATACAGATCAGCCTGTTCCCAAACTCACATATATCCACTCTACCACACTACCTCCCAATACAAATCCTAGTATAAAAGAGATGCCACTAATAGCAATTGTGTTTTTACTCTGCCTCAGACACTCTATTAGATGCTTTCATATACAACAGCAAAGTAGGTCTTATTAACTCTGGTTAGAGATAACAAAATCTGTCTGCTGCAGACAAAAACACTGAATTTTTAAAAGCCCAGAGAGGTTAAGTGACTTGCCCAAGGCCACACAGCTTAGAAAGTTGTAACCTATCTGTTTAGTGCCCTTTTCTCCCCCTCTTCAGTTAATACGACACCATTGAATGTTCTCTCCTCTCACATGCAGCTGTTCCTAGGCAATCCATAAACACAATAGTCTTTCTCCTGTTTAACATATTATTTATATCCTTTTAACATAATCGACATCATTAAAAGTCATTTATAAAGAAATAAGGTAGCAATTGTCTGATAAGGCATTTGCTCCCCAAAAATAAATAAATGAAGATCGAGTTAGAGATAAGCAACAGTTGTATTTTGTCAAATAAATTTCTAGCTCTTTTTGGTGCATATAGTTTTTATTTGGTTGACATGAATTTCACCCTAAAAATTAATTTGGCCTTCTATAAAGAGCATAAGAATTAATATTCAGCCAAGATATGAATCATTTTTCATTTTCATTTTAGTGGAAATCAATTTGTTAAAATATTGTTAAGTGCAATTTGTTACTTATTCACTCCCACTTTTCTGCTCAAGTTGAGGCATTTGAAAATATCTGTATAAATACTTTTTGTCAATACTACCAAGATTTATATTGCCAAGTTACTGTAACTGTTATCTCTGAGAGCACTATGAATTATGCTATGTGATGTTAGATTTTATTGAACTTACGTAATAGAGAAGTGATCAATTTTAAAAATTCACAGTGTTTTTGTCTGTGGCATGTAGAAATGACTTCTAGTTTGAAGAACTACAACCAGAAAACTGGATGTAGCCCTCTTCATGTCACCTAGTCTGGTTTGGAGGCATTTACATGTATTCTTGAACACATTTTCCTATGGAATGCTGTATGAACAATACCACTTAGCCAGATCTTTAGAATTAGGATTTATTCAGAACTCTTTCTTCTTTTTCTTCTTCTCCTCTCCTTCTCCTTCTCCTCCTCCTCCTTTTTCTTTCTCTCTCTCTCTCCCTTCCTCCCTTCTTTCTTTCCTCCCTCTCTCTTTCACTCCTCCTGTGCTCCCATAACTAAGTACCCCAAACAGAGGAGCTTAAACAACATAAATTATTATCTCACAGTTCTGGAAGCTAGAAGTTGTAATTTAAGCTGTTGCCAGGACCACACCCCCTCTGAAAGTGCTGGGAACGAATCTGTGTCAGGCCCCTCTCCTAGCTTTGATGGTTTACTGGCAATCTTTGGTACTCCCTTGACTTGTAGACAATATCACCCTGACCTCTGCCTTCATGCTAATATGGCATTCTCCTTCATTGTTTATATGTGTCCAAATTTTCTTTTTAACAAGGACACCCATCATATTGGATTAGGGGCCCACCCTACTCTGGTATGACCTTATCTTAACTAATTATATATGCAAAGACCCTATTTCCAAATAAATCACATTCTGAGGTACTAAAGGTTAAGACTTCAGCATATGAATTTTGGGTGATACAATTCAACCCATAATGCTCTCATATTCAATTTATAAACATGCTCTATTTTCTCCCTTCTTATAAATAAAACTAAAAATAATAATACCTATTATGAATTTAATTTCCTCTTCCTTTCCACAGCCATCTTCTCAAAAACAGTAATCTCTTTCTTTAGTTTCCATTCATTTATTCCTATACCCACTTTAATCTGGCCTGGCACCAAATGTCCTCAGCTCAGTCACCAACAACCACTTAACTTTTAAATCGTCTTGCTTTTTAATCTTGATCCTGCTAAACCTCACTGTGGTTTTTGAAATCATGAATCACGTCCTCCCTTAGGAATTGCATCCTTTCTTGGTTTCCACGTTACTTGAGATTTTCCTCTTTCCTGCTCCCAGGTGCCCTCTGCCACATCCTAAATGAGTATTCTGGGAATTCTGGTCTCACACCGCCTCTCTTCTCACCACCTTTCCAGTTGCTTATCCTTGCTTGCATCACCATTCACTTCTTGTCCATTGATGTCTCAAGGCCAAAAATACAGCACGTATTCCCTCTGAATTCTAGAACTCCCCAATACTACTTGCCACCTCTGTCTGAAGTCACCTAAAATTCAACATATCTAACGGAAATCTTCCTCTATATTGAAGACTGGCACCACAACAGAGTCAAGTGTCCTGGTCAGAAATCTGGGAATCACCCTGCCTCTTGTTAAACACTCTTACCCCAAATAGAAAATTACATAGAATTCTAGCATGCTTTCTAGCATGAAAGGCCTTGGAAATGAAATGCACAGTTCAGAGCAAGGCTGGGAGAGGATTCCCCGGTAGCCTGAAATTTAGATTTTTCTCACAAGGACAAACAAGAGACTTGAGCTGTTAAAGGCTACTCAGTAGAGTAGAGTAAATAGCACTATTCCACCTTGCCTTTTAGAATCCTACTCCTCCATGTGGCATCCCTCACAATCCTGGGCTCCTGTACCTTTGAGCGTCCCACCTGCATCCAGAGCCCATTCCTCCATTAGGCACAATCAGCACAGTGTCCAGAGCTATGATCCTCTTAGAAGCCTACAAAGTTTTAAGTTCTTCTAAAATCAGTAAACAAAAATGAATACAATCCACCCTGAATTATATTTATGTATACACTAACGCAACCATAAAATACAATTTTCGATTTTTTTTTTTTTTTTAAGGAGTAAGGGACCCACAAAGCAAAAGTGCTTACGGCATAAAGCAACCTGCCTAGATCTGACTTCTTTCTCTGACTGCCTTGCCAGGGGCCCTTCTCTTAGCTACAAGGGAAAAGATACAGAAATTGACACTGCAGCACCAAAAATTGATAATTTAACTAGTTAGTCATCCAAAGAAGATTCATTTCAAATTTGTCTGAAGCCGAAGAAAAGAAACTCTAAAAAGATATATTTAACCCTCCTTTTCTTTTAAGTGTAAAGGAAATACATGAGCATTATAGAAATTTCAGAGTGCTCACAAAAGTTTAAAGATAGAAATAAAAATTACATTTAATGCCAGAAATAATCACGATTAATAATTTGATGTATTTTCTCCAGCATTCATGTATGTTATGTATATTTTTTAGTTATAATTTTGCCATGAGCAACTTTCTATAGCATTAACTATTTGTGATTTTTTTAATGCCATAATTAATATTTTTTGTACAAAAATCACTGCCTACATATCTAATTATGTCCTTAGGATAAATACTTTAAAATTACTAGGTCAAAAGCTATAAACATTTTTAAATTTCTGATGCACACTGCCAAATATTTTACCAGAAATGTTGTATAACCCTCATCGTTGGTGCCAATTTCTTTATATCCTAGGCAAGACTAAGTATTATGCTTTGTAATCTCTGAGAGTGTGATATGCAAAAAAATTGAATTTCTTTGTTTCAATATGCATATATTCGATTACTCATGACATGGAAACAGTTGTTCCTTTGGTGAAATTGCTGTTCATGAACTTATACTGTGATATTGGGGTGACGATCCTTTTTACTTATAGGGGCTCTATATATAACAAAGATATTAACTTTTATATGATTGCACATTTTGGTCCAAGTTTATATGCTTTTCAATAGTGTTTTATATTTTTCATCATATAGAAGTTCTTAATTAAAATTTAATAAAACCAATCAACTATTCTTATTTCTCCTTCAAAGTTATGCTTTAAAAGTCCTTTACCAACCTAAAATATTTATTTTCTTTCCAATATTTCATAAAGTTTTGTTTTTACATTAAAATCTTCTCCAAATGCAATTTATTTTAATGTAAGCAGTGAGAAAGTATTTTGTCATTCTTTTTCTAAGGAATTAGAAAATTAGACAAAAAAAAATGTTTTTAATAATCCATCCAGTCACACCCTCATAGATTCTGTTTTCCTTTACAAAACTGGAAATGAGTCTGTTTCTTGGCCTTCAAGTCTCATTCATCATCATCTGCCTAATTCCTGGTCAAGCGCTGTTTTCATATTTGTAAGCATACAATGTGTTTTAAATCTACTGGGCTAGAACCCCATTTTTTGTCCTACTTTTCTGAAATTTTGTCAGCTTAATATTTTTTTTCTTTCAGATGAAGGGAGGGCAGCAGAGACAGAGAGAGGGAGAGACAGAGAAAGAGAGAGAGAGAAGGTAGAGAGAAGAAACTGAAGATGAAATAATCTAGGGCTATTTTAGTCTCTCCTCAACTTGATATACTCCAGCTGAAGAAATTCAGATCCCATCAATATTTAATGAACGAACTACGACCTAAGCACATTCACAGAAATTATATCAGTTTCTTCCCCTTTAGTGTCAATATCTAACTTTTAATCAATTTCTTTCTTTCTTTTTTTTTTTTTTTTTACACTTTAAGGCCCAGAGAACATAAACAAGGCTTCTATGTTTTCAAGACTGTGGAATTAATTTATTAGAGCAATGAACATCTTAAGAATTGATATTCCTAAATTTCTCAATTTCTTGAGGAGAAAGACTTGGACCAACATATCTCAGTATCAGGGATTCACATCCAGAAACACAGTTGCTGACAAGCACCATTAATACTATTTTATGGATCTCAAAGATCTGAAACTTATTATGTAATTAAAAAAAAAAACTTTTCAAGCAGTAAATATCCATCCCCAAAAGAACACAAAAATGCTGATAAGTTAAAGTTTCATAACTCAGAACATTAAGAACAGTTTTTATGTGGTCACCAGATGATGGGCTCCAGTAAAGATCGGTTTCATGAAAGGTACAGAGGATGTGAAATTTCTCCTCTGCCATCCTAGATCTAGACACCATCCAGAGCATTCTAGATAAACCTCATTTCCCATCTGGGGAAATGGCTCTGTGCAGCAACACAAGGGCCACCACCCAAGCTTACCTCTAGCACTCCACTTTATGATGCCGGGTCAATCGCTTTACTTTCTGTGACTCAGTTAACTTATCTATGATGTGGATAAAAGTTTTGGAGGGTTGTGAGGATTAAAAGGGTTAATGCACACAAAATGTTCAACACAGAGCCTAGAAGGAAGCAGGCTTCTTATAAATAATGACATACTTTTACCAAGGTTTTGAGTTTTAAAGTATTTATGTCTTTTTGAATCAATCATATTAAAAGTGTACATTATTGTCACTCAATAAATGTCAGGCAACAATTTAATAAGGCAACACCTCTCCAGGATAATGAATTTAAAAATTTATGAAAACTTCTTACAATATCAATTTTTAAAAATTCAAACATTAGATTTTTTCCATTTACAATGTAATGCAAAGAGAAAGAAGCAAAAATAACAAGTTCTACCTAACATAATGTTAATTTACAGCATATGTTTTTAAACCTGTGTTGGATTGCACAGGCAATCCTTGCCTTGACTACACATGTTCCTAAAGATGGATATGAATAACCCATCATTTTGAATCGACTGCTTTCTATTCTCACACAACTAAAAAGTGTTATAAATTCCCTGTATCATCCTCACCTTTAATTTTGCCCTTTCCTTTGTGGTTAACACAAAGGAACAATTCGACTGGCCTAAAAGCAGATGGTCCAGCTGAGATTAAGTATGACCACCCTAATGAAGTAAAATTTATGAGATATTCATTTCTTATCGCTTTAATTTTGCCATTTGCCACTCGTTTTTATAAATATCATAGGCAATATAAAACAATAATTTTCAAATGTTTTAAAAACAAGAAGAGCTTTTCCTTCAACACCAACAACAAAATCTATCCAGAAGCCAAATATGTAAGACAGCTAGCTCAAGGTGAGATTGCCCCAGTTGAAGGAAGGTGAGAGAAGCGGAGACTTCCTAGGAACAACCACTCCCAGCCCAACAATCAAGGTCTCTGCCACCCCCGAGATCTCCTGAATAAAACATAAGTTGGATCATGTCATAGATGATGCTCAAGGCCCTCCAACGGCTGCCCCTCAGAGATTAAAACCTGATGTCCAGAGCTTGCCCAACTTGTTCTGGTCTCTGACCACCTCTTCATCATTTATGTCTTAATACATTTTCCTTCCCACCAACTACCATCCCATTCCTGCCAACATCTTGATGCTCACTCCATTACTGCTACTGTCTTTACTATTCCCTGAACAAGTTAAACATATTTGCTCCTCAGCTCCTCCTCATTTGCTGTACCCTTTGTGGAAGATGCTTTTCCCCCACATTGCTTCTTCTCTTATTTCTTCCAGGTCTCTGTTAAAATGTTATCTCCTCTGAGAGGTCTTCTTGGCTTTCCAGTACAAAGCAGTACTCTTCTATCCCCATCACTCTCTATCCACATCATTTTTCTTCTTAGCACTTACATACTAATGACATATTTCTCTATTGATGTATATACTTATTTATTGCCTATGTCTCTCAGTTAAATGTGACCTCATTAGGACAGGATATTTGTTTTGTTCACTACCAGTTCATAAATCGCGCCTGACACACAGTAGGTGCTCAATAAGTGTGCCGTTTGAATAAATGAATGAGATACCTATACATGGTACACTAGGCAGTTTTAAACCGCTATATGTAAGTCAATTCTATTCTATAGGCAAATATGGGAACCCTGTCAAAAATGACATGAGACACTGGAGGTGTTACGAACATAACACCCAAAAGTACAAGTTGTTTGGAGATCCAAATTTTGTGTCTTAGGCTTAGATTAGGGAAATACAGAGGTTTGTGAATGGTGGAAATAAATCTCATGAATGCAGATTATTTTTACTCAGAAGCTTCATAGAATATCAGAAAGGATATGAGAATTACAGAGAAAAAAGTTATTCCTTGATACATCTTCCTGGTGTCCACCATGCTGTGGTCCATGGTGCATGAAAAATCCACCAGGTCCAAAGGTCTCTACACAATGGGGAACTGATATGACCCTTCCGGAAAAGTCATATCAGTTCCCAGAAATAGTTGATACCCACATACAGGACATTAATGGTGCTTATCATCAAGCTGCATCACCCAGGCCTGATGTCCAGGGTCTCCATTCTGAAATTCTTGCTGCGCCTTTCTTATGCAATGTCTTTTTTTTCTCCATCTGCACCTCAGGATTCAGGGGTCTCCTTTATATATACACTTAGAAGCTTTGAACTGGCTGATCCAGTCTACCAAAGCAAAAGTTGATGACCATTTTAAAAACATACCTAGAGAATGTGAAATCCTATGGCTTAAGCAAAGGACTAGATTTTAGAAATTATTTAAATAAACAAAGCTGGACCAAAGAAAGTGCTCAACCAAAGAACCCTGGCATTCTCAATATTCATTTAACACAAGTTTTATCAGAGCAGGAAGCAAGTACGAAGTAATGTGGCCAGAGTCACTGGGAACAAGGTGGATTGCTCTGGACATTACTACAACCTATGTTTAAATTAAACTTAACATGCTGCAGTCAGCCATTTTGCTATTAAAAATTAATATTTTACATATTTTATAGATCCCTGACACCTTGATCTTAAGAAATTTTGTTGCTTTTTTCCTGCCTAGAACATTCTTCTCCTCTTTACTCCTAGATAACTCCTATCCATGTTTCAGGCCTCAGCTTCTCTTTCTATCAATCCCTCAGGGAGGCTACCCCTGACTCCTTTCCCACATCCCAGGAGGCTGTCCCGCTGCCCACTCCCATACAGTCTCAGAACCTGGACTTTTCCTCTAATGCTCTTAAGTCATCCATAATCAACATACAGCATTTGCCTGTTTAATATCTGTCTCCCTTGCTAGGGGAGCTCTACATGGGCTAGAGCCACGTTTGTATTGCTCATTGTTGCATCTTCAACATCTAGCCTGGGGTAAGTGCCCAGTACATCTGGCGAGTAAAGGAATAAATGAATGAAACACAACCTGAACTACATGTTAACACTACCATGGATGTTTGCAACAGCCCCAAGTTATTAGGGTAACATATTTCCCTACACAAGAAAAACTAGTGATCCTTGGAGGAAGATGTGGGTCATTTTCTCATGGCTCCCATTCACAAACTGCTCTAATGGGATCATTCATATCCCTGCAGGTACACCTACAGGGTCAGGAAGCTCACGAAACCTTGGGCTTGAGTTCTAATCAACAGGTCAAATATCATTCCAAAGCTTCAAGCAGACAATAAACAAACAGCAACCAGAAAAAAAACAAAACAAAACAAAACAAGGAATGCTTTTCAATGCCAAATGCAGCAACACCCCTGGCATTGGGTCATTCCTCTACTTCTCATAAGTAAGAACTCCTGAGGCACCCAGAAAACTGGCAGCCTCAGAAGCAACAGGAAGCAGCAACTCCCAGTGGAAGCCACCACCACAGTGAGGTGGACACCACCTTGGCTGGCACTGAGTATCAACTTTGAAGAACCAAAGCAAAAGAAAAAGAACATGGCAAACACAACATGGTGTATGTATCTGACATCTAAGTTGTGGGACTCACCTTTGAAAATTCCAAGAAATGTTCGTTAGGTGAGATTTTCAGGGCAAGAGAATGCAGTACAAGGGAGGGTGAAAACAGGAAATCTAAATTGGTGATGTTGAGACTTCATTTGTATCTGTAAGTTGGTGTGCTTGGTAACCTTTAGATATTACCAATACACATTAGGCATAAAGAAGAAGAGAAAGAGAAGAGAGTTCAGAACATTATGAGTAGAGATTGAGGGATCCTGACATTAAAAAAAAAAAACCCTCCTTGAAGAGAGAGACAGCATTAGAATCACCACTATGAGCTACAAACTTTACAAAGAAGCGGGAACTGATGAGCGAATGCCAAAGCGGCAAGCAACATAACATGACAGTGATGCCTGAATTGTCAAAGCCTTGGAAGTTTTCCTAATCCTTGTTTAATCTCCTGGGAATGCATCTTTAATTTCATAATGAAAATCAAGAGGCAAATAGATTTGATTTTATAGCCAACTTACGAAAAAAAAATCCCATTAATGAGTGGACATCTGTATTTATAGAAAGGAGTTCTAGACAGTGACCATCTAGCCTCTGAGGACTGCCGTCAATTCATTCCGTCAACAAATACTTACTGAGCTAGGCACTGTTTTAGCTGTTGGGGATACTGCAGTGAACAAAACTCTCTGCCTCCACAGGATTTACATCCTAGGGAGGAGAAGAAGAAAGCAGAAAGAGTATGTTATACAGTCTTCAGAGAGGAAGCAGGGAGGTCAGCGAGTGTGGCGGCAGGCCAGATCTCACTGAGAAGATGAGATTTTGATCTTTCACTCAGGATGTGCTTGCTCACATTGAAAATTTGATCAAAGACTTAAAGAAGCTGAAGGAGCAAGTTGCGTCGATCTGGGGGGAAGACAGTTCCAGGCAGAGGGAACGGCAAGCAAGAAGAGCCTGGCATGGGGCTGCTCCTCACATGTCCCAGAAACAGCAGGGCTGGTGTGGAAGGAGTGCGGTGATCCTGGGAGGGCGAGATCAGAGAGGGGGAACAAGAGGGGCAGATGTGGCCTTTGCAGGTTTTGTGTGGGCTTTCACCCAACAGGGGAAAGCACTGCGATCTGAGCAGAAAAGTGACATGACCTGACTTAACCTTTAAAAAGCGTTACTCTGGCAGTAGCTGTACACACACAGGATATATTTGACCTGAAGCCCCCCAAAAAATCATAACTTAAACTTGCAGAGTTCCTATCCATCCACCAACTCAATATAGTATACCTACTGAGATTTTCAAAATGGGGCTGAGGGGTTATTTTGCAAAAATGCAGAAAACAGCAATTCTGTCACACAGTGTAGTACAGAATGAAATGGATTTATCACTCCACAAATAAGTCAGGTAATATATGTGCCCAAGTCTAAGGCTTATGGACCATACTGAGAACTCAGTTTGAGTCCAGTCATACATTCGGGGGTACAGTGGCCAAGGGGAATGTGAGAGGAAAAGAAAGAAAATGAAAAACAAAAATACTGTATCTGACCCAAAATTCAGTCTTGATGAAAAACCAGAGATTGCTGCCCCAAGACTGAAGTGTGCTCTATCTACCAGTAAGCACTTACTCTGATGTTTAATGGTGACTTTCAGTCCTAGAGATTCCAGGACAGTCATGATTTCATATACGGTAGCCCACTGGTCCCACAATTCATTAAAATCCCCCTGCAGAACTTCCCACAAAGCTGTAAACAGAAAACATCAAGGTTCTCTGTCACAGAGAAAAAAGAGAAGAGATAGCTAGGGGAAGAGATTCTACCAAGGGGTACTAACTTTCAGGCATGATGAGAAAGGGGTGGAGGTGGGGTCCTTGAGGGTGCACAGTGGTTGAGTCCTGGGCTGGAACTACTATTCATTCCCATGTACCTGGGTCCATAATCCTCACTGAATGAGATAATGCAATTACACTCAGGCACTCAAAAAGGCCAGTTCTTTTCCCTCTTCCCTGTGTCATCCTATCATCTTTTAGGAAGGCAGGAAGAGAAAAGCAGGCTTTAATGGCACAGTCCTGAGAGGGGTTCAGCTGCAGGCCAAGTTTAGCCTCAGTCTGTGCCCCTCTGGGGCCACTTGTTAAGATTCAGCAAGCAATCCACAGATGCTGTGCTTATAGTTGCTTCAAAAGGCAACACCAGAAACAGAGGTCAGCTGCTACCAGTGTGGGTCTTGGAGCTGCTCAGGAAGGAGCACCAGACTCACCAAGGATACAACTGGATATGGCTTGGGTGGGGCCACGAGTTGGGGGATACGGAATTTCCGGGAATCCTCTGGGTGGAGAGACCTCCATTATCCAGTTTGATGGCCTCTCAACTATGGTGGCACTGAGTTCGCACACTGAGAGTGGGGAGGGATCAACAGAGGAACAATGGATACTGCCAGCACTTCTGCCCAGGAGAGATCCTCACCTCTGGCCCTCACTACAACAACCTACTGTTATCCTCTACGTCCCTGGTGCTGCCCAAGCAGCCTACCTGGCTGTTCAGAGAGACCAAGTCCATCACCATGAAAGTCTGGTCGTGGACATGGCCCCTTTAAGAGGCATCTGCAGCTGCCATTGCTGCTGCCATAGCCTCTGTACCACTCAGCCACTGGGGACCAAGCAGCCTTGTGTCTTCATCCCCTCCTAACTCCTAAGGCGCGGGGAAGTTTCTTATTTCTCTCTTTAGTTGTGGGGCTTCTGTTCGTCTAGAGCCCAAGTGACTCTGCATGCTGTTGCTCTGTGCTTCCATCAGAACTTTGATTTGGTTGCAAGAGGGATGAACAAAGTTTCTATCATCTGTGCCATTTTGCCAGGCCTCCACTCTGGATTTCATGGGTAATGTTTTTATTGTTGTTCATCTATATCTTTTCCTCTTCCACAATAAACATGGATTATTCATTTTTTTAGAGGCAGGGAAGTATTACATTGCAGAAAGTTTCCCAATACAAATGGTTGACATGAAAAAGAAAGTCCCTGAAAAACTAATG
>NW_011888860.1:2506701-2517065 GCF_000151845.1 Pteropus vampyrus | reverse complement strand
ATTAAAATGGAAATTCATGAAAGTAGCTCCTGAATCACTGGTCAGTGAAGCCCAGTTTGGGTTTTGGAATACATGGCCAGCACATCATCCAACGCATAAACAGACTGGACTGAGGACAGCATGGACATTAGGGATTGAAGTACATCTTCCACATCTCTTCAGGGAAGTGTGTTATACTAGTCCTATTGTTTAATATAAGCTTGCCAATAAAAATAATAATAAAAAGAAGCTTCGTATCGAGTGACTGGAATTTTGGATGGGTTTCACTGCTAGGAAAAAGGTTCCTTGCTATCCTCGTCTAATAGGATACAGAAAAGGCTAAGCACCAGATATTGCTGCATCTTCCCTTTCTTCTATCTGGATTCATCTTATTTTACTTCCATTATTATATATCAGGTATTTTGGAGATGGTTCAAGAGCCACACTTGAACTTGACCTAGAGGAAAAGGCATTGCCCATAAATGCTACCCTTGGAGATAGATGTAATAACCGGATGTAACATTTGGTTGTTTCTCTCATGGGGAATATGTGATTGCATTTTGGTTGAACATGGGACAGTTATGATGCATTCTTGTGACTGTATGATATATATATCAGGAAGCCAAGGGACACACTGTCCTGGACTACAATGACAACTATTTCATCCTTTTTCTTCTGGGAACATACTCTCTGCCCCCGACTATAGTGGTAAGCATCAGACCCAGGTCAACCAATCACAATATCCACCCTTTGGCAACAGAGATTGATTGGTCCAGAGAGTGGGCATTTGTCCCAAAGCAGAGTGAATCAGTGTCCTTACCTGGGATTCATATATAAGCACTGAACAAAAGAAACTCTCTTTGCCTGAGTACTTAGCTGAAGCTGAGGGTGGCTGTATGCTCTGGCATGTGGAGAAGGTGAATCTTCAGGAGAAGGGAATGAGGATGACTAGAAAAGAGAAACTGAGACCTGCAGGGATGAAGAGTGGGTGGGCAGGGAAGAGGTCCCGCTAGCACAAGTCCTTCCTTCCAGTTCTTCCAGTTGCTCCAACTTCAATTGCTGAAGTGAATGTTACCCCTGTTAACCTTCCCAGCTACGGTAGTCAATAAAGTCCTTTGTTCCTTCAGCTGGATTGAGTTGAGTTTATTGATGACATTTCAACCCAAGGATTCAGCTACAATAACTATTATCAGAGGCACTGGATCCAAACCCTTGTTTCTTTTTCAGAAAAGTAGCCTAACTCGTTTATTTTTCAATCAAATCTCTACTGATCTTCCAGTTTCTTTTTCTTAGTTTACCTTCAATCGGTGTTAAAAGGCCTCAGGATTAAAATGAAACAAATAAAGAATGTAAACATTTGTCATCTGGCCACCCATTTCAACATTTCTCACAGCAACAATTGTTGTTAAGATAGACTTATGTTTCCTCTGTGGAATTCCTTGGTAACTGCACACAAATAAAGAAATCGGTCAGGAGAAGGGGGCCCTCCGCATCACAGGGCAGCTGAGGTGGAGAGATATGGAGCGCAAGGTTCCAATGAGAACAGTGTTTAATGTGTTACCTCAAATACCCGGCACCTAACAGGAGTGCAACCTTGACAAATATGCAGAGTGTAGTCTCTCACCATAGGAATTACCAAAGAAGCTAAAAACAGAAACATGCACTGCATAATCTCTAACCTCAGGGGACAACAAAAACAGAATTGCTGTGTCAATCTCATTTCCTTGTTAGGCGCATTATCATAAATGCAAGCCTTTCGTTCTGAACACCACACTTGGCTAATATTTACCCGACTCTGGTTTCTGAAATATTAAATTCCACAGTAATTTTATTTTTTGCTTTTGATCTTTACTGTTTTGTTCATTTATCCATAAACATGAGCTACTGAACTGAGTTTAAAATAAATGGCTAAGGTTGAAACCCAAGGCCATCCAGATAGTGATGCAGGACAGGGCAAATTTCCCCAAGTTGGGGGAGAAAAAGCCCTGCACTGAGAAGAAGAGAGTCTTTTGGCAGAGAGTGTAGAAAGAATTCAACACACATGCCAAAGCTAGAGTCAAAGGAAAAGTTTATTAGAAAAGGGGTAACACTCCACAGAGTGTGGTCTCCTCTCAGAAGCAGAGAGTGAGAGGGACCCCAAGTGTTCACAGAGAATTCAGTTTACATATCTTTATTTAGTTCCAATTTCCTTTGATATGGACATATAGTGAGGAAGGGGAAGGGGGAAAGTATATAGCCTGAAAGGCCTGCCGGCAGTTCCCAGCCTTTAATGCATAGGTTCCCCCATGGTTTTAGCCATAGGGAATGAACGATTTTATTTGTATAGGACAGTCACTTAAAGATTGTTATTCCTGTTTCTTCTTCCACTTGGTTGTTAGCCATCCCAGCAGAAATCTTCCTTTATCCTGAAAGTGTCCTCCAGGTCTGGCTACAGGGCTGATCGGCATATTACAATCTCTGAATACAGCTTGATTAACATTTTAATTCTCTTCCACAGTAATAGGACTAAACCAGCAGCCCAGGAAGGGAACTCACTGTTGAAGTAATAATAATAAATTTAAAATTTCTATCTTTAGATACCTCTATGTAAGATTATTTGATGACAATCCATGTGTTGATTTATCTTGATGCTCTGTTTAGGAAGGGAAGAGATTTACATGACAGATTTTCCTGGTTTTGGGTGGTAAATGGAGTTCTTATAATGTGAATGTTATAAATCCTCCTCTTTTGTCAAAATACTCTTATAGGGTGGTTTTGTGAAGGGGAATTGCTAGAATCACTCTGCAAAGCAGTACTTTGTAACACTTGACTAATTTTAAAAGAAGCTCATTCAACCAATTTTGGCGATTAAACTATTTTCTGAAATCCAGAATAGTAAAAACTTGAGAATAAGACAGAAACAAAATGGGAGACTGTTAAAAACAAGTCACAATGCATTTTAGGGTGTCTTCCATTTACTGAAACATTATCAGCAGGGGATAAAAGAGAGACTGTGTTACAGGATTCTCGAAGAGAGAGATGGGACATCAAGTCTATAAACAGGAAGCAGAGTTTATTGATGCCGGCACTGGCTCAGTGGATTCTTATCCGAAGGCTGAGCCCCGATTGTATATGGTGGGCAGTTTTATACAATCTTGTACCTCCGCATACCTACATAGCTATAAGTATTCCATATAAGGAAGAAGAACATAAAGAGAACATTGATTGGCTGCTAAACTATAAGAAAACCAGCTCAATCGTTTTTTAGAAGATTTTTGGACTGTCATGTTGGTCAGAGAGTCCCGGGAGGGGGCGTGCAGTCAGGAACTAACTCGTTCAAGCAGAAAATGGTCTGGCAGGGTCGGGCTGCCACAACTGGAGTGCATCTGAGCCGGTGGCCACTCACTGATGCTGAGCCGCAGGCCTGGGGCAGCTGGAAAATTTGGTCTCCTTGATTTGCCCACCCAGCAGTGGAGTGAGTTCTGTGCGATTATCCCAGTTTCACAGTTGAGGAAAATGGAACTCAAAGGGACACCTAATCTGCCCAGAGCCACATAACTTGTCCACCATCTTGGAGCCAGTGAATGGTAGAGGCTAAATTTGGGTCCAGGGCTCCAGGCTCCAAGTCTGTGCTCTTCACACAGCTTAGAGTGCAGCCAGCAGAGGAGGCTAAGCTATCGAGATCTCTCTCATGAATAGTTGTTCACCTGGGCTTAAGATATACACAAAGGACTTCATATGAATATACCTAATGAAGATGAACATGATGATGAGTTAAGCATTATCTAGTGTTTTCTGTGTGCCAAGATCTGTTTTTGTGCCACATATAAATTCCTTTCATCTTCAGAACAATGCAGCCAAGAGGGCACTATTATTATCCCCATGTTATAGACAGGGAAACGAAGGTACTGAGAGTTAAGTGGTGCAAAGATACACAGCTGCTATATGGAAGAGCCAATATAAAACCCAAGCAACTGGCTCCAGAGTTCATACTCCTAATTTCCACACTCTTCTCCTCAGACACAAGGATAACAGCGAGTTAGCACAGCCTACAATTTTGTAATTCCACATTGTCCCGCTCAGACTTTTATTCAGAACAACACTCATACTACCCTTCTACTGGCAAAAGTGAGACACTTGGGAGACATGGAAGAGCTTACAAGTTTCAAAGAAAAAAAAAAGGGCTCTCTTGCTACATTACTCCGTAGAAAAACAAATCAATACTTGAAACCATATCTGTCTTCTTGGAAATCTGAAACCCCTATGACAGTTTCAACAGACTGAAATCACATGCCCCCACAGGTTCAAGATGGGGGCTCCCCAAGACAGGCTCACACCATGGGTCTTTTCTTATCTTCTGAATTTGTAGATCATCATTCTTATGAAGCCTGAAGTACCACTTGGAGAAATAAAACAAAGCAAAGCAAAACCACTAGGCTCTTTCATTAAAAGGAAAGTAACCTAAGTAACAGCTGTTGTATGCATATTACAGAAAATATAGTACTTGCTTTCCAGAGCAGAGTGCATCCAGAGCAAGTCAAGTCATTGTTTGCAAGTCAAGTCATTGTGGACAAACAAGTCCAGAGCCACCCTCCAAAGATTCACCAACTAGGAAAGAGATAGCAAAGCATAAAACCATCTGACTCTCGCTTTTGACATTCAAGATGGTCTTCCTTTGCTATTTCAGTTTTCTCTTACAATTCCAAAGAAGGCTTTTCCTTTGATTTAGGGAACATTTTTGTCCCACAGAAATGGGATAAACATTTTTATCCCACAGAAATGGGAGGTTGAAAGAGGAGCTATTAGTTCACTCTCATAGATGCAGTAGAGAGCAGCTGCTTTTGTCTACTCAGCATTCCTTCCATAGCAAACCACTCCCCTATGTGCTGTTCTCGTGAGCGGCCCAGTGAACCAGGCCTAGCCTATAACAGAATGCTCTTTCCCAAGCAATAAAGATGGGCCATAGGATGGCATGTGAATAGCTATCTTTCTGCTGTGCATTTTAAGCTGGAAAGATGACACATTGAGTCTTCTGTGGTAATATGAGTCTAGAGAGGAAAAATTCCTAGAACCAATGAGTCCCTTTTTCTCTAATTTCTGTAGTCTTTACTTCCTTCTTGTTACATACCTTAGCATCCTTCTGATTTGAATGAACCAATAAATTCCCTTTGTGTTTAATCTGGTTTGAGTTAGATTTCTGTCTCTTGCAACCAAAAGTCATAATATAAAAGATTAAAAGTTTAAATTGCTGTCTCAAACTCTCACCGAAGGTGCCTGCCTGAGTTGAAGGTATTTCCCTCTCTTACAAAGGACTGAGTTTCTTTTATACCCAACAAACCTATCCGACGTCTTGCTTGTCTCCATCATCTTCTTGTCAGTTCATTTCTTTCTTTTTCACTCCACATTTACCCTGGACTTCAGGCATAACTGCAGTAACTTAATCTGTCTTTGAGAAGACGGGGAGATACCTGTTAGCTTAACAACAGCAAAATGCTCAGGCATCCCAATATGGTCTGGTCTTCCAAGTGGTTACCTTGATACCATGAGTCATTTATTCCAGTCGCACTGTCATTGCTTTAAGCAGTGATTCTCAAGATAGTTGTATGTTTAGTCTGCGGAAGAGCCTGGGCATGAACATTTTTCAAAATTCTCCCAGCCAAGTTTAAGTCAGCTACGGTTAAGGTTGGCTGACTAACAATATATTTATACAAATTTTTAATAATTTTTATTATTATCTTGTTCTCTGACCAAGCTCCTGGGGGTAGGGTTGGAAAAGGCATGTTGGCCCTGTGTGACTTTCCTTCATTATCTCGGGATGTGCTTGAATTCATTAGAGCATATTAGATATCTCCAGGGGTATGATGGGAATGATCAAAGGTCCCTGTTCTTAATATCACTTACATATTGGCCCTGTGGTCTGTGAACTCATGGGAACCCACAAGTGTGCATATCTGCTGTGTGCATTTAAGTCTTCTGTCTATATACATTAAATCATACAATTCTGGTAGACTCATTTTTAAAAAATCAAATCCTTGATCTTTCTGATATAACTCATTTTGGTTAACAGATTATAGTATAACCTACCTAGATGGTATACGTATTACTTTGCTAGGGCTATGGTAAGAAAGTCCCACTATCAGAAGTTTGGACATAGAAACAGGCACATAGCAAGGACACCATGTGAAGATGAAGGCAGAGATTGGGATAATGCTTCTATGAGCCAAAGAACACCAGAATTTGCCAGCAAACCAAAGCTAGGGAAAAGCTAGGGAAAAGTCACAAAACAGATTCTTCCTCACAGCCCTCAGAAGGAACAAATCTGGTTGGCACCTTGATCTCAGAGTTCTAGCCCCCAGAACTGTGAGAAAAATTTCTGTGCTTTAAGCCTGGGGTCCCCAACCCCCAGGCCACGGACCAGTATTGGCCAGTATTGTTAGGAACCGGGCTGCACAGCAGGAAATGAGTGGCGGGCAAGCAAGCGAAGCTTTATCTGTATTTGCAGCTCTGGCCAGCACTAGCATCATTCCCTCAGCTCCACCACAGATCATCAGGCATTAGATTCTCATAGGAGCACCAATCTCTGGTGCAAAAAGGTTAGGGATGGCTGGTTTAAGCCACCCAGTTTGTCATACTTTGTTATGACAACCCTAAGAAACTAATATAGCTCCATACAGAAAAAAAGTCTACGATTCTGTAATCATTCACCTTTGATGCTGTCTGTAGTGGTGGGGGGCAAGATCCACAAGTTTGAATAACCTAAAAACAATAAGTTAAAGGGTCATTGTTGATCTTCATGCAATGTATGGATTTTATTACCAGCTGCTTTTTGAAGACAGAAGAAGAGGGGAAAAATAAAACTTTCCTCTTTCTTAGCCTAGAAAACAAATCCAAAAAGCCCAGCTGCCTGGACATTTTATAGAAGTCAGTTAGAAAATTATCACAATTTTTGAAACAAAACATAATTCTATTGGTTTTCAAAATGGGTACTTACTAAAGCTTTTTTAGTAAAACAAGAAATACTACAGGAAACCAGGACACCAAACAATTCCATATTGCTGTCTTGGTTGAGTACATATGGTATGGATTAATTTGTAAAAGTTCCAGTAAAGCACATAATGTGTGAAATTACAAAACCTCAGTTTGCCAGTATTTAAGATTGTATTTCATTGGCTCAGTTCAGAACCTTCTCCACCAAAGGCAGTCCTGTTGTTATATGGAATAAACTGTTGGCTTAAACACTAATTAACATTATGAAATGATCGTTTCCTGTTGCAATATAATACTCAAATAAAAAAAAATTAAGAGAGGGCAGAATGGAAATTGATCTTGCTGGTTGAGATGGCAAACTCTTCTTAAAAATGGAATCACCCATAGTTCGACTTGTTGTTACTACATCTCTTCAACTTTCTCTTGACGTTTTCCCTCCAACTTAATGTCCAACTTTATTCTCATGAATCACTCAAGCTTATACTTCTGTCCAGGGTGCATTCAGATCTTTGGGAGAAATCTTCTTTAGAAATTGAAAGAAAGTGAAGAATAGAGAACAAAAGATAAAGTTGACAAGGAATATTTGCTACTATGATTAAACAGAAAAATCTTGACTTGAGTTAAATTCTTCAATGATTTGCTTTGTGCCTTTGGGGAAATTTCTTCGATTCCTTGTTCTTAAGTTCTCTTGCTTAAAAGGAAATAGCCCCAATATCATAATACTGGAAGGGTCAATGAACAAAGAAACTAATCCATTACCAAGACCCAGTTAGACATTGATGGTCAATTCTGGTCCTTTTGCTGGAGCCAACAGGAAAAAGGTGCTCTCTTTCCACATAGGTAATGATTTCTGGTGACCAGATGAACACCACAAAGGAATAGCCTGCCAGAGAATGAATAAACACAAAGAAAATCAGAGGCAAGAAAGGGAGAGAGGTAGAGCTCTAATAACACCATACGAGCATCCACGACCACTCTACATCAGACAGACTTCTAGTCTTCAGGGTCATGTGAGCCATACACATTTTTATGCTTAATCCATTTGTGTTGGGTTTCTGTCACGTGCTACTAATGAATATAGAATCCTATCAGTGATAAAAATAGTAATTTGATCAAAGATGACTGTCCTTTGATACTCTTTAAAAGGATGTATCCACTCCACAAAGATCCTGGGGCTGTCACAAGAAGGAAAGAAAAAAGTGTTGTAATTTCATTCTAAAGAGAGGTTGGGACAGAATTAAACTTTCTCTGAATAGCCCCAAGGGCCAACAGTTGGAAGAAGCAAAAAAGCAAAATTGGGCTCAAAGCAAGGAAAAACTTCCCACTATTCAGAGCTGTATAAAATGGAATGGACCACCTCTTGAATATGTTCTACATATATCTACTTTCTTCCATTGTTACTACTGCTACACTGGTCCAAGCAGTCCTAGCTCACATGTGAACTACTGTCAGAGCTTCCTAAAAGCATTCGTGCATTTAACAAATGTTTACTGAGCCTCTACTCTGCACTAGGTGCTTTTCTAGATTCTGAGGACTCAGTGGAGAAAAGAACAGACAAAAATCCCTGCCCTCAAGGAGTGTGCATTCTAGTAAGGAGAAACAAACAATAAACGAGTAAAATATATAGCATGACAGATGGTGATAGGTGCTAGGCAGGAAAGGAGATAGGGAGTACAGTAAGCCTTCACCTAATGTCTTGGATAGGTTAGTGGAAACTGCCACTTTAAGCAAAACAACTATAAAGAAATCAATTTTACCATAGGCTAATTGATATAAACAAGAGTTAAGTTCCTACATAATATTTCTGTTCACAAAATCATCACCAACCTTCTAAATAAAGACTCAAAACATTTCTAATATTAACATTAAAATAAATGTGAGCTATACATACCTTTAATAAAAATGAGTAAAGCCATTATTTTCCAACTTCCTTATTCCAGTTCAGGGTTGCAGGTGGCTATAGCCTACCCTGGCAGCTCAAGGCAAGGTGCGAACCCACCCTGGGCTACATGCAGGCACACTCACACTCACACTCATTCAGAGTGCAACAATTGAGACACTCAAGTTAACCTGCAAGTTAACATCACGTGCCCATCTTTGAGATATAGGAGGAAACGGAGTACCAGGAGAAAACTCGCACAGCCAGGAAACAGAGTACCAGGAGAAAACTCGCACAGACAGTAGCTCTGGCCGGGAATCAATTTTTTCCTCATCAACATTGTAACTAAAAGAGGTTGAATGAAAGAGGTTGAGGACCTGCTGGAGGGAACTGGGTTGAACTGTACTAACCAGGTGAAGGCCTCACTGAAAAAGAGATACTAGAGCTAAGACTGGAAGGAGATAAGCTAGTAACTTACACAGACACCTGGAGAAAGAGCATTTTAAGCGGAAGGACTATTGAGAATAAGAACCCGGAAGCAAGAAATTTGGAGCATGTTCAAGACCAGAGAAACAAGGGTAGGATAAAGCAAGGAGAGGGTAGAAGAAATGAGGTCCAAAAAACAAGGGATGGTTATAGATCAAGAGGGGCCTGAAGCAGGCAATGGATGGATTGGAAGAGTAGGACAAAGGCAATGGAGGGCAGTGGAAAGACATATTTTAAAAAGGTCACTCAGTCACTGTTTGGGAAATAAATTGTCTCCATGCTGCCAATCTGATATTCTGCAGTCCATTGTCCACAAACCAGAATGAATCTTTTAAAACATTATAGAAAAACCCAGCAGCAATCCTCTCCTGGACATATACTCTCAAATAAAACTTACATCCACACAAATAACTGTACATGACTGTTCAGAGCAGCTTTATTTGTAATAGCCCCAAATTAAAAACGACCAAAATGTCCTACAGTAGGTGAATGATTAAACAAACTGTGTAACATCCATACCATGGAATACTACTCAGCAATAAAAAAGGAACAATCTATTGATACACATTACAACACTGATGGATCTCAAGGGTGTTAAACTATATGAAAAATCTCAAAAGATCACATACTGCATGATTCCATTTATATAACTAGAGTTAAAAAAAAAATGTACCTATTGGAGGTAATGGATGAAGGGTACTGAGGACCTCTCGATAGTATCTTAGCGACTTCCTGTGAATCTGTAATTATTTCAAAAGAAAAGGTTTTTCTAAAGAAAGCAGTGCAGAAGACAAATTGTATTTCCGTGGAAAAATATATGTTGTCTACATGCAGCACCCCCACCCCACTTATCTGATTCTACTCTTGTGTTGTCCTTGAACTATTTTTACAACTTTGAAAGTTTAGTTAACTGATAGACATGCCAACTGCCCTGTGTGGTAGAGGTTCCCTTCCCCTCCTCACCCACAACCCCCATAAAAAACAGTTTACACATGAAAAAAACTTATGCCTTCAACTGAACATTCCTTTATTCCATATCAATTTGTGCTTTTTT
>NW_011888860.1:2504588-2506651 GCF_000151845.1 Pteropus vampyrus | reverse complement strand
CTTAGAATCAATGCCCTTTTTATTTTCTAAAGAGTGATTGTTAAGCACTTCATTTTCCTGTGGACCCCAGACATAGGTGACTGCTAGTATGGGGATCTGAAAGCTGTTCATTTTTAAATTTATAATATTTTTCCTCTAAGTGCCCTCTCCCACCACCCACTTTAAAGGAAAAAAAAAAAAAGCTAAACCACTAATTTTAGCATTTAGTTTTACAGAAACAACCACTTTTTGATGTACAGGCTGATAGGTCCTTTTGGTAGGTAAAATATAACAAAAGAAGTACTGTTCCCAGTCTCTTATGGTGTTTGAAGTAGTGAGGGTGATACAAATTAAAAATACATAAGCAAAAGAAAAAGTCCTCAGGTATAGGAAATTCTTCTTCGGTAGAACTCAAGAATTTCTCCCCTCTACACCCTACCACCACCACCACCACACATACTACCAGTACCCCAATTTCTTTTCAAAAGCCAAGACTTATTGACAAATTATCTGGGAGTAAAGTGAGAGGAAAACATTTCAATGCAAAATTCATAACTGCTTTATAGAAAGAAAAGTGTGGGGAGGTTTGTTATCATTTATTTCCTCCAGTATATCATTCAATTTTAGCTGTCTCACGTCTCAGAAGCAGCTCTCCCATTTCTCACTTATGTGCCTAAGAAACATCTCCCTGGCATCTCATTCTCTCTTCCTGTCTTTCACCAGCATTTCATTATTTCTTAACTGTCCCTCTCATGCTTGTCTCCCTTTTTCCTAGTGATCCACGTGTCCTCATTTAGCAGTTTTCAGAAGCCAGGGAGAAACGTTGCAAATAATGTTAAATATGATTAATATCTTGAATTCCTTGAAATATGACATGCATGAGTTACAATGAAACCTCTTTTATTTCCCCATGAAATGCTTTTGCATAATGAGAAAGAAAATGTCCTCTATGCCCTAATCAGCCCTGACAGTTCCTGGACTCCCAAATACTTTTATTTATGGCATTATTTATTTCATCTCTAATAAACGGAGGTTGGGGAGGAACCACAGCACGATCTAAGGAGGTTGCAAGGAGAGACACAGACTCTCTAGGGTAGAGGAACACAGAAGCTGAACCAAGAAAGAGAGAGGCTGCTTCCAAAATAAGAAAGATGTGGGAAATGAGAGGCCAAGGACCTGAACCCCAAGAAAAAGAAAATGGGTCACTTTCCCAAGACTAAAAGGAAAGCTCTGAAAAGGAATGTTATTTCAGAGTGGAGAGATGAAGTGAGTCATACATCAAGAAAGAGATGTACCCAGAATTCTAACCTGGAGAATGAAGATTGAAGGCTGGAAACCAAACCTAGGAGGGGTATGATGATATGGGATTTGGCTTAGGGGAAGGGAGATTTGGTCTTTAAAAAAAAAAAAAAAAAGTGGCTGGGAGATGCCAGGACACTTCTCTGGATTTGAAGACATCTCTACCCCATATGGAGATCCTCCTCCACACCACAGAAGGTCTTCTCTCATTCAAACAACTACTGAAATTGTGTGTCCTCCAGAAACCCTGGCCTTGTGGCCTCAGATGCAGAGAGGAACAGGCTGGGCAATGCAGAGTGAGGGCTCTCCGGCCACCCTGGTCTTAAAATAATATTGTTGAGTTATCTAATCTCCATCCCAAAAGGAGGTATCTGGCCATATTTTCTCCTCAATTGCACAGTCTATCTACTATGAGAAGTAAGGATTTGAATTCAAATGACCTGGATACATCTGTGCAAGGAGCCTCAGTTTTCTCATCTGTAGAATGGGCGAAATGATTCTGTTACGCACCCTCAGCGCTCCCATAGGGAATTAATGAAATATTGTTAAAAGTCCAACGCCCTGTGCGTTCTTATGATCGGCATGAGCTCAAAGGCCACGTGCTGGACGTGGGCAGAAGCGCAGGCGTGCAAACAACGTGCAGCGACCTGGGTCAAGATCTTCAAAAGTTCTTCTCAGAAGGTTGGGGGAGTAATTCCTGATCCGCAAAAGAACTGGCTGTAAGACCTCCCCAAGGCACGCACGCACGCACGCACTCAAACCACTCCGCCCCGTCCTGCCGAACT
>NW_011888860.1:2500872-2504538 GCF_000151845.1 Pteropus vampyrus | reverse complement strand
CATTACTGGAGGATTTTAAGCATGGTTTATACAACCACTTGACAGAGGCAAAGAAAAACTATAGGTATAGGCTCAGTCACAAGAATATAAGACCGTTAAGGTCCCTTTTAGCTCTATCAGTCTATGATTCTAAGGCCACCACGCCCTTTCTGCTATGCAATGGGAAATACAAAGGGGTATTCCTCAGTCATTTTCCACCAAATGATAGTATGCACACCCCTGTTCCTGCTGCAATATCATCTCAGCATTAAAATGTTGAAGCTAATCAGACATTTAATTTCAAAGTGGAAGGTCATTATCTTGTCACAAAATTTTATTCCAATTACTTTTTTTTCTATTATATGAAATGAATTAAAAGTAGCACAAAACATTGGGAGATCAAACAGTCAATCAGAAGCTCATTAAATATCATTGAAATTGGTGCAATAAAAAGCATTTCCCATGGCTGACATTATTTAAAAGCTATATTCTGGATGGTTCAAGAAACTGACATGCTGCCAATCAAAAAATCACCCTGTCCATAAATAGCCACTTGACTTTTAAAAGTTCACGATCTATTTTCCTGAGATAAAGAGTAAATATCTAATGAGATTTAAAGCATGAGTGCAATTACTATCCTATGAGCCCGTTTGAGACCCTAAAAAGAAGATAACAGCAAAGTCACCATCTGATAATTTAGACTATAACTTACAGAAAGATGCTTACAAAGTGCTACCAGTGATTTATAAACAATTCAATACATACATTTATGTACAATACTCAGCTAAGTACAATCCCAGGCAGGAATTAGCAGGTCAGTTACAATTTTAAAATTGAGTTCAACTCCACACTTAGAATCAATGCCCTTTTTATTTTCTAAAGAGTGATTGTTAAGCACTTCATTTTCCTGTGGACCCCAGACATAGGTGACTGCTAGTATGGGGATCTGAAAGCTGTTCATTTTTAAATTTATAATATTTTTCCTCTAAGTGCCCTCTCCCACCACCCACTTTAAAGGAAAAAAAAAAAAAGCTAAACCACTAATTTTAGCATTTAGTTTTACAGAAACAACCACTTTTTGATGTACAGGCTGATAGGTCCTTTTGGTAGGTAAAATATAACAAAAGAAGTACTGTTCCCAGTCTCTTATGGTGTTTGAAGTAGTGAGGGTGATACAAATTAAAAATACATAAGCAAAAGAAAAAGTCCTCAGGTATAGGAAATTCTTCTTCGGTAGAACTCAAGAATTTCTCCCCTCTACACCCTACCACCACCACCACCACACATACTACCAGTACCCCAATTTCTTTTCAAAAGCCAAGACTTATTGACAAATTATCTGGGAGTAAAGTGAGAGGAAAACATTTCAATGCAAAATTCATAACTGCTTTATAGAAAGAAAAGTGTGGGGAGGTTTGTTATCATTTATTTCCTCCAGTATATCATTCAATTTTAGCTGTCTCACGTCTCAGAAGCAGCTCTCCCATTTCTCACTTATGTGCCTAAGAAACATCTCCCTGGCATCTCATTCTCTCTTCCTGTCTTTCACCAGCATTTCATTATTTCTTAACTGTCCCTCTCATGCTTGTCTCCCTTTTTCCTAGTGATCCACGTGTCCTCATTTAGCAGTTTTCAGAAGCCAGGGAGAAACGTTGCAAATAATGTTAAATATGATTAATATCTTGAATTCCTTGAAATATGACATGCATGAGTTACAATGAAACCTCTTTTATTTCCCCATGAAATGCTTTTGCATAATGAGAAAGAAAATGTCCTCTATGCCCTAATCAGCCCTGACAGTTCCTGGACTCCCAAATACTT
Source organism: Pteropus vampyrus (assembly GCF_000151845.1). Taxonomy (NCBI): domain Eukaryota; kingdom Metazoa; phylum Chordata; class Mammalia; order Chiroptera; family Pteropodidae; genus Pteropus; species Pteropus vampyrus. The sequence continues at coordinate 2,502,738 of NW_011888860.1, read as the reverse complement.
TTATTTATGGCATTATTTATTTCATCTCTAATAAACGGAGGTTGGGGAGGAACCACAGCACGATCTAAGGAGGTTGCAAGGAGAGACACAGACTCTCTAGGGTAGAGGAACACAGAAGCTGAACCAAGAAAGAGAGAGGCTGCTTCCAAAATAAGAAAGATGTGGGAAATGAGAGGCCAAGGACCTGAACCCCAAGAAAAAGAAAATGGGTCACTTTCCCAAGACTAAAAGGAAAGCTCTGAAAAGGAATGTTATTTCAGAGTGGAGAGATGAGGTGAGTCATACATCAAGAAAGAGATGTACCCAGAATTCTAACCTGGAGAATGAAGATTGAAGGCTGGAAACCAAACCTAGGAGGGGTATGATGATATGGGATTTGGCTTAGGGGAAGGGAGATTTGGTCTTTAAAAAAAAAAAAAAAAAGTGGCTGGGAGATGCCAGGACACTTCTCTGGATTTGAAGACATCTCTACCCCATATGGAGATCCTCCTCCACACCACAGAAGGTCTTCTCTCATTCAAACAACTACTGAAATTGTGTGTCCTCCAGAAACCCTGGCCTTGTGGCCTCAGATGCAGAGAGGAACAGGCTGGGCAATGCAGAGTGAGGGCTCTCCGGCCACCCTGGTCTTAAAATAATATTGTTGAGTTATCTAATCTCCATCCCAAAAGGAGGTATCTGGCCATATTTTCTCCTCAATTGCACAGTCTATCTACTATGAGAAGTAAGGATTTGAATTCAAATGACCTGGATACATCTGTGCAAGGAGCCTCAGTTTTCTCATCTGTAGAATGGGCGAAATGATTCTGTTACGCACCCTCAGCGCTCCTATAGGGAATTAATGAAATATTGTTAAAAGTCCAACGCCCTGTGCGTTCTTATGATCGGCATGAGCTCAAAGGCCACGTGCTGGACGTGGGCAGAAGCGCAGGCGTGCAAACAACGTGCAGCGACCTGGGTCGAGATCTTCAAAAGTTCTTCTCAGAAGGTTGGGGGAGTAATTCCTGATCCGCAAAAGAACTGGCTGTAAGACCTCCCCAAGGCACGCACGCACGCACGCACTCAAACCACTCCGCCCCGTCCTGCCGAACTACCACCCGCCACGCTGTGCAACGCCGATAGTTTGGGGTCGCGTTGGGGGGCGCCAGGCGCTCGTTTCCGGAGCTAGACGCCGCCGACAGCAGAAGTCTCGACTCCACATCTGGATCTCAGAAGTCTCGCCCTGGCCCGAACCTCGCCCTGTTACCAGGTCGCCTTTCTGGTCCCAGCCGTCCCCTTCCCTCCCCCACCTCCCCGTCGAAGACGCACACCCGGCGGGCCTACCCCGCGGGCAGTGGCGGCGCCAGGCCCCGCCCCCGCCCGCATTATCATTAGCAGATATTACCCTAAACACTTGCTCTTTACTTCCTTTCTCCCTCCAGGCATTGGCGAGGCGGCCTGTCAATCAACTCTCGGGCGGCAGCCCCCCGCGCGGGGGCTCAGCGATGCCAGGCTTGGCGACAGGCGGCAGTGACGGCGGCGGCGGCCACGGCACAGACACACACCCTCCCACACGCGCGCACACGGGCAGAGCCGGCGGGCGGGCGGCGGAGGCAACCTCAGAGCCCGGCGCCGGGCGGGGAGGGGGCGTGCGACCGGGGACTGGCCCTGAGGCGCAGCATGGAGGAGGAGATGCAGCCGGCGGAGGAGGGGCCCAGCGTCCCCAAAATCTACAAGCAGCGCAGCCCCTACAGCGTCCTCAAGACGTTCCCCGGCAAGAGACCGGCTCTGGCCAAGCGCTACGAGAGACCCACTCTGGTGGAGCTGCCGCACGTCCGGCCGCCCCCGCCGCCCTTCGCGCCGCACGCAGCGGTCTCCATCAGCAGC
>NW_011888860.1:2460266-2500311 GCF_000151845.1 Pteropus vampyrus | reverse complement strand
AGTAGTGGGGACCGAGGAAGGGGAGGCTGGGGACCCTGGACACCCTCCGGCGCGATGGGCCTGGCCGGGGAGCGTGAGGGGAGAGTGGGGGGGCACGCCCCGGAGGCCTCCCCGCGCGGGCAGCAACTTCTGGAGAATTCTGAGGCGCTGTCGCCGCATCCCGAGCTTCCGACGGCGCGCGCGCCACCTAACAGGTGGCTCCGCCGCCCGAATTCGGCTTGGCGCCCACCGAGCGCAGCGGCGGGAATTGTTCGAGCGGGGACCTGGCAGGCAGCTCTGGCGCCGAAGCCGCGCGCGGCCCTGGATTGAGACCGGACACCCTAGGGTGACAGCCGAGGCAGCTCCCAGCGAAGCTTGAGCTACTCTGTAGGGTCTCTGGGACGCCCTCCCCTTTTCCTCCGCTGCTTCACTTTTTCCTTTCCACTTCCATTTACCTATTTCTTTCATTTGTTTTTTTCTTCTTTGCCTACTGGCCCTCCTTTTCTCCATCGCTTTGATGCTCTCTCTTTCGCTGTCTACTCAGCAGGCTCTTGTGCGCGCGGTGTCTCTGTACCTCTTTCGTTGCTCCTCTCTTTCCCCACCCACCCACCCCAGAACCCCAGCCACGCGGTTGTGAGACTCCTGGCTCCTCTACGCCAGCGATGCGGTGGAACTGGCGCTTGCCCCCAGGGCCAACTTCGGGGAAGGAGACATCCCGCCCCTCCTCCCAGCCCCGAGAGCCTCGGCGCTCCAGGCCCTCCATCCACAGCACCCACTACGGGGTGGGACACGGCTACGCCGCGGGTCCCGCGCCCCGGAGCTTCTGGGCCCGGGCCTGCGGAAATGCTTCGTTGGGCGCAAACACCCCAGGGTACAAGATTCTACTCCATTACCGGGAGCCTGAAGGCGGCCCCTTGGGAAAAGGCCAGGTGTCCTATCCGGCTGCGGGAATGGAGATGGGATAGTGGAAAGGCCAGAGCGTGGGGCCTGCGCCCTAGGACGCTCTCCACTCCTTGAGGACTGGCAGCCACGTTCATTCTGCTTATCTGAACTAACTCAGGCCTTTTATAGCACTTTGGAGGCTCCCCTCCCCCCCAAGTCTGCATATCAATGAATCCAAGGCTTTATTTCTAATGAAAATATGAGCATTGTTTCTAAATGAGTTATAGATGCCTACGCTAATGTTCTGTTTGTCAATATTTTGACACATGAAGGATTGGTTTTGAGAAAGAAAATCTAATTACAGGTTATAGTGAAGACTTATTCTATCACATCCCTCACTGATTCGGAGATGTTTGATGGCTTTGAGTGGGTTTCTTATGTGGATGTCCTTAATTGTTTATGGGTGTGTGTGTGTGTTTTTTAAGTTGTTCCTGGCCCAGTATTGTGTTTTTATATTCAATTTTAGGTTCCTTGCCCACTTCCTTTTTCCACATTTTTGTTCTGTTTCCACCTCTTGAGGTTTGTGTTCTTTTCTTTGGGTTTGGGGTCTCTTTTTCTATACTGCTACTTGTTCATGCCCAGTTTTATTCCTCAGCTCTGCTTATCTTTCTGTTTTTTAATCTTGTTTTTCAGGAATTTGTATTCTTTTCCCTTTTTCTATATATTGCTTACTCCTTTGCATAACCTCAGTTCCACCATGTTCATTGGGGTTTTCCCCCTCTTCTGCCCAGTTCAGTCTTTAATCTCATCTCGCTTTCTCCTTTCAGTCTTTGCTGACTTTCAGTCTTTTACTTACTTTGTGCACTATAAATCTGCCCCCTCTCATTTTCATTTTTATCCATAGTTCTAATCTTGTTTTATTCCTTCTTTTCTCTGCACCAGTCACTTGCTATCCTGTCTATGGTCCTTCCTACTCTGGCAGTTTCCCTGCTATCTTTTATTCATATGTAGCTTTTTGGTTGTGGTTTTTTGTTTTGTTTTTTTTTTTCTTTCTCACCTTGTCCTAAATGTTCTTTCAGTGTTTCTTCTAATGTTCTGTCTAGTTTATGATGTCTCTGTCCCCAGATGGAAATCACATCACTGAATCTAAAGGAATGAAAATGGGCTTGTTGATGCCCCCTCAAAGGGAGTTTGAGGGGGCATCAACAAGCTCTTTTTAAGAGAGGTAAGCCTGATAACACCAAGGACAGGATGTCACGTGCTTGTTGGAAAGATGTGAATTAAATGGTAGGTGTCTTCCATGAAGTAAAGAAAATAGTCTGAGGCAAAAAAAAAAAAAAAAAAGCTCATAGTACTAGACATCATGAATTGTGATCATAATATTAATCATTGATGGACAAAGCCATTTCTTAACAGGCACTGTAATGTGAGTGGCCATCAGAGGGACAGTCACCTGATTGGCTCTTTGAGGAACTAGTGGTTCCACTTTGAACCAATGAGCATGTGTGCACAGAGGGATGGCCATTTAAACATACTGGGTGGGGGTGGGAGTCATCATTTGCTTGTTGCACCCTCACAAAAAGTATTATTGAAATATCTTAGGCCACCTAGTAAACTGAAAATAGTCAGAATATCAATATGATTAAATGAATCAAGGATAGAAGAAGAGAGATGACTGAGTGTCCAGAGCAAGTGCAATGAAAACATAAAAGGGTTGAAGTGAATCTTATTTGCCATTAAGGGCCATAAACCATTGAGAGGAGAAACATGTGATTAAAAATAGATTTTTTTCAACATTCTTATAAAATCTCATGAAGAGTATAATTTTCCTTAAAAGGTGTAATATACCATGGTTTTAAAAGCATATTTTTCCTCTGTGGGAGGCTTAGAGTTAAAACCCACGTAGATCTTGATATGCAGCCTAAATTTGGCATCAGGAAATGGGAAATTGCATCTTTAAGCAGAGTACAATCAAAAATGAATTACAATAAATCCTATATAATTGCATAGGTCATTCTCTTTAATGAGATTTTATTAACCTGACTGTCAAGCTTTTGAGTCAGGCAGATATTTTATCTTCTTCAACTGATAAAAGTGTCAGCTATAAACCACCATATAAATATTCATAAATCTACACATCTGTGGCAGCCTATCAGCATCATTCTTTTGGACATTAAAAGCATTCTAATTACTTTCTGTCTAGCAGAGCTGAAATGCTGCCTGTTATAGTATGTGCTTGGCAGGCATGATTGCTTTTGTTTGCCATCACAAATAGCAGCATCCTATTTTATATACCGATGGTCCAGAAAATATTCAAGGATTGACTGAGCAGGATGAGTATTAGGAAGCACCATCTGGTTTTGATAGCACCAAGTATATTAACTCATCTGTTAATTTTTGACACATCATTGATTTATTTATTTAGAAAAATTGCATCCTGTTTTGCTGTGTTGATGTTTGCCATTATGAAAAAAAATGGGATGGCATTTTTTTTTTTTTGTAAGACATAGTTAATTGATTTAAGACAAGGTTGATGCTTCCAAAGAGGCTTTCATTTTTTAACTTCTATTTTCTAAACCATGAAGTCTTGTCTTAAAATGAAGTTATATTAATGTTTTAAAGAAATTATCTATTTTGAACTAGCCGAAAATCCTTTAGGTAGATATATGGATACATGATAGTAGGTCACAAAATTTTTTCTGCTTCTGCATTTTTTAATATTAATATATTTCACCCTTCATTGGGCTAAAATCAAAAGGTTACCACTACTCTCGACTGCTGTGATCTCCTTCATAGAAACAGAATGCTCTTGGGGATATGCTGTGATGGGCAAATTCCATTCAAGGCTTTACTTACAAAGAAGGACATTAAAGTAGGAAGCCTGTGTTTGATTGCTGAGTTCCCATACCTCTTCTTATTCACTTATCAGATTTAGGATGGATTAAACCACTTAAATTCCAAAGAATTTCTAAAAATGAATTTTTTTTAATTAAAAAAATAATCATGGGTTCAGATTTTGGAATCAGACTAGGCACATTTGCAGCATGATATTATCTCCCAACAGACTGCACAACAAAGCAAAATAAATTGGAAGTGGCCATTTTAGAATGCTTTGTGATTGTGATTTATTAACATTTCATGGTGTTTAATTTTAGCAAAGTTAGGGGCAAAGTAAGTAGTTTTAAAGCTCTTCTGTAAATTGCTGACTGTCCTTCCCTGCCATCATCTGAGTGGAGTATTCTGTGACTAGGGGGAAAAAAAAGTTAAAAAAAAATTCAAAATACATGTCACACTTAGCTCAGTTGTGAATCATGGATCAGTGGCCATCCAGTTGTGTTCATATGAAAACAGAACTTTTCTCCATTTTTTAGTAAGAATGGGCATCACACAGTACTTGCATTTGTAATTCTATCTAGAAAGCTAAAGTATTGTTGGCTGCAGTATGTATTAAGTGGAAAGATTTACTGTGTTCTACGAAATATAATAGTAATATTTTTCATCACACTCTTCAGTGTAAAATACTATTCAAATATTAAAATATTATTCAAATATGTTAAGATACTGAAAAGAAATTCGATTTTAAGGGTTATAGTTGCTCTTTTTGTATATATCATTTCTAAGAATGAAGCATTTAAAAAAACTGCAGGCAAGAACTGTTTTATGATTGTAGCTATTTTCTGATATTCTGAGTGCACTTTAATACATTATCTTCATGATGTAGGGTAGTACATAATGATTTTTTTCTCAGCATATTACGAGTTTATCCTTCAATTAAGAAAACAAATCATACTTGTCCCTAAGTCAGATTTTTTCCTTAAAATCTATACCCTAATGTGATTTTATCAATATGATTTAAAATACTGAGTGTTCTTTAGGATATAGAACAAATATATTGAGCAGTTCTTTCTAAACAATTCTATTTTAGCCTTTCTTTTCATATTTTCCTTTCATCGAGGTTATGTTAATGGTGTATAGGCTGTAAATCAATTGGGACTATGCTGATTAAAATGCAAACAGTAAATACAACTTCAGGTCTAGAATGGGATTATAGGATTAAAATGAATGAAAACTGCGAGTGTGCTAGCATTGAGAATTCCCAATCAATATCATTCTTTGATTTTACTAATAAAAGAACAAAAACCTCCAAGTGAAGAAATGAGATTGCAACATCTTAAATCTCCCCACTTATATCGTTTAGCTGTTTACTTTTTTGTTTATTTGGTTTTGGTAATTATAAAGAAATGATACCCCAATATTTGAGGCCTTCCCCCCATTAGTGTTGATTTACATTATGAGCTCAGTTTCTTCATTTCACCTGGCAGGGGGCAGAGGCGACATCATCAGTTCGAGTGCTTGGTGTGTGAAAGATACTTTCTATGTCCACATCCCTTTTTCTCCAACATAGTAAGAGGACTTTATGTTGGCAGCTCCTTCAGCCAAGTTCACAGTCCTATCAATCAATTCTAGCCTGAAACTATACCCAGCATTTGGTTTCTTCTTCAGCATTCAAAATAATTGTGTAAAAAACAGGCCTTTGCCTGATATTTGAGGGATTCGAGACAAGAGTACAAACGCAGACCCATAGAATTCAGTTAGCATTAATGTATTGGCTAGGTGGAGAGCCAGAGGAGAGGAAGAGCAGTTAAGAGGATCGTTTTATAAACTATATAAATGTCTAACCAATGTCCTGTATACTTGAAACTAATAAAATTTTTTAAAAATGCAAGCCTACATACCCTATGTCTAAATAATTAAGAGGCATGAATCGGGCTAACTTTAAAAAGTTCTGTCCACCTACCCTGACAAAGACACCTTCATACTGACCAGGTTTGACTTTGGAGTTTGCAGCAACTCATGGCCTTTTCTTCCCACCCCTAGCTTCATCTTCCTCTAGGAGAGAGTTCTTATACACAGATATGGATGCCCCAGCTCTGGCACCATGGTCTGTCTTGGGGAGGATGGCTCAGGGAAGAGACCACAGGCCCTCTAAGCAGTTTGAGTTCCTGGATCTTGGGTACTTAGCCTTGGGGAGAGGGAGGGCTGGAGCAGGAGGGTCTAGGCTGGGCCCTCCTGCCTGTGTCTAGGGCAGTATTGCTCCTTAGAATGAGGATGCGCTCTGCCGAGAAGAAAATAATCCTGTGGACTCTCAGCCTGCCTAAGTGGTCTTGCCACCGCCACCCCAGCCAAGTAAATCTGAAAATGCCATAAACTAAGAGTCTCTCTCTTTTTTTTTTTTTTTTAACAAGAGCTCTTGCATGTATTCAGTAAATATTTCTTAAGGTACTATGCTGGCCCTGAAACCCCAGGGCACTCAGACTTACTGGCTTCATAGACTGTACTGTCTCTCTTCCTCTCCTGAACTGAAGAGTACTAGCCTGTATATTCTGATTTGTCATTTTTTCAGAGGGATCCAGGAATAGTAGCATTTTATAGCTTTGGGAGATGTGAGGGATGCTTCCTGTTTGCCAGGCACTGTGCTGTAGGCTTTACATTCTTATTAAATAATTTAAAAAGGACACTTGGACCCCAATATCTTAGTTACTCAGAAAAGAATAGTACAAAATGGAGCATGTAGTACTATGTGCAGGTTTCTGCAGGTTTCATTGGTCATACATCCTGGATTTTCTGAAGAAATAATTTCTGATCACAACTATTCTGGTTCATTGTTTCCGTAGAAGCCCTTGAAGATCTCACCATTTTTCATTTTAAAAGTTGTGGCTTTTGTTTGTTTTCTGGGGAAGAATACAACTGGTCAGCATTTTCAGAGACAGCAGTAGCTAGTTACTGTCATAAACAATAGTTATTGGCATCAAAAATCTACACTATTTTGTTGCCATTTTTCTGGGTGTGGGGAGAGGAAATCCTCATACCACTCTGTAAGCCCTAAAAAGTATCTCTCTCTATTTGTAAATAGCCTATTCTGGGTGGCAGTCAGGAGAGAATCTGCCTTGTGACGTTTACGTTAGAGTGAATTTTCAAGATCCTTAGACTGATGACATCAAGTCACATTTTCACAATTTAGAGGTTTTTGTCTTTTTTTTTTTCAGTGAATTGATTGCTTTCTGTTTGTTTTTTGCTCTTTACTGATTAACAGTTAATATGCTTTGGAATTCATGTATGTGAACTAACCAGCACTCTCAGCACAAGCCATTTTAGGAGATTTGGCAATCTAATGGAAGAGGTTCTAAAAAGAGCACTACTGCTTTTCAGATGATACTGTATAGATCAGCCTAAACATTGGCCTTGACATAATATCCATGTTGGCAGATAAGTTAAAAGAAAGTTATTGGATGGCACATAGAGTTTTGCTTTTGAGCTATCATCATCTGCCTTATAGGTCCACTCTTTGTTTTACCTCCATGTCTAGTGAGTTCTTCTAAAAGACTTATCTTCAGTTTGTATGTGGGAGCCACGTACTCTTGGCAGGATTGTATCAGCTGATTAATAGCAAGGGCACGAGGGCACTCCAGAAATAGAAGTAATGATTGCTCTAAGCCCTTCTGTCAATGAGGAATTGAGTCTGCAGTGGCTGGCTCGATTCATTAAAGATATTAATGAAGCCAAAGGTGCGAGTTCAGACCTGTGCAGGCCAGTTAATGCCACAAAGAGAGAGATCTCTGTATGATACTCTAAAGTTGTTGTCCAGCCATTTCCCAGAGTAAAGGGCTGGGGGTAACTCATCAGGCACCCCACCAGTCGCAGAACAACAGGAAGCTATATATGCATCCTATTAAAAGTGGACTCGCCATGTCACCTCGATTTGTGATAGAGTAGAAACAAATACATATTTTTAACATTTTTGAATGTTAAACTCAAAATTGAGGACCTTACTCATCCCTTGCTTTTGGTTGTTGATCTCTGATGTGTCCTTTCATGTGTTTCAGAGAGTCGAATGATCTTGGATGCCTTTGCCCAACAGTGCAGTCGAGTTCTGAGCCTCTTAAATTGTGGAGGAAAACTTCTGGACTCCAGCCATTCCCAATCCATGATTTCTTATGTAAAGCAAGAAGGCTCGAGTTATACTGAAAGACAGGAGCAGTGTCACATTGGGAAAGGGGTCCACAGTCAGACCTCAGACAATGTAGACATAGAGATGCAGTATATGCAAAGGAAACAACAAACTTCTGCCTTTTTGAGAGTTTTCACTGACTCCCTACAAAATTACCTGCTCTCGGGGAGCTTTCCGACTCCAAACCCCTCATCAGTCAGTGAGTATGGCCACCTGGCCGACGTGGATCCTCTGTCAACCTCCCCCGTGCATACACTAGGTGGCTGGACTTCCCCAGCAACATCTGAATCCCACGGCCACCCATCTTCTTCTACACTGCCAGAGGAGGAAGAGGAGGAGGAAGAGGAAGGCTACTGTCCTAGATGCCAAGAGCTGGAGCAGGAGGTTATTTCACTGCAACAAGAAAATGAAGAGCTCAGGAGGAAATTAGAGAGCATCCCAGGTACTTGACATGTTACTTACAAGCCAACTGCAACTTATTCCTTTCCATTGTCTCATCAGAGTGTGTGTGTGTGTGTGTGTGTGTGCGCGCGCGCGCGCGCGCTTTTGTTTGTTTGTTTTTGGCCAATGATACAGAAAAGTGGGAAAAACAGGCATGCACAGGGTACCCTTAGCCTGTCACTGCCAAACAGATTTTGAGATGAGCCACTAACCTTGTCCTGGCTATGTTTAAGCCATGTTCTTCTTGGGTATAAGCCTGAAGCCTATGGTCCTACTAAAAGATGTCTCTATCGATACAAAAGCAATTCTTACATGTGGTACAGTGAGATTGAAATAGGCCAAGTGCTATGAGCCTGAGTTTCCTTCAAAATATGGCCCTATTCCTTTAAAATGGCTTTTGTATTTTTAAAGACTTTGATATATATGTTTTATTAATCAGTGGTAGAAATGAAAATGAAATGATACCTTTGTGACAGGACTTGACTAGTACTGAACAAATAGTCTCTTCTATTTCATTAATTTCTCGCTTTCTTGTTAAGTTTCAACAGGCATAGTCTCTTTTCAGCATGCGAACTCCCCCCTTGAAGTTAATCAGCAACTGTAAACTAAAAAGAGTAGACAAAAACAGACCAGTAATTAAGCTGATCCCAAACTATTTGTATCCCTGGCTAAATATAAGGAAATTCCTGCCTCCTAGAGATAGTAGATTTTCAGAGTAGCAAAATTCATTATGGCGTGATCTACTCTGGGTTGCAAAGTCATTTTTTCACTATTTGGGAAGGTACTGATTTTGCTTATGTCTTTGAATTCATTCCTGCGTGTCTGTGGCTTACAAAAGATACTAAGATCATTAGCTAGAACAATATCTTGAAACCTTTTTAATTGTGCACCCATTTATTTTCCTTTTGTCCTTTCATTTAAAAGAATACCTCAAATAGACCTAAGGTTTGGCTCAGAATATTTTGGAATTAGATTTAGTGCAGTTATCTTGTTGGGGAGAAGCAAGAGGTAAAGTAAATCCATTCTCTGTTTTTGTGTGTGAGCCATGGGGTTAGGTGAGGAGTCCAGGGCGCCTTCCTAAGCCAGGCCAGCACTGACTGCAGGAGAGAGACTGGGTAGAACTCCAAAACATGTAGTGGATCCAGAGTGCTTTTGGTTTCTTCAAGTCAGAGGGATACAAGTGCAACTAACACACTGTGAAATTTTACAGCTTTCACAGACCCATAAATTATGGTTGATTAACTGTAGGTTTTACCCTCAAAAGGGTATTTTCATTTTATTCCCCATCCTTTCTCTTTCATTGGGAAAGAAAATAGCATCTTGCTGATCAACCAATAGCACATACTTACATCAGCCATTTAGAACTGTGGGTAAAGTTTTAGAGTGCAAGGACAGGCAACACAAATGTCCAGAGTATTATTGCCTAATTCTTAATCCTAACTATTTGGCAAACCATCTGTCCTTGGTAAGTCCTAAGCAGATTTGGAGTTCAGTCCGACTTCTGTTTCTTGAATCCATAGTAAGAGAAATGTCTTGTGTTAGGGATAACTCATCACTGGGCCTGCCACTAATCATTGTCCTCTACTTCCCAGAAACATGAAAATGCTGCAATTTCTTGAGCCCTCTTGATGGTCAGACATTGAATTACACAGGTTGATATTAGGCTAATTACTGTTACTGTAAACTTTTCAGCCTTGTTGATAATCGTCTCCATGAACTTGAACCAAGAGCCATTTTACATGGAGAACGACGACCGCTTTAATGATCCATACTGAAAACCAACTATGTAGATGAAAATGTTTGTCAATTATGAATAGAAAAAATCAGTGTAAAATGCAGGAAATAATAAGTTTATTTGTGATTACTTAACACATGTACTCACTACCCAGGGACACCTTAGGTTGAAAGTGTCACTTGGAGATGAAAACTTGAATCAAAAAGAGACATCACTGCCCTCTTGCCCTCACCTCTCGATCTCCATCTTTGGCTAAACAACAAACCAGGCTCTGGGAGATCACTCAAGAATGTACTTTTCACTATTAGCTATGCATTTTGAGAGGGAAAATTTATTATTTTTAGACACCCATTTAAATAAAAGTACAGCAAGTAATACTCTGGTTTTACGTGTAACAAGTATTTTACAAGCAGTAACTCTCCAATATAATTTGGGATCAGTTTTCCCTAAGCCACATCACTGCTTCCCAATGGCCCCAGTATGTCTCTGTTGTCCTAGAGTCCAGTACATTTCCATGGAAGGACCTGGGGCTTTCTTCTCATAGAACCTATCCTTCTGTTGTGGGATCACACTTTCTGTAGCCAAGCAGTATGGATGACTGCAAAGGAGATAGTAGCGTCTAGCAGTTAGCAAAGGAGGTAAGGTTAACAAGGAGGTGGGGGCACCTGCCGAAGATCAAAGCAGAGATGCTGTTCCTCAGTCACTGCTCTGCCTCCCCAGAGTCAACTCTGAGATTCCTGTTTCATTTTTTATAAAATAAAAATAAAGCATTCATACCTGGGAGCAGTTGGTGGAGTGAGAGTCCAAAAGAAATGAGTCTGTTAGTTTACAAGAAAAAAAAAGTGATTTCACTCGGGCCACTATAAAAGGGGGAAAGGAAGGTGTTAGACTTTACCAAAAAGAATGAGGTTGGGGAGAAGTGTTCTTCCCAGCACCACTTGAGAGGGCCTGTGTTACTGTATTATTTGTGAAAGATTCTGGACAGTATTCCCTAACTTACTTTCCAGACTGACTTGCAAATATAGGCAATTAAATATTTTTATCCCAAGGAAATATCATTAGCACATTTTCTTTTGTATTAGATTATCACACTAGAAATTAGTCTGTTTGAAGTTTAAATTTTTTAAAAAGGAAAGGTAAAAATAGATTTAAAAAAAGGTAAAGGTATTTGGATTAGGAATACAAAGAGCTGAGAGGTTATTAAACGAAGGAAAGGGATGGGGAAACTTCAGTGGAGAAGGTGTCAGGTTAGAGTAGTCACATTTAGAAAGGTTACAGTCAGCACTAGGTGAAGAGAACTCATAAGGGCGAGTCAATATAAAATATCATTATTTCATGTAATATAAGACTCCATTGAATATAAAACACACCAATACTTATGTTCCACTACGAAAGAAGAAAAAAAGAAACACTGCAGATCATAATTGCACATTATAATTATCTTTGAACACCACATTCAGAGATTTTAAAATATGAAAAAATGTGGGTCTTACAACCATAAAATGAGGTAATTTAAAAATAACTTTCAAAGTAAAATAATTATGATGTTAAAAAACTTGAAATTTTCTAAATGCCAAATTTAGGGAAGAGATACTTGCTGTTGATATTATTAAAAGACTTTCTACTTTTTAAAAGGTATATTTATGATCATCTCAGTTCATCCTCATAACTCTGCAATACCAAGTCACTGTGAACACTGAATACTGAACCATTACTCCTGGGGGAAATATAAAGCCAGGTTCCTGTGAGCCTCTGATCACATAACGTTGTTTTAAGTAATTTTTGTTAAAAGAGACCTTATTTAATATATAGAGTTGGTTGATTGACATTGAATTCCCTGCCAACAGCCCTATAACACATGCCTGAATGAAGCTTATCTAACACATATTTGCTCAGTAAAGTACATCACAGCCTTCTTGCACTCGTGAACAGTAGATGACACTATGTTTGGAGTGCATTTTAAATAGTGAAATTACCAAAATAAGCACAAAAATGCAAAAAATGTGGCACTAAATAGACCATGAGAAGGACACTTGTTTATACTATAAGAGCTGAAATAAGGCAGAGCATTGCCTAGTTCAGCCTCAGATGGGAATGTGTGCATTGGCTCCTCAAATTTTTCAGTAATCTGCAAGTGACTGCAAGAGCCCCACAAATATTGATTGATCATTACAAATACGTTTTAGAGTGGCAAGTTTGCAAGTACAGAATCTGTGAATAATGAGGACCAACTAGGGAATTTATCTGGGATTATGCAGTTTTGATCCTATTAGTCCACAGTTGTCATTTTCTAAGTAAGAAGATTTAAAGAAAGGTAAATCAATAATGTCAGTTTTTAGATAATAGTAATTTCGCCAGAACAAAAAGCCCTTGGAGTAAATGCAGTGTAGATTCTCTATTACCCTCCAGTGCTCTCACCACCCTCCAAATCCACACATGCGCAGAAGTGCCTGTGGAAAAATGCTCAGGTGACTTCTGGTCCTGAGAACCATCCCGATCATATTTAATGTGTATCAGGACAATGAAGAGGTGTAAATATATTCTGAGTAAAAAGATCAAATGATAGGAACATAGAAGAATAAAGAATTGAATTCTTTTACTTAGAATTTGATAAAAGTCATTTTACTATAGCTTTAGGCGATACTGAGGGAGCACATGAGGTGAAGAGAATGGATTTGGAGTCAGACTTGGATTTGGATTTCTGCTCTTGCTACTTGCTACCTGTGATTTTTGGCAAATCACTTAACCATTCCGAGCCTGTTTCCCCTTTCTGTAAAGTGAGGTTAATAATACTTTCACAATGTTGGAAGTATTAAGTTCACCAAGTAGCAGCTGAGTACTTCCTAGGTCTTTTAGTAAATGGAGACTCAATAAATGATGACTGAAAAAACAGAGGGAAACTTCTGTGCCTACTAGTACAGAAATCTTAAGTGGTTTTCTTAGATTATAAGTGATGTTCTTACCTTATAAGGAAGGCACCATTTAGTGACCCAGGTTAGGAACGTCAGATCCACCCATAAAGCATCTCTCCCTTAACTAGTCAGTCTCTTCTGTGGATCCTACCTCGTATGTATCCATCAGTCCTCTAGCCCCACTGCTTTCCTCTGGGCCTGCCTCACAACTGGGCTATTGTAATAACCACTTGGCTCCTCTCCCAGAGCCCAGGCTCTTCCCACTGAAAAGACCCACGTCACCTGCTGCCAAAAAGCCTTTAAAGACTTTATATAGTCTCTGAATTGAATTCCAGCACCCTCAGTGAGGCACACAAGGTCCTTCACGACATGGATCTTTTCCTGTCCATTTTTATAAACTGTACCCTCAGTTCCCACCATACACCAAATGTTCCATCCCCACTGGACAATTTGTGGTTCCTGAGCAGCTGTAAACTTTTATGCCTCTGGGCTTTCCATATTCCTGTTCTTTTCAGTCTAAGGACACCACTTGAGAAACTCCTACTCATCTCTCGGCACCCAATTCAGGTGACACTCTCTTCTATAACAAACCTTTAACCCAGGCAAAATCCATTGTACATCAAGCATATTTCTGTTAAAGCAGATATCAGAGGAAGGTTTTACTTTTTGTGCATCTCTCATTTCTGATGGCCTGATACAAGGAGAGGCAGGCCATGTAAGGTCCTTGAGGGCAGAAACTAAGTCAAAGTCATGTCTGTATCCCCAATTCCTAGCCCAGTGTCAGGCATGTAGCATCTACACATGTCAATTAAATTAAGCAGACACAGAATGTTATCGTTATCAAAAACATAACTATGCATCTGTAGGCTGAGTAATACTTAAAGCTATCGTTTATTTCTAGATACTTAGGGTTCAGGAGCTTATACTTTACAGAGACAATGTGACTAGGACACTTAAAGTCGATATCAGCACACAGATGGCATGGTCGTCTGAGAACAGTAAATAATTTCAGTCTCCCTATAATACTGTATGTGGTGTATTTCTAGATGAATGTTTTAAGACAATTATATAGCAAAGTAGACTAAATAATGCTTGAGAAATGAGAAGAGAAACTGATCAAGACTTTAATGCAGTGATCTACAATGAAAATTAGGCACTCGAGACCTAAGTACTCTTAAGATAGAAAAAAAACAATTGGAGCCATTCCCTTGGAAGGGCCTTCCTTAACATCCAGACAACATAACAGCCAAGGCAGCGAAGTCAGTTACATGGCTTCTCCAAGGAATTCAGTAGGTTCCTCGTTGTAAAATAACAACAGCTTTCCTTCGGCAGTAGTTGCTAGGTGTCTTCTGCTTTGCAGGTGTTATTTCAGTTTATCTTCACAGTAACTGTATAAAGTAGGTAATATCCCTGTTTTGCAGATGGATAACAGGCCAATAGAGGTTAAGTAACTTGCCCAGGATCACACAATTTGTAAGTGCCAGAGTCAGTACAGTAAGAACAAAAATGGTACCCAAGAATTACCCTGGGACCAATTCCCCAGCCTTTTTTGTCAGTGAACTGTTATATAGTACTATTATCTTAGAATGTCAAAGCCCCCTGTCTGTGTATATTTAACAAACTGACCATGACGAAAACAAGCCATCCAGTCCAGGGAGCATCTTTGTTTTTAAGAGCAGAGTGTTCATCTAGATAACTTAGATACGTGATGGAATATTGGCAACCCATTCCTCTCAGTTTTTACTTTGTTGATACAAAAGATCTTCCTACTTTGCTTTTTTCCTCTCAGGTGTTTTATGCTCTTTCCAGGATTGTCTGATATGCATTTTAAAATGTTACTACATAGAGGAGGAGAAAATGATAAATATCAATATCAGGATAGGTACTAGGGACATTAAGTCACCTGTATATTCTCCCTTTCCTTTAATAAGTTACTACAGTTTTGGATTTCTCATTTATTTTCTCATTAAACCTGTGAAATGTATCTGACTTTCTTTGGCGGAATGCGTGTGAATAAATGAAATCTGCCCAGTGGGTTTGAGGTGGTAGCTTCTCTAGCTTCTCCATCAGCAAGAGTGATTTGCTTAAAATTCGTAGTTTGCACAAGGAGACAATTAGATGTGAAGGCCTCTGGGGCATAAGCAGCTCCTTGAGAATCCTCTTGAATTTTTTTTGCTGCCAGTAAGCCCTGACCTTACTCTTGGAGACCAAAGGAGCAATGGCTGGCCTGGACTGCACAAAACCACTTATGAGCACTTACTCCCCATTTGCAAGGGCCCCATGTCTTCACTTAGAAATTACATAGCATGCCCACAGAAGTGTAGGGTAGCAGAGCAGGAGGGCAAGAGGACAGGAGGTTTTCCACAATTCTCTTTCCAGTGCCCCGTGCTTCTCCCAGGCAGGCAGCATGGTGTAGCTGTGGGTAAGTATAATACGTTTCCTTCTCCTTTCATCCCCACTTTAAAAGACACAACTATCATCACTTTCCAGACTGATTTTTTTAACAGAAAATATTTAACTTGATTCTACAGCTTCCTGTGTGAATCCTGGCAACTCTCCAAAGAGCCCCCAGTCAGGAGTAATGTTCTGAATCTGTAACACCAGAGGCACACTCAGCTCTAGGCTGAAAAGGATCCTGGAGACCTGTGCCTTGTTAAGGATCAGGGCTGGGAGTTTGCCATGGAGGGACAGGCAGGCAGGCGGGAGTTACTCAGTGGGCCCAGGACAGTGACTGTTCCAGTTCGTTAACAATTGGCTATATAGAGCCTTGTCTTCAGTTTTCTTGGCCTTCAACCTTAAGCCCAGATATCAACGTGCGGGACCCATTTGCCTTAAATAGAGTCCCCTATAGCCAGTAAATGCACCTGAAATTCTGTTTTCTTCCAGCGTGTTTGAGTCAGCTGGCCTTGCTTATAGCTTAGCACTGCTGCCTGAATATTGGGGTGTAGAGAATGGGAGAGTTGGCCTCTGAGCCATTCCAGGGATAGCTGAAGTTAACATACAACAAAGGAAGGGGAGACAACAGTTATGCAGACATTCTTTAAAAAACTTTTAAATTATAATGGATGCCCACTGTAGAAATCCTTTAAAACGGTTTTTACAAGGATGATGAAGGATAAAGGTAACAATTACCTCAATTCTCATGGTTAATTATTATTCACACTTTGGCTTATCTCTTAACCAATCTCTGCTCTGCACATAATTATTTTTAACATGGTTGAGATCACGCTAAATAGTTTTGCAAGCATTTTTGTGCTTCCTTTAAACATTTAAATTAACATATTAATAACTAAAATACAGGTAAAGAATCAAAAGTTTCGTTCAAATCCTAATCAGTCGATGAGGATCGGCAAATTTTACTAAAACTTCCAAAGTAAATCCAGTGACATACATATAGTTATGTTTGATTCTAACTACACACTGTGAGGACAGAGTGCTCTTAGGATCCTCCTGTTCTGTGTTGAGAAAACTTAAACACAGGAATTAAAAATTACACAGGACTGTAAGACACAGGTCTATAATGATGGTTATTTAAGAAAATACTTTTTGGCAAGAAGAAAAAATTTTTAACCTACTTCTATTTCCTGTCATTCAAATTCTTCAAAAAGATATTGCTGTAGTTTTTGATTTGTTATGTCACAGTGTGATGTCACTTGAAAAATCTAAAACTGTTAGCAGTGGATTAAAATGATAATTTCTTTTGCTGTCTTTAAAAAAAAAGTGAGAAAAACAAAATGAAGAAAGTTCAGTGGTGATACTTTAAAATTGGGGGTTAGGTTAAATATTATTTTCTTCAGTGTGGCAAAAACATCTTGAGAAAACACATAGCTAAAACAGATTAGTGGCAATAATAAGTATAAATTAGGTTATTAGCTAAGCTACCAAGACCTTTAAAAACAATTAGTTAATACTCCTGAATGGGCTATAGGAATTATTTATGCAATAGTACAAAAAGTGTCAGGCTCCATGTTGGGTTATTATCTGTTTGGTTTTATTGTAATTATTTAATGATTCTATAAGACTAAGCCTCAAAAAAATAGTGCTACAATTAATTAAATGTATAATAACCACTTATGCATTTGAACAAATGAATTAATTTTGAACTGAACAAAATAAATTGAGTTTCTTGAAGGAGAGAGAATGGGACACTTATAGTAAGAACTGTGTGATCAAGTGTATTCCTATTGAGAAGGAGGACTAAATTACATGGCATTCCTGCTTACTGAAAAACTAGGCATAAATATGCCATTAAAAATGAGTATTATTGATTAAAAATGAGTATTATTGATTAAAAACTAGTGAAACATTAGTTTTCAGTCCTTTAATTTTAAAAAGCTTCATTTGGTTGAGTACTAATATTATAACTTGAGTCAAAGAAGAAAGACAAAACATTTCTAAGTTGTTCATTGTCACTGTTGTTGACCTAGATTCATCTTAGAGTAAGTTTGACTTGAAAGTTTCCAGTGAACTGTGCTGAGTCTGATTTCCCCAAACCGTAGCATCTGTTCTGTATTTACAAACTGAAATCACTATGGATGTCAAATGCAAGATTCCATTTCCTTTAGAAAATAAGTTGTTTTTTTTTTTAAGAAGTTTACACCAAAAATCTTTTTAGACCTTAAAGTTTTTATTTTTTGTGGCAGGGTAGCTAATGTGTAATCATTGCAATTTCTTTCACCCAGTACCTTGCCAGACTGTTTTAGATTACTTGAAGACGGTGCTACAGCATCACAACCAACTCATGATCCCACAACCAGCTGATCAGCCAACTGAGGTAGGTCTCTAGTTAAAAGATAAATGTTGTTCCATTTGGAATTTCCTTAAAATGAAGCATCTTGATGGCTTACCCATATATACCAGAACAGCTTGGCTAGCAAAATACATTTTTGAGACTCTGAGATTTATGGATCTACTACCTATGGGTATATAGACTGTGGCGAAAGATGGTACATGTATTTAACTCACAAAGATTCAGTTCTGTACTGAGAAGAATAACAGAGAAATAGCAATTTAAATAGTGTGGGCAATTTTTCCACAATTCTTTTGGCACAGAGGGGTATTGAAATGGGAGACAGCAACTCGTCCTTCCCTCAGGGAGAGCCTGTCAAGAACGCCTCTTTCTCTGAGGCATCTCCCATGCTGAGACTCTCAAGGGTGTCGAAAGGTGTTTTCCATACATCAAGGCCCCTGAACATGAGCATTTCCTTCCTCTGCGCCTCAATAGGAGAGACCACAGTTTCTTCCAAAGCGTAGAAAAAGTGGTCTGGTTTGATGGTAATTGTATATCTTGTTAAAAACACGGTATGTTTTTCCAGGTTTTTTCAAGGCTCAGTTTTGAGTATGTGTTATTTTCATCTTAGGGACTTTAGAACCTAAATCCAGTGGAAGAAACGACTGCACTGTACCTTACTGGAGTTATAAATGTCTAGGATTGATAACAATAGATAATGTTCTAAGTAGTTAAATTTCCTTCATTTAGTGAGGCGAGTTATTCATGCTAATAAGGGTAGAATGTTGACCCTCTCTGTCATCTCGAAGTCATATACCCATTGGCATTTCCTTTGTCTAATTAAAGCATCTTAAAAGTTTTACCCACATGCTTACCAGTTAGTAAATCCAGCTACACACTTGCTGTTCCCACCTGACCCCATGCCTCTCTGCTGAAGAAAGGCAAGAACACGTGACTTCCCAGTTCCCTGCACATAAAAGACGGGATGAAAAAGGTGGAGTCGGTCTAGTGCAGATTGAAGTTCTCTCACCTTCAGCGTGGCCTGAGACTTGTTCAGCAGTTGCTTCCTTTCCCTGTAATTTAAAGGAGGGATTTCCAAGGTCTGGGCCTTTTCTCCAACCCCCACCTGTACCAAATTGCACCACACTTATTTCAGCCTTTGTGCATACCCTGCACCCCCATGGCAAGTGGTTCCCAACCCCCTCGCCGATGCCAGCTCACCCACATCCATTCTTTCACCTAGCGCTGACCTCTCCCATCTTGGACTTTGTGCCATCAGTTTTTCCTTGTCTTGTGCACTGATTTCTCTCCTGCTATTGGGTCATTTCCCTGAGCATCAAACACTCAAGTCTTCTCACCCTGAGAATAAGCCTCCTTTTGATTCTCCCTTCCTCCTTCTCTAAATTATTGGGGGGTTTTTGGTTGTTGTTTTTTTTCACCTTCCATCACCCAAAGCATCTCCTGTCAGCACTTTCATTCTACACCACAACACATCTCACTCCTTGAAGGTTAGGCCCAGGTCTCATTCCCATTAGCATCCCCAGTGCCTGTCATTGAAGGCACTCGCTGAATGGTGACCTCATTTTTTTAGTGATTAAACACTTGATAGATTGGTCTATATTCATTATCTCTACCCTCTTAGTTGTCATTTGTAATCTAGCTCCACCTCTACTACTTGTCAGATTGTTGTGCTTGAAGACCCTGGTGGCTTTCCCAACTCCAGCCCAGGGGCCCTTTCTCCACCCGTGGTCATCCCCAGGACCTCACCCTCCTCCTCCTCGTTCTCTCTTTCTCTTGGCCTTAGTGTCAGAACTCTCCTGGTTCCCTGTTCTTTTCTTAGCATGCTTTAAGAAGTTTTCCATCCCCTGTTCACCAGAGTTTTATCCTTCATCTCCTTCTCATGCTCTCAACAACCTTTTCTCTGGTCAGTTATGTTCTGTTTCTGAACATCAACTCCATGCCGGTTAACAAGCCCCAAATCTAGACCTAGACCACTAGTCCCCAGGGCTCAACTCTAGACCAGTGTGTGTCCAGCTGCCTGACCAACAGTGGGATGTCCATGCACCCTCAAACTCACAACACCTCCTCCAAATACCCATTCATACTCCTGTTTTCCTGCGGTAAAGGCAGCACGAACACCAGGCAGAAATTTCTGACGCATTGCCGACTCTTTCCTCCTCATTCCTAACATCCACTTATTTTACAGCCATGTTGGATAGTCTGTCTTCTCTCTAGTTCACTCTCACCACTTTTCACCTGAACCGTTGCAGCAGGTTCTGTCTTCATTCTCCACACTAGAGTTATTTTTCTAAAATTCAAATCCAAAATAAATTGTCATGTGTTTAAAATCCTTTGATTGCACCTTAGAATAGAGTCCACCACAATTTCTTAACTTGACATTTCCGTTATGCACAAAAGGACATCTGAAAAGCTCATTTCCTCCAAGAAGCTCTCTGTGATTGCCATGTCCCCTCTGTTCTCACAGAGCATATTATTCATGTTAATGTACACCTGTATCTTGCATTTGGTTATGAGTCTGTTCTTGGTTTTTTCAAAGTTGACTCAACTATAGGTCAGAGTTTAATAACCTTTTGGTGGCTAACTAAAGAGAACATGCAATCAGAATTCTATAAAACATAAAAATAGGGAAACGCCTACATTTCCTCTGGATAGAACTATTTAAACTTTGCCCATCATCATTATTATTACTATATTATTTTTATTGTCATATCAGTCATATTTTCTCAGTATTATTTATCACATTTTATTTTTATTAACTATGTATGATAAATCTCATTTGCAACACAGAGAGCATTCTGGTTGTTTTGGGCTGTAAATCGCTTTTTCTTTTACTTTTGTTTTTTTTTTTTTTTTGAAGAAAATTACCTCCAAATGGTATTTCTCCATTTATGTGAGCTACAGTTTATGGAGAGAAGCTACACTCTAGGAGAGCTGCAGAGCTCTTTTGGCTGAGTAGATTATTTTTAAGGGTTTCAGAAAGCTCCTTTCTTGGATTGTCAGTTCCCTTATCTCAAGTACTTCACATCTTGAAATAGACTCAACTCTGGGTTGAGGGATGAACTTTGAATTTGGGGACAGGGTTCTCAGCTTTGCCTTTTGACTTGTGAGACTTTGGGAAAGCATTTAACCTCCTTGGCCAAACAGCTACGGGAACCAAGATTCAATTCATACCCAAGCTGACTCTAAATTCAGTCACAAACCATGCAACTCAAGTGCCTCTCTTAAAAAGGAAACTGAGCTACACTACTGCTAATTCAAGGAAGGGTGAATGCTGAAGTGATGAGCTTCCAGGATATAATTTGGTGACAGTTTCATAGCCAAATCTAGCTGCCTCCTTCCTGTTAGCTTCTGTGCCATTTACTGTTCTCAGCATTTAACTAAACAGGGTTTTATTTCAAAAATAAAACCCTATCAGACTCAAACAGTGCCAAATTTATAATCTGTACTATATTTGTAGAGTTGTAAAACTGAATGTGTTTTCTTTATTTTGTACACCTTAATTACTGAGGAAGGAGTACATTAAAAGTGAGATCATGGGTTAATTAATTTGTTCTGGACTGTAGAATTTTATGGACAACTAGAACTAAAGTAATGGTTGTGTAGGTGCAGTTGACTAAACATGGCTTATAAATGTAACAGAAATTCCCATAATTAGTCCCACTGCACCTGTTTAGCCAGAGAATTTTATAGCAGACATAAATTATGAAGGTGAAAAGTAAGAAAAATTTTCAGTTGACATAGTGGCATTTGCAAAAGCTATAATTTGAGGAAACCTGGTTTGTGTTATTAATGTGGTTTGGTTTTTGTTTGGTTTTGTTTTTCTTTTTGCAGGTTCCACAACTCCCCCTTTTTTAAATTTACTTTTTAATGTTGTTTCCACTGTAATGTAATCAATGGCTATCGGGTGTTAAGTACATAAACACAATTTATACCTTATGAAAATAGGCGACCAGCATCATTTCTCGAAGTACTTAACTGCCAACCAAAGGGTGAAGAGGCCTATTTGATCACACTCTTCAAAGTCATTTCTGCATATTTTAATAGATTGAAACAGAAATTTACGGGTTATATTTAAATAGTGTTCCCTGTCATTGGATCTTGACACATTTTAACCTACCTGTTAAAATGCAAGTTATAAATAGCTCCTCTTTCAAAGGTGTTCATTATACCTCATTGGCTCTTGTTATAGAAAATGCAAATGTAATTTGAAAAGTGCCCGTTCTGAGTGTGAGCAATTACTTGTGCTCTTCTGTACCTGGTTCATTGTCAACATAGCCACTTGGTTAAAAAGCATGTTTGCCTTTGAAATGGAGATTGCCTGGGCTTCTGGCTGGCTGGCTAAGTAGGTAATGAGAAAATATTTCACTTTTCCAGGGAAGCAAGCAGCTGTTGAACAACTATCCTGTCTACATAACGAGCAAACAGTGGGATGAGGCTGTAAATTCTTCAAAGAAAGATGGGAGACGACTTCTTCGATACCTCATCAGATTTGTATTCACAACCGATGAGCTTAAGTACTCATGCGGCCTCGGGAAAAGGAAAAGGTCAGTGCAGTCAGGAGAGACGGGTCCTGAAAGACGCCCTCTGGATCCAGTTAAAGTAACATGCCTCCGAGGTACTGCATCCTTCCGCTCAGTGTCGCCATCTGTGATCTCATTTCACCGCATTGGCTGTGGCTCCCTGTGCAAGTGTTCAGCCTTTACTATATTTTGGTTTTTCCCACTGAGACCTTTTAGGCTTCATGTGGCCCATCTAGTTAGTATTAAGATATTCTTTAAAAAATCTTCGTTTGTTTTAGCCTTGGTGTTCTCCCTGAATGGCACATAAGCATTGTATAGCACCTCATGTTTCACGCTTTAAATTCACATTTTCTTTGCTGCCAAAGAAGGCCACCTCCAGCAAAACTGGAGCATTGGGAAATGCACAGAGGAAAGGAAGATGTGGAATTTTTTTTAAATTAGTAAAATGTTATAGCCCATTTCCACTTGCAGCCTGTGGCCCACCCCCTCCCCAGCCCACCTAGCTACCTTCTGAAGAATAATTGCCCCAAGTCCTTAAATTTATTTACAATTAATTTTCCTTAGTGCCTAAATTATCCCTTGCCCAGTCAAACTTTATTCTGTTAGTTTTTTTAAGTTTCTGTATTATTGCTTAGGTAATACCTTTTGTTCAGTATTAACAGCTGATTAATTTGCAGTTGGTCCACACTTGGTAGACTAGGCAGACGGTGAAGAGGAAGAATTAAGAGACACACAGTTGATTCAGCAGGTGCAAATAAACGCATAGACAAATAGAAACATGGTGCCAACAAAAACACTGCTCACACGTGAAAAATTCATATCAAAAATTTCAAATAGTAACCTGTGTAGTCCAATAGTAATTTTATTGCTGGGAAAGCCTTAATAATGACTTACTCTGGATAAGGATCAATATATTTCCTGGCAAGGACGTCACAGTGAAAGACATGATCACTGATCAGGCCTCGGTTATCAGACAGGACACTCACTCCTGCACTCCCTCCTGGGCTGCCCACAATACTTCTTGGCATGCCTAAGACATATGTAGTATTTGCTAGCCGCTGAGATTCCTCAGGCCCACCCTGAGCTGCTGATTCACAACCACCCCAGGTGATCCTGATGCAGGTGGCCCATACTTTAGAAAACCACCTGGAATGGAAACACCTGTAATAAATAGGCACAGGTGCTTCAGAGCACTCGCTGTTGGCCAGTCTGAAAGTTCTACTAACTCGGAGTGGGTGTGATGGAAATTTCTAGGGTTTGTCTGGGCAAACTAGCCCAGTAGTGTTCTTTATTTTCAAACGCCATCAGAGCTGACGAAGTTACCAAGAGTGACAAGAGGCAGTGGTGAGCTTGGGGGCTCTGGAAGATGCCCTCAGGCTTCTAAGGGAATTAGGATAAGGGGCCTCAAAAACTGGTAACCTGTTCCAGAAATTCTTATTAAACATTTTACATTTTAACTAGCAAGTCAGTAGAACTGAGGAATTAACATACATCCCAAAACACCAGTGCTGCTGCCTTGAGAATGCTGCCAGACCCACCGTGATGCTGATGCAGTCCAGGCTGCCTAACCAGAATCTGCGTTCTCCAGCTCATGCCTCACCTCCACCCAGCCCTTGAGTGGAGACTACATAGGCGAGGGACGGTTACTGTCTGTGTCCAGGGCAGCTGGTTAGAGCATTTACTATGTCTGTCCCCAGGGCTGAAACCCTAGGGCCTTCCTGTGACCTAGATGAGATTCCCTTCCTAAAGGTTTTGGTGACTCCAGGGGTGGACGTCACTGTTGTGGTGAGCAAATACAACAGCCAAGGAAGCCTCAGGCCGTTGGACACTTTAGTGATGGAAAGGAGGGTGCCTCGGAGAATGAAATCAAATCCTTGGCTGACCTGCCCCCATAGAGGTTTGACCATAGAGAGAAGAAGGCCTGTGAAGATGCTTCATGTCTATGTAGTGGAATGAGCTCTGCTTTTAGCTTTTAATAGTCTGTCACACAGTATTAGGGAAAGTCTTCTCACAGCAGTGGATGCTGAGGAGAGTGGAGGTGGAAGGTATCACAGAGCAGCATGTTCCCAGAGTGGCAGGATTGCAGCGTCCCCATCCATTAGCCTTTATTTCCTCTCGTTGGTACTTTGAGTCTTTTATTTCCTTGTGTTCATGTGAGAGTTGGGGATCTGGACAGAGGTAGGAAAACTACTTAAATAGTTATTGTATACTTACTGAATACAGCAGGAATTTGAGGAGGACAGAAGAGGACTCAAAAACAGTCCCTGGATTCTGTAGCTGATAGTCTGGCTGGACAATTATGAATAGCTGCAAACAGGGAAAATAATAGAAAGTAGACTAAATAGTTGAGCCCTGGAGGTCCTAGAATACCTCCTTTCTCTCTGCCCAGCATTATAATGGCCGTGACCTAGGTTTGAGAATTATCCTTCAGTGTTTCCTAGGCCCGCACCCCAGGATAAGCCATCTGGTTCCTGGCAGTTTTGCAGGGTGAGGAAGTGAATAAACAGTTCTTGCCCCCAAGGAAGAATGCTGAGGGTGGAGTGGGAGAGACTTAGGTAAGGCGAGTGAGTCTCTCACCTTGGTCACAAAATCGAAGGAAATGCAAGCAAACTTGGTAATGCCCTGCTTCTCTGCTAAGCTAGACTCTACTAGATGGGCACAGTTCATTCAGTTCATGAGATTTTTCTGGTCCAAGTACTTGAAAGCATTAACTTCTGAGGGTAGATAGAGCTGGAATGTCACAAAAAAATTTCAGACAAATTCAATTCTATAATCAGAACTATTGTCTTGTAGAGGGAGCACAGTGCTGGAGAGGAAATGGTGTGTAAATAGCAGTCACTCTGAACTTTCAATCAACTGTGCAAAAAAACTCAGTTTGACTTAGAACTTTTCCCAAAATGCTAACTTCATTTTACAACTGTTCATATTAACATAGCTGCATAGGAATTATGTATGTGCCCTAACCCCTGAGAAAACAGAAGAAGGGTTAATTTGGGCTCAATCCAAAAGAGGCCCAGTTTGTATCATTGGCGTCTTAGCTACTTTTCATATATTCACTATTCCAGGAATGCTTATTGCTTTCTGGTGAAATGAAATATTTAGAGGAAATCTTATTTTAAAAATATCAGTGCATGTATAGACACCATAATTAGAGCCTATAGTATAACATTTTAAGAATGTGGAAACTTCTTCTGAACTAAAATTTAGGCAGTTTCTCACTTGTTGAGATTTTGTTATTCTATTGCACTTAATCTACAAATCAGTAACTGGCTGAAGAACACTGTGCTAATGATATTTGCTGTGCTTCTGGAGATAGTTAACATTCTAAACTGTGAGGCAGTAACAACAGGGTTTTTGAAATGTATTCTATAACTTTTACCAAGCATGGTGTCTACCATATCTCACAAATCAAGTTTACCTTTCATTTCAGTAGCAAATGTTCCTTAGAAAGATCACCCTGTGTCTTACATGACTTTTGCTCATGAGTAAAAATAATGTATATGAAATAAGTTGGGTCTGATGAGTGACATCATCATGGCATTGCATTGGGTTTCCCATCAAGCTTTCCTTATAGAGCTTCTGTTAAAGTTTAAGCACCCTCTCCTGACCATCTTCTACAACAACCAGCTGGTCTTTTTCTCTTTTTTTTTTTATTGTCGTGTATATTCTCACAGAATTCATTAGAATGCACTGCACCTCCAACCCAGACTGGTGGATGCCCTCAGAGGAACAAATAAACAAAGTGTTCAGCGACGCCGTGGGTCATGCCCGGCAGGGGCGAGCAGTGGGCACTTTCCTGCACAATGGCGGCTCATTTTATGAAGGGATCGATCATCAGGCTTCCCAGGATGAAGTCTTCAATAAGAATTCCCAGGACGGGTCTGGGGATTAGCGGACAGAATCTTTTCATGGAAACAGCTGGTCCTCTCAAGAGTTCCAATTGTGAATGTTATCACTTTAGAGTCCAAAGCATGTCATTCTGTCAGATTTCATACATCCTACACCTTAACTCTTCTTGACCTACTGCCACAGTTCCCAAATAGAAATCCATTTTAGGGTTTTTTGAGAAGTCTGTGGAGCTTACAACAGGTTTTCAGAATATTATAGAAAAAAATTATGATTCATTTTATATGATTACTAGCTGGACAGTGAGGGTGGAAAAAAATAGGTGAGCTCCTGGTCACATGTCTGAAATCTTCAAGTACGCTTATCTGCTTCCTGAGCAGAGCTGGTTCTCACAGAAGATTGAGTTAGTGTTCGTGCCCATGGGAGAAGATAGAGAGATGTGGAGTTATTTAAAGGGACAAGGAACAAGTATTCTCTTACTTTAATTCAAATAAGTCATCTTTACATTTTCCAAAAACCTCGATTCATGCTTCTCAGCAAAGACATAGGATAGGTGACATCATATGCTATGTCTATATGGACAGCTTATTATTAAATAGAAACCAGAGAACAGAGGCCACCTCGAGACACTAACTAATTGGAAGTCAGCTGTTTTTCTCAGTTATTTTTACCAAAAAAAATCCTACCATGTTGATCAGGAAGGCACTATGTGATCTCGAATTTACAAACAGTAATAGTTTTCATTATGTCAAGAAACACCCAAAGATCCAAATCCATTTTCAAATGCTTGATTCTGATGGTTCATAGATCCACAGTTCCCATAACTTTAAATCGGGCTTTGTTGACACATGCCGAAGTAATGGGTTGAACAATGAGAATTTGAATCAGTTAGTTGTTTGGTGCATTGAAGACCAAACAAGTGATGTGACTGATGGTATTCACTGAATTGACCACATGTTCTAGAATTGTGTACACACAATTTCAAGGCCATTCTGACAACTATGCAATGGGCTTATCTGTAATTTCTCTGAAATTTGAGGGTCTTTCTGTGCTGAGTTGGTCTTAAGAATTTGTGTAGACTGTTTTTGTTGTCACTTATGAAAATGTTTCATCCCAACTGTTATGTGCCTCCTTCACGTTTTATTCCCCTGAACTATAAGCTCTGGCTAAGTTCACACTGAGTCACTCCAACCAACTTCCCTAGTTTAATTTGTTGAGTTCCATATGTGAAATTTGTAGCATCTTTGGAACCACTTCTTATCAACAAAAACACTACAGGGATGCTAGAATTCATTTATGAGGGCTTCAGTTTTGGATGTCACATGAGGCTTTCTTTATCAGACTAATCCAGATTACTACATTCTTTGTAAGCAAAGGGCTAAATGAGCAGCATTTATTGAAGGCTATTAATACCATCTACAGACATGACTAAGGATTTTGAAAATTGACTTGAAATTAATCATTTAAAGTTTTTTTATTTATAAAGAAGTTTTTTTTTGCCATTTTTGTCAAAGTAAAATAATAAGTTATCTTTTATGTTCTGTAATTAGCACCATCTATATGCGCAGCCCTAGAAATAGGTCCTTTAACTTTTGTAATGATTATTAGTTTCAACCATTGAAAAGTTTAGAGAGATGGTCATTTGTCAGATCTGTTAAATGGTGTGGAGAACATATTTTCATCCTATTTCGGGAAAGTTAGCTAAAATTTGGAGATAAATAAGGGCAATTATTTATGAAATATTGCTTATGCAATTTCGCTGATGGGAACCATGAGACTAGTATCTTTCACTAGCCAAAGAAGGAAAAAAAGATACTTCTTGAAGAGTTTTAGAGGTCTAGGAAGTCCAATATCTTATAAGATTCTTTGGTGGAATGGAATCTCGGCTAAAGAAAAATATCATAACCTTATCTGTCTATCCATCTTATTTTATTGCATTGGACTTTAGTTTTTCTTACTGCTGAATACATGTCCTTTTTTTCCAATAGCAGCAATATTTGACCAGTGCTTTTTTAAAAAATGTCAACTCTTTTCCTGCAACTTGAGAATTTCACACACCTTCACATCTAAACATCATCTCGTTCTGTGTTCATCTGTGTTGTACTGGTCTTCAGTGAGGGTGATGATGAGAGCGTTTCTGTACTCATTTAACATTTTTTGTCAGTGATTGGGTGTTGGCCATAACCCCAGCTATCAGAAGAGTCCATCGTTATCAACAGTGACAATGTCTTGATGTGTCCTGAGTTTTCCCAAGTTAAAGTCTTATCACAGAGAGCATACCTGCTTTCACAGTGAACTGGAGCTCCAACCACAGTTCCACTGCGGTCAGGATAACCCTTCAATGATCTGCATTGGAGGATGTAGGCCAGGAACCTGCAGGGGAGCTGTATTCTGCAAGTAATATTAAAATCACATTTCTTAGTGTCTCTTTGAAGGTGCAGTTTTCACAATCTTATGGTTAGCCTCAATGGGAAGTGCTCTGGAGAAAAACTAAACATTAAAGTTTACCATCCCTTTTTACTTGAAAATATTTTATCCAGCCCTTGAACCTGGGCATCACTCTTGTTGTTTCTCATTTTTACCACATCGTTTAGGTTATTTTCATCATTCGTGTTTCATAAGGCTTCACTAGGAATGTAGAGGATAATATTAGAGCATCTGCAGAAAATTGCTATCTCCTTTGGTAGGGGAATTGAGAGGTACATGAAGCTACTTCACAGCTATAGAGCAAGTGGGTGATTTTATATTCTGGATCTTAGCCCTTCATCAGTCATAAACACGTTGACTAAGAGGTCTTTCATTAGGATTATAGAGAGAGAAAAATTATTTCAATTATATTATCTGTTCCAACTACTCCATGTGTCAAATATCGATAGAATGGTTTTTTCAGCGCCGATGACTATTCTTGTAATACCGGATGTTTTCCCAAAATCTAGACAATAATTCAAACTTGGGAATCCACAGGTTCATGATTTTTATCTTTTCCTGCCACCTTTAATAGCTTTTCTTCCCTTCTGTTGCTATCAGAAAATGTATGGAGCATCATATAAGATTAAACATGCACTATTTTCAGAAAAGCAAATGTAACATTGCCCTCATTTGGAGTCTGTCATTCATTATATGCTCTAGAATCTAAACCTAATACCCACTGACTACCTCTGTAGTTTTTCTTAGATTTCAATCATTTAAAAAATCTCATTCTTAAAAAATTTAAATGTAATTTTTCTCATTCAGTGCCATGTTATTTCACAGTACAGATCTGTGTAATTTTTGACAGCTCTTATATACAAATTTTTAGAAATGTAATAGAAAATGATTTTGCACATATGGTGCAATCCTTGCTGATGTATGTTTAATGTGGCGACACAAAACTGCTTGGCAAAAACATGTCAAATAGAATGTTTGAGTCAGGACTCTAACATAAATGTGTCTAAACAGCAATATGTATCATTATGATATATTTTTGTAAGCATAGTGATGGCTTCTTTCAGTGGTGTAAGTACTGGATAAAAACCATTTCACTTAGAATGATGTAGGAAAATGTCACCCAACTGACGGCCCTCTCCAAAGTTACTTGCACTGTCAGCCAGTGGCAGTGGTTCTTCTATTTGTGTTGTTTTTTTAGAAGAGAGTAAAGAACTGATACCAGTCAACATAGAGTGCAAAATAATAGCCCATCAATATTTGCCTCCTAATACGCAAAATTCAAAACTGTAACTGCTATGTTTACACATTAAGGACCACTTCTGAGCTCCACAGTGTATTCAGTTGCAGGAAGCATTGAGAGGACTTCGTTCATCTAATAACCAGCTTGTTCAGTTTGGCTATTGAAAGCATTAAATTACCAAATTTTTGTGATAAAAATGATCAGATTAATTTTCCTCATGACCATCCATAGCTGGCTAGGTTTTCATTGAACCATAGTTCCCCAAATTGCAATGAAAATAACTCTGTTATACTCGTTCAAAAATCAGTTTTTCTCGGAATAATTGCACCAATACAAATGACCATGTGGGTCTTGACCATGTGGGTCTTATCCATGTTGGAAAACTAGGCCCATCTAAACCCATTAACAACAGTGGTAGTAACTATAGCTAATATGCATCGAGTTCTTGTGTGCCAGGTACTTTGCAAAGCACTTTACAACCAGCCTCTGAGGCTTTCACTGTTATTTTATAGATGAGGTTACTGCCCAAGGTGCTCACCTAATAAAAAGATCGATTTGGGTTTAGGAAACAGAATGACTAGTTCGGTTTTCAGTAGAGTTCTCAAAGCCCACCAACACTTTGAAATGAATTTGTTGCTTGCTTTATGCCTTTGAGGAAGAGTTGACATTTGTGTTATTAAAAACCTCACCTTTAATATATATTGACACAAGTAGGAGCATACAAACCACATATTCTCTGGGAACTGCCAAAGTTTCTGCTTAAGCTTTACTTATGCGAGATGCTAGGATGACGAGTAGGAAAAAAATTTAAAGTAGTGACTAAATTAAAATCACTTGTTCAGATGTACTCCATACATCTCCAATACAAAAATGCAGGGATAAAAAGGCAAAAATTTGGAGTGAGGTGATATTTTTTTTGGAACTCCTAGATGTTAGAAATGGCACTGGGCATCAGCCAATGTTCCGTTCACTTTCACGTTTGTTGTATTTGTAGCCTTAGAATTGATGAGTCTGGTTTGGGAGAGAGGGTTTTAATTTATGATGTCACCGTGAGAACTGTTGTGAAGATTTTGTAGGCAAATACAAAAGTAATCTGTTGATTCTTTCCTGTAGTTGTGGCTTTAACATCTCTGGCTGTGTTTAAGTTCAAGAGCACGCCAAGGCTATAAGAGCCTAGTTTGTGTTTCTTGGGAACAGGGCATGCCAAACCAAGAGATGGGTCCTGAAACTTTGGAGGTCACTGGTCCAGCCTGACCCTGCCCAATTTAAGCATTGCCTTTATGTCTCTCCTCTCTGGAACTTCATGTAGCAGCCTAACACTGGGGCCAACTTGCCTTTACTCGATATTTTCTATGATGAACACTTGTGGAGAAACTGTGACAAATCCATTGATTCTAATATTTTTATCGTTGGAGTCTTGTTGATTCTCTATGAATAATTTCTATTTGATTGTACCGTGTAGAGTTAATACCCACTAGGGATATGTTAATAACACTATAAATGCATAGTGTAATATAGAATAGCAAGATTTTTTTGTGAACAATTTATATAGAAGAGTAAGTTGCTTTTTAAGTGTTAGGCATATTTCTTTTAAGAACTTAAAATGTTATAAGAGTTTTTTAAACATTCGATATTTTTAATTATAAGAAACATTTGTTACTAGAGCCAATTATTTCAGGTGTTCTAATTGGAATATTGATTTTATTACTTCATATACCTCTAGAATGCCACATGTTCTGTTGGAGATAAAATTGCACAATAAATGTCAAGTCTCTGTTAAGTGTCTTAACTTGTTTTTTATCTTTCTCCAATTCTTCGAAGATGCTTTTCTGGGTGTTTTTTGTTTTTTTTAAACAACTTTTTTCTCCCTGATGCTAAGGCTTTTTTCTTGTCCTGAATGTCAAGAAAATATTATATGCTTAATTGCCAAATAAAAGATATTCAGTTATGTCAGGAAACTGATCAGAAATCATCCAAAAAATGTATTTGATCTAGTGAATGAAAGGGACAGCTGATGATAATCTAAGAGTGACAGGTAATCCAAGATTTTCATCCAGTATTTTGCACATTAACACTTTAAACACACTTGCTTCCTAATTACAATGCCATTCTATCTGGGAGGTAAAAAAACAAACAAACAAAAAAAACCTACAGCTTCTACTCATGACTTTTAACAATGAACAAATGTTGATTGTTTATGGTTTTTGAGCAGTGATCTGAGTGCAAAAGCAAAGTAGCTATGTTTAAATAAAATGGCATTATTGTGGCTTCTCACTTTTAGTTATTGCATAAAATATAAATCTGACATAACCCCTATTAAACAGTGAAATTGAATAAGTATTTCATAATTCAGACTAAAAACAAAATACATGGTTTCATTTTGGGGAAAATTTTATAAAGATATCTTTGCTCTAGAAGATGCCATGTTTTAACTCATAGTTTTGGATGAAGACAAGAAGTTAGTCCAAATAATCTGGGTTTGAATTGGGATCTCAGTTAAAATATAATTAAAATTATTCGAAACGTAAAAGAAGATTATTAAATGACTTGGGTTTTTAAATATTTTGTAGCAGGACCACAAGGTAAAGCTACAGATCAAAAAAATATTAGGAACAAATTCTGCAAGGTTGCAAGATATAAGATCAATACACAAAAACCAGTTGTACTTCAATAAACAATCTGAAAATGAAATTAAGAAAATTTTATTTTCAATAACAAAGAAAATACATAGTGATAAATTTAACAAAATAATTGCCAGATTTGTGAGAATACTATAACACATCATTGGAAGTAATTTTAAAAGCTCTAAAAATAATGTCAGGACATCTCATGATAATGGAGTGGTAGAATTAATATTGTCAAGGTGGTAATACAATTTGATCTACAGGTTTATCGCAGTTCTTATCCAAATCTCAGCTGACTTCTCTGCAGAAATTGGCAGGCGGATTGTAAAATTCACATGGAAATGCAAGGAATCCAGATGGCCAACAAAAATAAATTCTTATATTTGCAGTCAGTTGATTTTTAGCAAGGGTTCCAGGACAACTT
Source organism: Pteropus vampyrus (assembly GCF_000151845.1). Lineage (NCBI taxonomy): Eukaryota > Metazoa > Chordata > Mammalia > Chiroptera > Pteropodidae > Pteropus > Pteropus vampyrus. The sequence goes on along the minus strand of NW_011888860.1, from coordinate 2,467,522 downwards.
AATGGAGAAAGAACAGTCTTTTCAACAACTGGTGCTGGCATATCTATATCAAAAAGGATATCTATATCAAAAAGAATGAAGATGGTCCCCTACCTCACTGTTATGCAAAAAATAACTCAAAATAGATCATAGACCTTAATGGAAGAGCGAAAATTATATAACTAGGGAAAGAAACATAATTATATCTTCACGATCTTGGATTAAGCAATGATTTCTTCAATATGACAACTAATAGCATGAGCAACAAAAAATAAGACAACATCAAAATGAAAAACTTTTGTGCTTCAAAGAACACCATGAAGAACAAATAGATAACCCACAGAATGGGAGGAAATATTTGCAAGTCATATATCTAACAAGAAACTTGAACCCAAAATATAGAGATCTCTTACAACTTGACAATAAAGACAAATAGCCCAGTTAAATTTGGGCAAGGGATCTAAACATACATTCTTCAAGAAAGATAAACAAATGGCCAGTAAGCACATGAAAAGATGCTCAACCTCATTAGTCATTAGGGAAATGAAAATCAAACTACAATGAAATACTACTTCACTAGGATGGCTAAAATGAAAAAGATACACAAAAAAATGTTGGGTAGAATATGGAAAGATTGCAAGCTTCATGTATTGCTAGTAGGAATGTAAAATACCATTATTTTGTAAAACAGTTTGGCAGTTCCTTACAATGCTAAATATGTACTTATCAATTATCAGTGGATCCAACAATTCCACTCATAAGTATAGACCCAAGAGAATTGAAAACATGTATATACAAAAATGTATAACCAAATGTTTCTAGCAGCATTAATAGTAGCCAAAAAGGGGAAATAATCCAAATGTCTGTTAGTTGATAAATGGATAAACAAATGTGGTATATCCACACAATGGAATATTATTCAGCCATAAAAAAGTAAAAAACTGATACATACTACATGGATGAACCTCAAAAAAAAGATTATGCTAAATGAAAGAAACCAGACAAGAAATACCACATATTTCATGATTCCATTTGTATAAAATAATCCAAAATGGTCATAATAGGTAAGTTTTAGTTTATGTAATTAAGGAACCAAATGCATTAAGATATAATCCCTTTAAAGTTAATTGTACAGTCATGCAATATATTTACTGAGAGCCTGATGTGCCTGGCATCGTATCAGGTATCATGTCCCAAGTAGCAAAGGAACAGTCTATGGCTTGGTACTTATTTGGAGAAAAATAACAAAGACCTATTATAAATTATGAGAAAATCCCAACTTCCACTGAGCAACTTGTTCCTCCAAATAAAATTTTATTCAAAAAGCTGAATCTGGCATAAAATGAGAGAAAATAAATACCACTGAGTCTGTCTCTACCACATCAAGCAATTCAATTTGACCATCTCAGCCAAAGTACATGCCAGTTCAGGGAAAGAATTATTCATATATGATTTTTTATACTTCCAAATCCTGGTTGAATCATTCTTTTTTCCATTTCTTTTTTTCTGCCCCCTCCTCTTAAAGTTGTGGTTCAGACCTCACATAGACACAGTCAGTGATAACATATTTGGTGTTTCGGCCACTCTGTCAGAAAACAGATGGCGTAGTTGATTTGAGAAGAGTTTAATAAAGACACTTGGTACAAAGGTGTGGGCAGGGTGGACTGAAACTACAAAGGGGAGTGTAATATCCAGACCTAGTACCAGCAGAAAGCAGTCATTAGCCTGAAGGGGTGAGGCAAGTGACTGGTTGGTGGCTCTGGGATTTGAGAGGGCTATGTCGAGACCTCCCTGATAGAAAATTCGATCTACATGTGAGGGACACAGACACTGCAGAGCCTGTTGGGAGGGAGAAGGGAACCAATACCCTGATTTCTCTCCTCCCTCTTGTGTCCTGATGGCCTCCCTCTAGCTGAAAGCAACTGGAAGCCAGAGGACAGGAAAACTCATTGATGTTTATACAGGTTAGCCCCCTAGGACATGAGCAAGATGGAGAAGGGATAAAGGGAAGATATTAGGCACAATTGATAATGGAAGTGAATCAGGTAGTTCAAAGGCCTCTTTGGTTCCACCTCATTGAAATTCTGAGAGTAATGTAAAATTCTTTACATAATGACCTCTTAATTCTTAATAATTTGAATAGTTAACACTTAAGTCAGTAGGCTAAGTGCTTTACTATCATTATTGCATCGAATCTTCTTAATGAGCTAGTGAGGTAAACTCTAATGTTATCCCAACTCTACAGACGAGTAAACTGATGCTTAGAGATCAAGGTAACAGAGCTAATAGTGGTGAAGCGGTGAAGCCAAGATACTAATAATCCAGGTGGTCCAACCCCAGGTGAGAAGCCCATATTTTACCCACTCCAGTAAAACTGCCCTTGGAAGGCAATATCTATAAGACTCAAAACAGGAAAAAGTTGCTACTGTGAGGCTGATAAACAATTACTACCTCTTAAGTCTACCCAACTCTGGCTGAGCAAACTATAATTCATCTCTCAATTTTGCCTGAGAAGATTGCTGCTCAAAATCCTGAAGAAATGCTCAGATGAATACTGGTGCAGTTCTTGGGTCCCAGGTGTCTTGGTTCTGATTCAGCCCTAAAACTCCACAGAGACAAATTCTCAATGCCTCTGCCAACAGTCCTCTGTATCATTGGTCCTGATTTTAGGAAACATGCTTGCTTCTATGAATGAATGAATGAATGAATGAATGAATGAATGAAGTGGGATAAAAATTGTCTAAAGTATCTTGGTCCTTGTACTTATCAATTATCAAATTTTAATAAATTGGGTTAAACCATGGTTTTGAAATACAGCTCTAAGATAAACATTCTCATTTCACAAAAATGTTATGGACCAGATTAATCCTGATTTTTTTATCATATTTACTATTAAAAAGCAAAATTTGAGAGAGAGCTTCAAAATGGCATAGATGATAGAGGCTCTGTTCATCCTTCCGGTGACCAAATCAAAGTTGTGATAGAAACAAGGAGCAGTAGCAAAGAAAAATCGCCTGGAATCTAGATGAACAAGCCATACAACTAGAGAGAAATCCAAGAAAGCACTCTGCAACAGTAGAAGGTAGAATGGGGCAAGGACAAGGGGCAACCTGGTCCCAAGTGGCTGAGATGGAGGCTGCAGCAGCGGCAGAAGCCTCTTAAAGGGGCTGCATCCATGAGCCGATTTTCCTGGCAACAGACTTGCTCGCTCTGAACACCAGTGCCAACTCGGCTGCGTGCAGGGGGCTTGAGGGACTTATAAGGAGATATTGTCGGAGAGAGGGTTAAGGGGAGACTCGCTCAGTAGGAAGTGCCGGAGGTATCCATTGTTCCCTGTTGAGCCCTCCCTCGTCCCAGTGCGCAGACACAGAGCCGCCATAGCTGTGACTTCATCAAACTGGATAACAGAGGTCACTCCACCCAGAGGAGTCCCTGAAACCCTGCCTCCCCCAACCCAGGTCCAACCCAAGCCACATCCAGGTGTATCCTCAGCAAGTCAGATGTACCTTGCTGAGCAGCACCTGGACTCACACCGGGGGCAGCTGGCCTCAGTTTCTGGTGTGGCCTTTTGAAGCAACTATAAGCACAGCGTCTGTAGGTTGCTTGCTAAATCTTAACAAGTGGCCCCGGGGGCAGGGAGCAGAAGCTTGGGCTAAATTTGGCCTGTAGATGAACCCCTCTCAGGACTGTGCCATTGGACACCTACTTCACAAATCCACACTAATAAGACGAGGAGACTTAGGAGCTTTGCTTAGTGCATAGAAACAGACATGGAAAGGCAGCCAAAATGGGAAGACAAAGAAGCAGAAACCATATGACAGAACAGAACAGAGATCCCGATATAATGGAGTCAAGTAATTTAACAGATGCAGAGTTCAAAACACTGGTTATAAAGATGCTCAATGAACTTTTGAGAAATACAGAGAACTCCAACGAAGAGATAAAAAACATAAAAATAGAAGTGGAAATTATGAAAGGAAACCAGTCTGAAATGGAGAACACATTATTTGAGATAAGAAGTATATTATGGAATAAACAAAGGAATAAACAAAGTGAATAAAAAAGAGGATCACATGCCCTATTTAGAAGACAGGAAGCAGAACCCTCAAACAGAATGGCCAGAATAAATATGCCAAGACTATAAAGATGATTTAAAAAGGACATGGGACACTATTAAGGCTCCAAATATTCGTCTGATCGGTGTAAGTGAAGAAAATCAAGATGTTGAACGACTGTTTGAAGAAATAATGATGGAAGACTTTCCTAACTTGGTGAAGGAAATGGGCATAAAACCCCCGGAAGCTCAGAGGATTCCAAAAATCAAGGATCCAAAGAGGCCCACACCAAGATACATCATAATTAAAATGCCAAAAGTTAAATACAAAGAAAAATTTTAAAAGCGGCAAGAGAAAAACAAATAATTACAAATAAGGGAACATCCATACGACTGGCAGCTGATTTCTCAAGAGAGACTATGCAGTACAGAAGGGCTTGGCAAAAAATATTCGACAGGATGAAGACCCAAGATCTACAACCAAGAATAATTTATCTAGCAAAGCCATCATTTAGAGTTGAAGGACAGATAAAGAGCTTTCCAGACAAAAATAAACTAAAGGAATTTATCACCACCAAGCCAGAATTATAGGAAATGTTAGAGGGACTTCTTCAAGAAGAAAAAACATATATCAAAAACAGGAATAAAGAATGGTAACAACTACATTCCTATCAATAAATACCTTAAAGGGAAAAGAATTAAGTGCTCCAACCAAAGGATGGAGTGGCTAAAAGGGTAAGAAAACAAGACCTCTACATATGAAAAGGAAAGAAATGGAAAAAGATATTGCTGTGATGAACCTAGAAGGTATTTAAGTCAGACAGAGAATGATAAACACTATATGATTTCACTTATATGCGGAATTTAAGGAATAAAAAGAACAAACTAATCGAAAACAGGCTCACAAAAACAGTGGACAATTTGGTGATGGACAGAGGGGAGGGAGGTTTGGGGGGCTGGGAAATTGGGGTTAAGGGTTAAAGAAGTACAAATTAGTAGCTGATGGATGGTCACCGGGATGGGAAGCATGGCATATGTAATGCAATTAGCATTAATACATTGGCTAGGTGGAGGATCAGGGGAGGGAGGGAGCAATTGAGGGGATCATTTTACTAATTATATAGATGTCTAACCAATGTACTGTATACTTGAAACTAATTAAAATTTAAAAAATAAATAAAATGATTTTATTATTATAAAATATATAATAACAACAATGGGCATCTTTCAAGTAGTCATTTATGTAAACAGATTTCCTAATGTCAAATCTTTCTTGCATCCTGGAATAAACCCTTATTATATCTATTTTAAAAAAATCAAAATTCATCAAGGCACAAGAATACTTAAGAATACCACTAATAAAAATGAAATATAATGAACAGTAGGCTGCATGGTTGAATGGAAGCAAAGGGACCAGAAAATGTAACTATAAATTAGGGCATTTTTTTTAAATGTCCACTTTCCAGCTATAAGTAAATTTTAAAACACTCTTCACAGATTCTAGGAAGAAATTCAGGGCCTGTCAAGATATGAGGAACATGGGTATGAAAATATCTTCTACTGTCTCTCTCTCTCTCTTTTTTTTTTTTTTTTTTTTTTTTTTTTTTTTGTGCCAATGACAATGATTCTTTTTTCTGGCAACACAGAAGCATTTGCAATTCAAATGAAAAAAAACATAATAACTGTCTTTGATTGTGTTGTGTTTTCTATTAACATTTTGAACTAAATAGTTACCCTTTCAGTTTCTGGTGTATTTTTGGTAGATTGTTTTTTTCTGTAACTACAGAAGAATATCAAAGCCACAACAAGGCACGTGATATATGAAATACATGATAGCATAAAAATTGGTAAAGATTGGGGAATTCTGTCACATTTCTCTTTAAGAGTACTACTTAATGGGGAAAATCTTGTGAATCTACACTTAACTATAAACATCTGAGTAATGAAGAAATATATAATCTTGGTGAAAGTATTTAAAAAGCCATTAAAGTGTCATTAATAATTGAGAAGTTATGGATAGAAAGAATTTAGAGATCTTCTAATTCAGCAAGCAATTACCATCCCTTATAGGAAGTAAGGCCTAGAAAAATCAGGTATCTTGCTCAATTTCATGCAGCCATTTAGTAGCAGTACCTAAATGAATGTCAAAACAATCCTGTACCCTAGAATCATAAGGTTTTTATAACCACTTGTCCAAATTTCTTATTGGTGTCAGGAAGTTCAATGTTAAGTACAGCTTCCTTTAACTCTTCTGGTATGCTTATTCTCTACCACCATCAACCATCTTTTTCTGTTCTTGTCTTTGCATTTATTCTTGAAAGTTTATTGTAACTGTGCTTTACTATTATAAACTATTTTTACCTGGAAGTAGGTGAAGTACTGGTAATAAGTATATTAGAATGCTTCCTGGAACATAAATTGCGGTGTTCAAAAGCTGACCTCAGAAATAAGACAACTCCTTCACCTTACTCCGCCACCTACTATACCCACTTCCCCAACACAAGCAAAAACATTTCAAGGTATTTATTCCAACTTATGTGTCTGGAATCTATCTTCTAAACCTCGCTGTCAGTTCCCCACCAGGGTTCTGTCTCCTCTTTGTCTACAATGAGGATAAGAATCTGATGGATAAGGAAAAGTAAAGAACTTGCCCAGAGGTAAGTACATAATATGTACAGGGCATCTGATCCCTCCCTCACTGGGGTCCTTGTTAGGAGCCTTTGGGCAGAGCAAGCTCTGAACAAATATCTGTTGTCTGACAAGTTTTAGAAGAGGAAGTAATTTAAGGAGTAAGAAGCAAGCGTGACTTTAAGTTACTGAGGTTTCGGGGTTAACTTGTTACTGCAGCATAACATGGTCTATCTTGACTCATATTACAAGAGTGATTTTTGGGATCAAAACCACTCTGGGAGTCTAATAAAAACTATGGACTCTCTCCTTAGATGAACATATGCTCAGGATTTTCCAGAAAATCCAGTTCTTGAATTCCCTACAGCTTGTCCATGGTCTCCATGTTAAGAACTCCTAATCTAGAACCATGTTCTCTGCTCAGAATCACTTTTTCCCTGACAATTTATCTTACAGTTTTATTTCTTCTTATATCACTTGTTGGCTACATAAAAAGATCTTGGAGTAAAATATACTGCTCCAAAATGTTAAAATTTGGTGAATTCTTTAATAATAAAAATTTTCTGGTATACTAATAAAAATATTTATAAGGAAA
>NW_011888860.1:2456517-2460216 GCF_000151845.1 Pteropus vampyrus | reverse complement strand
TATTATAAACTATTTTTACCTGGAAGTAGGTGAAGTACTGGTAATAAGTATATTAGAATGCTTCCTGGAACATAAATTGCGGTGTTCAAAAGCTGACCTCAGAAATAAGACAACTCCTTCACCTTACTCCGCCACCTACTATACCCACTTCCCCAACACAAGCAAAAACATTTCAAGGTATTTATTCCAACTTATGTGTCTGGAATCTATCTTCTAAACCTCGCTGTCAGTTCCCCACCAGGGTTCTGTCTCCTCTTTGTCTACAATGAGGATAAGAATCTGATGGATAAGGAAAAGTAAAGAACTTGCCCAGAGGTAAGTACATAATATGTACAGGGCATCTGATCCCTCCCTCACTGGGGTCCTTGTTAGGAGCCTTTGGGCAGAGCAAGCTCTGAACAAATATCTGTTGTCTGACAAGTTTTAGAAGAGGAAGTAATTTAAGGAGTAAGAAGCAAGCGTGACTTTAAGTTACTGAGGTTTCGGGGTTAACTTGTTACTGCAGCATAACATGGTCTATCTTGACTCATATTACAAGAGTGATTTTTGGGATCAAAACCACTCTGGGAGTCTAATAAAAACTATGGACTCTCTCCTTAGATGAACATATGCTCAGGATTTTCCAGAAAATCCAGTTCTTGAATTCCCTACAGCTTGTCCATGGTCTCCATGTTAAGAACTCCTAATCTAGAACCATGTTCTCTGCTCAGAATCACTTTTTCCCTGACAATTTATCTTACAGTTTTATTTCTTCTTATATCACTTGTTGGCTACATAAAAAGATCTTGGAGTAAAATATACTGCTCCAAAATGTTAAAATTTGGTGAATTCTTTAATAATAAAAATTTTCTGGTATACTAATAAAAATATTTATAAGGAAACATTTTTAAGGACAATTATTCCATGCTAGAAACAATCCTTCCCATTTTGTTAGCCACACAAGCTTGTTCATTTATATTGCAGGCAGGCACTGCAGACTCAGCCACCCATATCACTCCCTGTGTGTTCTCCCTTCCCTTCCCTTCCCACCCCTTTGCTCTAATCAGAAAAGCAAATGGAATTATTTGAGTTCCTTTACTCCGTGCAATGATATCTGTTCAGCAAGCAGATGTTTCTATTGCCTAGGTACTAAGTGCCTAGCCATGAAAATACACAGGGAGAATATTTAAAATCTGGCCACTAAATTTTTTTCTAAAATGAAGCTACTTTACAAACAAGTAACTAGATAATGATCCAGTGCTTTTGTAAAGTACCTTCAAGATCATTGTTTCTTGTATCTTCCTGTTCTGGTTCTTACCAACAACGAACAAAAACATCTCCCTTTTGAGCTATCTGAAACCAAACACCCATTTTATTTTATGTTTATTGTTTCCTTTTCTTTTTTCTTTTTTAAGCATTTATTGACTGTTTAGCGTTCGTTAGGCACTATGCAAGTGGTCAATCCTGTGCCCTGCCCTTGGGTCTCCAATTCCCTATCACCGGGAAAAAGATGGGATATGGAGGAAGAATACTGTGATCTTGCCGAAATGACAACGGACACATGTCACACCAGCTGAAGCTGTCACTGGGCTCCAACCGGTGGGCTCTGGGTTGGAGAGAATCGGAAATAACCTCTGCAAGAGCTGGTCTTGAGACAGGCAAGTAGGCTCTTCAAAGTACCACGCCTGACTCACTTTCTCCCAGGACAAAGATTATGATGAATGCAGTAGGATCTGGGTGGCCCTTTATACTCCTAGGTTACATAGCTTATAGCTTATCTTACAGCTTTTATTAAATCGTCCACACCCATTGTTAAATGGTGTGCTGGAAGTGAAGAGTTTTCTTCTGAAGTCCTAGTTAAATTTTTATTCTTAAAATTCGTCATTCTTCTAGTAGAGCGGAAAGGATGAGTAACTTTCAAAATTACTTCAGGCACTATAAATATCTTGTGAAAAATAAATCACTTGGGTCAAATACTAAAGTTGAAAGAATCATTTTATTACTAAACCATACTACTTATTGTCAACTTTTAGCTTGGTGGCCTTGTGGTAGTTTCAAAGTCTTCAATATGTTGGTAAAGGAAGAAAATGGCTATTTGCATTGAATTTGTGGATAACAATAAGTAGCCACAGAAATATCCTGGAAATTTAGAATGAAATTTAGTTATTTAAAGCTCTCTGAGGGGTGGCTCTGTAGTGTAGTGGTTAGCACGTCTGCTTTACACACAAGAGGTCCTGGGTTCACGCCCCAGTGGAGCCACAGTCCATACCCCAAATGGGTGTGCCAGGCTCCAGGTGGGAGGAGACGTCCCACCTTCAGAGATCCAGATCTTAAGGGGAGACGCAACATCCATAGGTCAGGGGTGGAAATAGGGGGAGGAGGACATAAAGCTCTCTCGCAGTCTCAGTTTTCTTATCTGTAAAATGGCATTTACCTCTTCAAGTTAATATAAGAATCAAAGCCACCATCTTGCTATTTTTTTGCCCCATGTTTTCTTTGTTCTTCGTTTACTGCCTTGTTTTGAATTAGCTGAATATTTATTGATTTCATTGTATCTCCTCTGTTGGCTTATTAGCTATAAACTTCTTTGTGTGTGCATGTGTGTGTGTTAGTGGTTGCTCTGTGATTTAAATATAAATCTTTAATTTATCATAGTCTGCCTTGAAATAAAGTCATGCCACATCATGAATAGTATTAAGAATCTTACAACAATGCATTTCTCCCTTCCTGTTCTTTGTGCTGTCATATATTTTAATTCTGCATTTCATAGGTTTTAATTCAATTCCATTTTGGTCAAATGACATACTTTGTATGATTTAAATCCTTTTAACTTCATTGACACATGTTTTACGATAAGCATATGGTATTTGTTGGTAAATATTTTGAGTGCCCTTCAAAAGGATATGCATTTGTTTAATTCTTATACTTGTACTATACATGTCAAATAGATTAAGCTAGTTGATATGTTATTCACATCTATATACTTACTGACTTTTCAGTCTACTTCTATTGACCATTGAGAGAGAGCTGTTGTGTGGATTTATCTATTTCTCCTTTCAGCTCTATCAGTTTTGCTTTATGTATTTTGAAGCTCTATTTTTAGATACATAAATACTTGGGATTGTTTTGACCTTTTGAAGATTTAGCCCCTTTATCATTATGAAAAACATTTATCACTGGTAATAGTTTTTATTCTGAAATCTACTTTGTCTGATATTAATTAATTAATCTATTGATTAATCTATTCCACCTTTCTTTTGAGTGGTGTTAGCATGGTATAGCTCATTTTGTCCTATTATGCTTACCTACATGAATCTTTATAATTACAGTGCATTTCTTATAGGCATCATAGAGTTGGGTCTCATTCTTTTACCTAATCTAACAATCTCTGCCTTTTAATTGAAGCATTTAGACCATTATCCATTTACTTCGATTGGTGTGATTTACTTTAATTCTACCATATTGCTATTGGTTTTCTATATCTCCCATCCTTTATTTTCTTTTTCCTCTTTTTTGGATTTTATATTTTTTATTACATTTTATATTTTTTGTAGGCTCATTAGTTATATCTCTTTCTTTTCTTTTTTTTCAGTGGTTGCTTTACAGGCTAGAGTATACATTTTCAATTTATCACAATCCATCTGCCTTCAAGAAAGATCATACCAATGCAGATACAAGAACCTCATAAGAGTACATTACTTCTCTGCTAGTATTTGTGCT
>NW_011888860.1:2453574-2455076 GCF_000151845.1 Pteropus vampyrus | reverse complement strand
CATTTATTTTTGCTTTTACTTCCCTTGCCTTTGAGGTCAAATTCATAAAATCCTCTTTAAGTCCAAGGTCCATGAGTTTAGTTCCTATGTTTTCTTCTATGCAATTTATTGTTTAGGGTCTATATTCAGGTCCTTAATCCATTTTGAGTTAATTTTGGTGTGTGGTAATAGACAACAGTCCAGTTTCATTCTTTTGCAAGTGGCTTTCCAGTTTTCCCAGCACCACTTATTGAAGAGGCTTTCCCTTCTCTACTATATGTTTTTGACTTTTTTGTTGAAAATTATTTGCTCGTATAAACCATGGGTTTATTTCTGGACTTTCGATTCTGTTCCACTGGTCTGTGTGTCTGGTGTTTGTTTGTTTGTTTGTTTGTTTGTTTGTTTGTTTGTTTTTGCCAATACAATACCATTTTCATTGTGGTCCCTTTGTAGTATAATTTGAGTCAGACAGAGTAATGCCTCCAGCCTTGTTCTTTTTTCTCAGGATGGCTGTGGCAACTCGGGGTCTTTCGTGTTTTCATACGAATCTGATGATTTTTTGTTCTATTTCTTTAAAAAATGCCAATGGGGTATTGAATGGAATTGCATTAAATTTTATAACGTTTTAGGTAATAAGGTCATTTTAACTATGTTGATTCTTCCAATCCAGAACATGGAATATCATTCCATTTCTTTGTATCTTTTTCATTTCCATTAATAGGATCTTATAGTTTTCATTATATAGGTCCTTCACATGTTTCATTAAATTTATTCCTAGGTATTTTATTGTTTTTGTTGCAATTGCAAAAGGAATTATTTTTTCCACTTCTTTTTCTGACACTTCATTCCTAGAGTATAGAAACGCTATGGATTTTTGAACGTTGATTTTGTATCCAGAAACTTTACTGTATTTGCTTATTGTTTCTAATAGTGTTCTTATGGAGTCCTTAGGGTTTTCAGTAAAAAGGATCGTGTCATCTGCAAATAGTGACGGTTTAACTTCTTTGTTTCCTATTTGGATGCCTTTTAAATCTTTCTCTTTCCTGATTGCACTCGTTAGGACCTCCAGTGTTATATTGAATAAGAGTGGTGATAGTGGACACCTTTGCCTTGTTCCTGATCTTAGAGAGAAGGGTTTTCATTTTTCATCATTAAGTATAATGCTGGCTGAGGGTTTGTCATATATGGCCTTTATTATGTTAAGGGACTTTTCTTCTATACCGATTTTGTTAAGTGTTTTGATCACAAATGGATGCTGTAGCTTGTTGAAGGCTTTATCTGCATCTATTGATATGATCATATGATTCTCATTTTTTAATTTGTTTATGTGGTGTATCACATTAATTGATGTGCATATGTTGAACCATCCCTGTGCCCCAGGGATGAAGCTCACTTGATCGTGGTGTATAATCTTTCTAATATGTTACTGTATTCAGTTCGCTAGTATCTTACTTAGGATTTTTGCATCTGTGTTCATAAGAGATATTGGTGTGTAGTTTTCTTTTTTTGTGTTATCTTTACTG
>NW_011888860.1:2452409-2453524 GCF_000151845.1 Pteropus vampyrus | reverse complement strand
GTATTCAGTTCGCTAGTATCTTACTTAGGATTTTTGCATCTGTGTTCATAAGAGATATTGGTGTGTAGTTTTCTTTTTTTGTGTTATCTTTACTGCGTTTTGGTATCAGGGGAATATTGGCCTCATAAAATGAATTAAGAGGTGTTGCCTCCTCTTCAATTTTTTAGAATAGTTTGAGGAGAATAGGTATTAAATCATCTTTGAATGCTTGGTAGAATTCACTGGTGAAGCCATCTGGTCCTGGATTTTTACTTTTTGATAGGTTTTTGATGATTGTTTCAATTCCCATACTGCTGATTGGTCTATTTAGATTTTCCAGATCTTCTTGATTCAGTCTAGAAAAGTTGTATCTTTCTAAGTACTTGTCCATTTCTTCTAGGTTATTAAATTTGGTGTTATATATTTTTTCATAGTAATCCTGTATGATCCTTTGTATTTCTGCGGTGTCTGTCGTAATTTTCCTCTTTCATCCATGATTTTGTTTATTTGTGTTATTTCTTTTTTTTCTTTAGTGAGTCTAGCCAGGGGTTTGTCAATTTCATTAACTTTCTCAAAGAACCAGCTCTTCGTTGCATTTATTTTTTCCTTTTTTTTTGTTTTGTTTTCAATTTCATTTAATTCTACTCTAATTTTGATTATTTCTTTCCTTCTGCTGACTTTAAGCTTCATTTGTTCTTCATTTTCTAGTTTTTTAAGATGAAGCATTAGGTTGTTTATTTGGGCTCCTTTTTGTTTTTGGAGATAGGCCTGTAATGATACGAACTTTCCTCTTATGATCGCCTTTGCCCTGTCCCAGAAGTTTTGATATGTTGTACTACCATTATCATTCGTTTCTATGTATCTGTTGATCTCTCTTTTTATTTCTTCTCTGACCCAGTTATTCTTCAGTAGCATATTGTTTAATCTCCAGGTATTCGTGGTTCTTCCTGCTTTCTTTTTGCAGTTGATCTCTAGTTTCAAAGCATTACGATTAGAGAATATAGTTGGTATGATTTCAACCCTCTTATATTTGTTAAGGCCATCTCTGTGTCCCAGTATATGGTCAATCCTTGAGAATGTCCCATGTGCACTAGAGAAGAATGTATAAGCAGCTGTTTAGGGACAGAAGGCTCTGT
>NW_011888860.1:2438717-2450389 GCF_000151845.1 Pteropus vampyrus | reverse complement strand
CAGCTGCGAGAGGTAGTTTCTCCCAGTCTACTTCCCTAGTCCCAGGGTTCTGACCTGTGGTAACTCTTATTCACAGATCCCTGGCTCAAATGTGCTTATGTGCCAGTTGGGTATTTTTTTTATTGAGTTTTAGATGTTCCACTTATTGTTGTTTCAAGGGGAGATCTGGGGACATCTCTCACTCTACTATGTTTCTGACATTACTTATTTTTGACATCTCACTCTACTATGTTACTGTTTAAAGTAAAAGTATTTTTACTTTAAACAGTCAATTATTTATTTAAGTAATTTTAGAATAAAATTTTTTAAATATTTAGTCACTTACTTCAGTGCTTTTCATTCCTGTGTGTAGATCCAGATTTCTATCTGGTTTCATTTTCCTTCTGCCTGAAGTACTTGCTTTAAAATTTCTTCTAGTAGAGGTTTCCTGGTGATTAATTATTCCAGCTTTGTATATCTGAAAAATTCTTTATTTCACCTTCATTTTTGTAAGATATTTTCACTGAGTATAAAATCCCAGGTTGAGGATTTTTTTCTTTTAGCATTTTAAAGGTGCCAGTTCATTTTCTTCTGTCTTGCATAGTTTCTGATGTTAAGTTTCCTGTATTTCTTTTCTAAGTATCTCTAGAATCTCTGTAACTATATGTCCTTTTATTCTCTGACTGCTTTTAAGATTCTTTATCACTATTTTTTTTTTTTTTAATTTGACTGTGATGTGCCTTTGTTTTGGTTTTCTTTTTATTTATTCTGCTTGGGCTTTGTTGAATGATCTATGGGTTTATATTTTTCATCATATTTGGAAATTTTTTCAGTCATTTCTTCAAATATATTTTCTGTCCTCCTTTCTTTCTTCTTTCCTTATGGCACTCCAATTACATGTTGTGGAAAGCAGAATAATGAGTCCTCAAGGATGTCTATATTCTAACCCCCAGAATCTGTGAATATATTAGGTTATGTGGCAAAGGAGACCTTAAAACAGGGAGATTACCCTGGGTTCTCCAGGTAGGCCAGTGTAATTGCAAGGTTTCTTAAAAGTGAAAGAAAGAAGCGTAAGAGAAAGTCAGAGTGTTGCAATGTGAGGACTTGACTCACCGTTGCTGGTTTTGAAGACTGATGAAGGAGGCCACAAGCTAAGAAATGCATGTGACCTCTAGAAGCTGGAAGAGGCTCCTTCCCTAGAGCCTCGAGAAAGAAATACAGTCCTGTCACAATCGTGGGACCGTAGTTGAACTGTAAGGTAATAAATTTGTGTTGTTTCAAGGCACAAGTTTGTAGTAATTTGTTGTAGCAGCCATAGAAAAACAAATACATACATATATGAGATTGTTCGATATTGTTCCATAGGTCACGTGAGCTCTCTTTTTTGTCTGTGTTTTATTTTGGATAATGTATATTGCTTCAAGTTCAGCTTGCCTTTTGGAATGCTGAATCTGCTATTAATCTCATCTAGCATATTTTTATTTTTGAATATGGTATTACTTATTTTTGAAGTTCCACTTTTTATAAATATATAGGTATATGTATAGATAGATATATAAATACATATATATATTCATTCACATCTGTCCTCATTATGTTCATGTTGTCAACTTAAACATCCGAACCTATAGAGAATTTTTATAAGAGTTCATTTGAGTCAAACTGATGACATACACTGGGAAGCAAGATCTCAAATGCTCCAGAGAATAATAGTTTTGCAGTTTCTTTTATGCATTTGAAATTAAGGAGGGAACATAAGGAAGATTACATGAGGGTGAGAGAAAGCAATGTGAAGATCAGATTATAGGCTAGTTAAGATTATGTGCTCTCTTGAGGGTGGTCACACTTAAGAAGGTGGAGGTCTGAAGGGGTGGTCAGGTATTAGAAAGAGGGTTCTTCTGAAAGGGAGTATTGCAAAGATGTGTTAACCTAGATGCACAGAAACAATGGACAGGGCTTGCTTAAGGCAAAGATAAGCCTTTTAGTAAAAAAATTGTATGCCTGGGACATGACTACCCACCGTAACTGCCCAGTTAGGAATTTAGGCTCAGATCACCCTGTGAGGTTACTTTCCATAGAACCCCTTTCATTCACAATATTTTCATTAATGTTCTTGAGCAAATCTATAGTTGTCTTTAGGTCCTTTTCTGCTCATTTCTTCATCTCTGTCCTTTCTGGGTCTCTATCTATTGATTGCTTTTTCTCCTAGTTATGGATCTTTTCTTGCTGGGAATTATTGATCAGATGATAAATATTGTGAATTTTATGTTGTTGACTACTGGATTTTGTTGTGTCCTTTTATAAAGTGTTGCATTTTATTCTAGCATGCAGTTACTTGCAGATCAGTTTGATTCTTTCAAGGCTTGCAGTTAAGCTTTGTTAGGGTTAATCCAGAGAAGCCTTTATTCTAAGGCTAATTTAACCTTGCTAAACTGTGACCCTTCCAAAGACTCTACCAAATGTCCTGTATATTACAAAGTCTTTCTTTTCTGACCGATGGAAAAACTATTCCCCGCTTTGTGTGAGTTCTGGAAATTGTTAGGTCTACTGATTTCCAATTATTATTTTCTCAGTTGTGAGGAATTTCACCACATGCATGCACAGATCAGTGCTTAACCAAAGATTCAAGGGATGATCTTGGGAGCTAAGCAGGGTCAGGCCTGGTTAGTACTTGGATGGGAGACCACCTAGGAAGACGGTTGCTGTAGGTGTTAAAAAAAAAAAAAAAAAGAGTCAAGGGAATCCTTTTTACAAATATACAGAGGTTTCTCTCTCCGTGCCTCCCTCCTCTCTTACAATAATAGGCTCAACAAATTCTATCTTCCTTGAACTTCAGTTTCATCTCAATGAGACCGCCAGGCTTTTGGGTTATCTTTATCTGTGCTACAGCATAGTAACTGCTTGAGGCAGTAAACTGGGGCAATAGCCAAGGCCACTTCTGTTCAAAATAGCTTCAAGAATGATAGTAATAATATCAGCTAAGGTAAATTAGGCTTTTACTACACATAAAACAGTATAGTATTTTATATCTGATGTCTTACATAATCCATCTGAAGTTGAGTAATTCTGTTGTCTCCACTTAATAGATTAGAAAACTGAAGCAGATGAGTAAAGCAACTTCCCTAAGGCCAGCTATATAGTGACAGTCTGAATTTTAACCTAAATATGCCTCCATAGCACTAGCTATCTGACCTCCAGTATAGTGCTTTTGTTGTTGTTAAGAATACTTAAAATAAATCGAGATGATAAAATATGAGACTGTTTCTTTAACCAAGAAACCAGAATTTATGTCTTCAGGTATTATTCTTCAAATTAGCATAGAAATTATCTTTAAAGGACAGGAAGTTACTTTAACAATGTTTATAGCTTAGTTAGGGCTCCCCTTACAAAATGAGCTGATAAGCCACAAACACAAAATAGATTTTGTTATAGGGTTTCCTATTTTTAACCCAAAGTAATAATAACCCAGCTTATCCATCCACCATCTTTATCAATCGTAGATCCAACTAGTTTTGACTGCTTCCTAAAAATCAAACTTATCCTCAGAAGATAAAGATAGCCATCATTTCAGCAAACCTATTTTTACGTATACTCGTTAACTCCCAAGCAGATGTTCCAAACACATCCTGAAGATGGCAGCATTGTTAGAGTAAGATGATAACCTTACAAAGGATTATTTTTAAAGTAACACTTAGTTGATCTTTAATGTTGATTAAAAATATTATTGACATTATTTTATGATCATACTTTGGATACAATTTGAACTTTACCCTTGAAATTAATTAGATAAAAATCATTCTTTTATAAGAGAATTCACAGTAATTTTTCTTTAAAAGTATTTCAATTTTACAATATCTATATGTCTTTAGAGACACAGCTATTGTAAAAGCTGAGATATTCCTGTGTGAGTAGACTACATAGCCAAACACTGAAGATAATCTTATTTTTGATAGTCAAAGTATGGTTCATGAGCTTCAGAATTAATTACCTATGAGCTTGTTAGGAATGCAGAGTCTCAGCCCCATTCTAGACCTATTGAATCAGAAAATCTGTGTTTAAGCAAAATTCCCAGGCAATTTCTTTGCAAGTTAAAATTTGAGAAACACATTCTAGCTGATCCTATGAAAAAAAACAACATAATTTACAATACTCATGAAACAATGAAGATAAGGAAAATCTTTTCTGATAGAATAGTCAGTGGTGACTACCTTTATTAGAACAAAGTTAATTCTACAGTTAAATTATAGGAATGTAAATCTTCAGGAGGACTTTAGCCAAATTAGTTGGACCAGAGATGAATATCAAAAATTAAACCACAAAACTCCTCGAAGGAAACACAGAAGGTAAGCTCCTTAACATGGGTCTTGGTGATGATTTTTTTGAATCTGACACCAAAAGCAAAGGCAACAAAAGAAAAAATAAACACGTGGGACTAAATCAAACAAAAAAGTTTCTGCACAGCGAAAGAAACTACCAACAAAATGAAAAGGCAACCTACTAAATGGAATAAAATATTTGCATATCATATTTGACAAGGGGTTGATGTTCAAAATATATAAAGAACTCATACAACTCAATAATAAAAACAATCTAATTAAAAAATAAGTCATAGAGATGTAACATACAGCATGGTGACTATAGTTAATAATACTTTATTACATATTTGAAAGTTGCTAAGCGAATAAATCTTAAAAGTCCTCATCGCACAACAAAAAAAATTATAACTATGTATGGTGTTAGATGTTAACTAGACTTATTATGGTGATCATTCTACAATACCTACAAATATGAATGACTACGTTGTACACCTGAAACTAATATAAAGTTATAATCAATAAAACCTTAATTTTTATAAAGATAGACTGCTTGGGTTTAAAAAAAAATGGGCAGAGGATCTAAGAAGAAATTTTTTCCAAGGAACACATACAGATGGCCAACAGGTACAAAAAAAGGCATTCAACATTACTAATCATCAGGGAAACAAAAATCAACACCACAAGATATCACCTCACACCTGTTAGAATGGCTATTAACAAAAATACAACAAACAACAAGTGTCGGCAAGAATGTGGAGAAAAGGGAACCCTTGAACTGTTGGAGGGAATGTAAATTGGTGCAGTCACTACAGTTCAGAAGTTCCTCAAAAAATTAAAAATAAAACTCTCATATGATCCAGCAATTCCACTTCTAGATATTTATCTAAAGAAAATGAAAACACTAACTTGAAAAAATATTCAGCCTCATGTTCATTGCAGCACTACTTTCAACAGCCAAGACATCTAAATAACCTAAGTGCCCATCAATGGATGAATGAATAAAGAAAATGTACATATGCGCAATGGAATATTACTCAGCCATAAAAAGATGAAATCTTGCCATTTATAACAACATGGTTGGATCTTGAGAGTATTACACTAAGTGAAATAAGTCAGATGGAAAAGGTCAAGAACCATATGATTTCACTCATATAAAACAAAAAGCAACAAATGAACAAACAAAACAAACAAAAAGAAAACAAACTCATAGATACAGACAACAGAATGGTGGTTACCAGAGGAGAAGCAGTGTGGGGCGAGGACGAAGAGGGTAAAGGAGATCAAATATATGGTAATGGAAGGAGGCTTCGGGTGGTGAGCACCAAAGGAGTACACACAATAGAGTATATAAAGTTGTACACCTGACATTTATGTAATGTTATTAATCAGTGTTACCCCAATAAATTTAACTTAAAAAAAAAAAAACTAAGTTCTTAGATATAGAGAACAGATTGGTGGTTGCCAGAGGAAGGGGTTGGGGGTGGGCAAAATGGGTAAAGAAGGTCAAAAAGTACAAACTTCCAGTTAATAAAATAAATAAGTCATGGAGATGTAATGTACAGCATGGTGAGTATAGTTAATAATAGTATATTGTATATTTGAAAGTTGCTAAGAGAGGAGATTAAAAGTTCTCATCACAAGAAAAAAAAATTGTAACTATGTATGCTGACAGCTGTTAACTAGACTTATCGTGGTGATCATTTCACAATATATGCAAATATTAAATCATTATGTTGTACACCTGAAACCATTATAATGTTATATGTCAATTATACCTCAACAAAATAATTGCTTAATTAAGTAAATAACTTATAAGAAAATTGAACCCCTTTAATCTGAAAACACTGCCAAGCTTTGAGGAGTAGTCCTATTCCAACAACTTGGCCTGTCTTCAGGACAAAGCATGGCCCTGGGCCTCAGAGAAATGAAGGCAGCTAAGAGACCTTAGGAGCAACCTTGCAGGGCTGTTTCTACTGTGGATCAAATGAGGTGGAAACAGCTGTGACAGAAATTTCTTTCCTTTTGGAGATCCAAACTTTTTCACATTTAGAATAAACTGAGAAATTCTATGTGCTTCAACCAGAGTTTAACAGTCACCTCTCCTTTCATCTTTTACTAAATCATCTTAAGGCTACATCTGGAATTCAATAAGAAAAATTACAATAAAAATGGGTTTTAGACTTTTCTCAGATTTATTTAATATTTCCAGTGAGAATGGATAAATCACAGTTCAGAATTCTAGCGAGAAACAATGCCTCGAAGCTACATTTATGAGGAAACATGTCAAATATACAGAACCACCAGAGACACTGTACATACCATTTCAAAGTAGGCATGAGACTTATCCATTATGATTCTCCAGATCCAACAGAATATAGCAAAGTGGAATTCTCTCAATACTGAAGGCTACAGCCTGTATTAACACTCAGGGAAAGAGTTCTCAGGAATGAAAATGCACACTGATATTCTTGTTAGAATAAGATTGCGTAATTAGACATAGCTATCAATTGAAGATCAATAGCTATATTTTTCACACATTGTCCCTCTTACCTAGAACACCCTCCCTCCCCCCCCCAACTCTCTGTGTGCCAGGCCTTAAAGAGCACCTCTTCAAGGAGGCTTTCCCACCCCCACTGCCTAGGTAGTTAGACGGTAGCACAGTGCCTAGTCACACAGGGCACTCAAAAAACACTTGTTGAGTGAATGCAATAATCAAAGTCCCGGTTTTTAAAATGTCTTTCTCTGTCTTCTCTGACAAATATATTATTTTTACAATGACTCATAGTTAGATCTGAGAGTATTTCAAATTATATAAACAGAACGAAGCACACCACCATATAGAGTTCCAACAGTATACACTCCTATTTCTAAGGGTGGAAATTCCTGTGGGGAACTTTATTAACTCAAGTTAAAAAATAACTAAAAGAAACTAGCTTACCTTCAGTCTTTTCTCTTTAAAAATTTTGGTTCTTGCCTCATTTTGAAAGGAGGTATTAAAAATAAAATTCTAATTCAAAGATTCTCATACCTTAGTTTTATGACACTGTAATGTTTTCAATGATCTCAAGAAGATGGAAAGTTTGTACTTTTTAATTATCTTTTTATTATAACCTCATTGTAGGAGATCTGTAAGTAATGTGAGAAAAGAAAAATTACCCATGTATGTGCATTGTTAATATCTAGTGTATTTCCTTTCAGTCCTTTTTCTATGTACACAAAATTGGAATTATTCTGAATAGAGCATGCATCCAGTTCTTATTTTTCCACTAAAAAGAGTCTTAAGTACTTTTTAAAATTAATGAAACTAGTACTTTTTCATCAAAAGTATTTTCAGTGTGCACAATAAAAATTAAGGACAAATCCTACCCCAAACTCGG
Source organism: Pteropus vampyrus (assembly GCF_000151845.1). Classification (NCBI taxonomy): domain Eukaryota; kingdom Metazoa; phylum Chordata; class Mammalia; order Chiroptera; family Pteropodidae; genus Pteropus; species Pteropus vampyrus. The sequence goes on along the minus strand of NW_011888860.1, from coordinate 2,442,717 downwards.
AGCCTAGCAGTAACAACTTAAAGTGCTAGGTGTGTACTCTTACATTTTGCCATATTATTAAATATTTAATCGAAATGCTTCCAAAGACTGCATTATATTCCATAAGTTTGCCATACTTAAACTATTTTTAGAGGTCAAGGACAGGGTTAGTGAACAGATACTGACAAAAGCCTGGTTGAAGTGGGCTTCTGAGAAAATGGAAGAGGAGAGCTGCAAGTAAAGACACCTCCTTTGAGTTTTTCTGTAAAGGGAAACAGAAATAGGACAATAGTTGATGGCTTTTTTGGTTTTAGGGGTATTTTTGCGTGTGTCATTTTTGTTTTAGTCTGTTTTCCTAAGATGGAAGAAATAACAGGAACTTTGTGAAGATCTTATATATTGTCAAACTTAGTTAGGAAGCTCAAGTAAACCTGGAAAAGCAAACGCAAATTAATTGTTTATGGGCATTGTTCGGAAGACCTTCCATTAAATGAATTCAGATTAGGATCCCAACACCTTGAAATAGCTTGGCCATTACTGGCCCATGATCACTAATTGCTTGTTTCTAATCTAGGCAGGCCTTAGTGATTTGAAGAAAGCCAGAGGCCACAATGATGAGTAATTCCTCTGTTCTGGTTCTTAGAGGAGGGAGATGATCTGGATGAGATATCTACTACCCTTGGCTATCAGGAGTGATTTATCTGGTTGGCAATACTACATTATCTTTCTTCTTTTAGAAGGGTCCCACTAGCATCTAGTACATTATATATACATATATATACATATACATATACACACACACATATAATAGTTATAGTACAATAAATGTTCAACAAATTTTGACATGGGCTATCAATCCATACAAAAAGTATCCTAAGGAAATTGGATCAATTGAGTAATTACTTGGAACTTCAAGTACTATTGATAGATCATCTATCACCCAGTCCCTAATGTTCTTCTAACTTCAACCCAATCCACCACAGTTCCAGGAGCAATCTTGAGTCAATCTACTTTAAACAAGATTTAACAAAATGGAGATGACAGCATTAATATTGCAAAAGAATTTCTTTAAATTATGACCTCTAGTGCTTTTTAAAAATACAGATTTTAAAATACTTTATTTACACATCTTCCAAGAACTTATTTCTTATACAAAATGTGGTAAACCTATAACTCCTCCCTTTCTCACCATTTGGGTCCACCAATCCCAAGTTTCCATCTCTAAGGCCTTTAGGTGATGAATGGTGTCATACTGATTGAGCTCTTTGCTGGAATACTATGTAAACTAACATTAACACTCATAATCATGTAACTTATCAACCTGGGTTAGAATTTTTGATGGCTCAAGAACACTTTTTAAGGTTGACTTGTTACTTAATGTTCAGAATCTTGATTGTGTATTTCAATGAGAGTTAAAGTCAAGTTCAAACTATTTTGAAGATGAGAAATTTACTTGTTCAAAGTAACACAAGTTAGTAGCCTCAAGTTACAGCCTAAGAGCTAATTATATCTCAATGCATTTCTAAGTACTAAGCTCAAATTTCTTACTGCTGACTCCAACAACAAAAACTTTGTTGAATGCTATAAAGATGCTCTCAAATGTTAAAAAAGAGATAAGGATTACATTAATCTATTATATTAGAGCTGTCCAGAAGAACTCTATAATAATGGAAATGTTCTATATCTGTACTGTCTGACATGGTAAGCCACTAGCCAATGTAGCTATTAAGCACATGAAAATGCGGCTAAAGCAATTGGGGAACTAAAATTTTAATTTTCTTTAGTTAAAACATTTTTAATTTAAATTTTAATTTCTTAAAGTTTTTTTAATTTTTCAATTATAGTTGACATATAATATTGTTAGTTTCAGATGTACAACATAGTACATCTGAAGAGTACATTATGAAGAGATCACTCCAATACAGGATATGCATCTGACACCATATATAGTTATTACAATATTATTAACTATATTCCTCATGCTACACTTTATATCCCCATGATTATGTTGTAACTACCAATTTGTACTTCTTAATTCCTTCCCCTTTTTCACCCATACCCCCCAATCCCCTTCCATCAGACAACCATCAGAATGTTCTCTGTATCTATGAGTTTGTTTCATTTGTTCATTTACTTTAGATTCCACATATAAGTGAAATTATATGATGTTTGTCTTTCTCTGACTTACTCCACTCAGCACAATACCCTCTATGTCCATTCATGTTGTTGCAGATGGCAAGATTGTATTCATCTTTATGGCTGAGTAATATTCCATTGTCTATAAGTACCACCTCTTCTTTATCCATTCACTCAGGTTGCCTCCATATCTTGGTTATTGTAAATAATGCTGCAGTGAATGTATGGACGCGAATGTCTCTTAAAAATAGTGTTTTGGGTTTCTTTGGATGAATATCCAGAAGTGGGATTATTAGTTCTTTGTCTCGTTATAGCCTTTGCTTTAAAGTCTACTTTATCTGGTATAAATACTGCTATCACAGCTTTTTTTTTTACTTCCATTTTCATGGAATGTCTTTTTCCATTGCTTTATTTTCAGTCTGTGTGTGTCTTCTGATCCGAAGTAAGTTTCTTATAGGAAGCATATGTAAAAGTCTTGTTTCCTTATTCATTCAGCCACTCTGTTTTTTTCTTTTAATTTATATATTTTTATTATGGTGACATTGGTTAACTAAATCCAGTAAGTTTCAGGTGAACAATTTAACAGTAAGGCATATATATATTGTATTGTGTGTTCTCCCATAGATTTCTTTCTGTCACCACATATTTGACCCTTTTTATCCCATCTACCTCCTTCCTCCACTCTCCCCTCTACTCTCTGGTAACCACTAGTCTGTTGCCCATGTCCATGAGTCTCTGTTTGTCCTATTCATTAGTTGCTTTTAGGTTTATATCCCACATAAAAGTGATATCGTGGTTTTCAAATTTTTCTGTCTGGCTTATTTCACTTAGCATGATTATCTCGAGGTCCATCCATGTTGTCACAAATGGCAGTACTTCATCTCTTCTTATGGCTGAGTAATATTCCATTGTATCTATGTACCACAGCTTCTTTAGCCAATCATCTATTGTAGGACACTTCGGTTGCTTCCACCGTGAATAATGCTGCTATGAACATCAGTGTGCAAATATCTTTTCAGATATGGGTTTCTAAGTCTTTGGGGTAAATACTGAGTAGAGAGATTGCTGGATTATATGGTATATCAGTTTTTTGAAGAAACTCCATATTGTTTTCCATAGTGGCTGTACCAATCTGCAGTCCCACCAACAGTTGTATGAGGGTTCCTTTTTCAACGCATCTTCTCCAACATTTGTTAGTACTTGTCCTGTTGATAATAGCTATTCTGACAGGTGTGAGATGGTATTTCATTGCGGTTTGGATTTGCAATTCCCTTATAGCTATTGATGTTGAGCATCTTTTCATATGTTTGTTGGCCATTTGTATGTCTTCTTGGGAGAAGTGTCTGTTCAGGTCCTCTGCCCATTTTTTTGATTGGATTGTTTCTTTGTTGTTATTGAATTGTATGAGTTCTTTGTATATTTTGGACATTAGGCCCTTAGCGGAGGCATTGCTTGCAAATATATTTTCCCATTCGAATGGTTGTCTCTTTACCTTGTTGACACTTTCTTCTGAGCAGATTTTTAGTTTGATGTAGTCCCATTCATTTATTTTTGCTTTTACTTCCCTTGCCTTTGAGGTCAAATTCATAAAATCTTCTTTAAGTCCAAGGTCCATGAGTTTAATTCCTGTTTTCTTCCATGCAATTTATTGTTTCAGGTCTGATATTCAGGTCCTAAATCCATTTTGAGTTAATTTTAGTGTGTGGTGATAGACAATAGTCTAGTTTCATTCTTTTGCAAGTGGCTTTCCAGTTTTCCCAGCACCACTTATTGAAGAGGCTTTCCTTTCTCCACTGTATGTTTTTGGCTTTTCTGTTGAAAATTATTTGCTCATATAAACATGGGTTTACTTCTGGACTCTCAATTCCGTTCCACTGGTCTGTGT
>NW_011888860.1:2437064-2438667 GCF_000151845.1 Pteropus vampyrus | reverse complement strand
GTGTGTGGTGATAGACAATAGTCTAGTTTCATTCTTTTGCAAGTGGCTTTCCAGTTTTCCCAGCACCACTTATTGAAGAGGCTTTCCTTTCTCCACTGTATGTTTTTGGCTTTTCTGTTGAAAATTATTTGCTCATATAAACATGGGTTTACTTCTGGACTCTCAATTCCGTTCCACTGGTCTGTGTGTCTGTTTTTCTGCCAATACCATGCTGTTTTCATTATTGTTGCTTTGTAGTATAATTTGAAGTCTGGCAGAGTGATACCTCCAGCCTCATTCTTTTTTCTCAGGATGACTGTGGCAACTCAGGGTCTTTTGTGTTTTTAAACAAATTTGATGATTATTTGTTCTATTTCTTTAAAAAATGCCAATGGGGTATTAATAGAAATTGCATTAAATCTGTATAATGCTTTAGGTAATAAGGTCATTTTAACTATGTTGATTTTTCCAATTCAAGAACACAGAATATCATTCCATTTCTTCTTCGATTTCTTTTAATAGGGTCTTGTAGTTTTCATTATATAGGTCCTTCACATGTTTCATTAAATTTATTCCCAGATATTTTATTGTTTTTGTTGCAATTGTAAAAGGAATTATTTTTTCCACTTCTTTTTCTGACACTTCATTAGTAGAGTATAGGAATGCTATGGATTTTTGAACATTGATTTTGTATCCAGAAACTTTACTGTATTTGTTTATTGTTTCTAGTAGTGTTCTTGTGAAGTCTTTAGGGTTTTCAATAAAGAAGACCGTGTCATCTGCAAATAGTGACAGTGTGACTTCTTTGTTTCCTATTTGGATACCTTTTAAATCTTTCTCTTTCCTGATTGCACTCGTTAGGACCGCCAGTGTTATATTGAGTAAGAGTGGTGGTAGTGGACACCTTTGCCTTGTTCCTGATCTTAGAGGGAAGGGTTTTCGTTTTTCATCATTAAGTATAATGTTAGCTGAGGGATTTTCACATATGGCCTTTATTATGTTAAGGTATTTTTCTTCTGTATCGATTTTCTTAAGTGTTTTGATCACAAATGGATGCTGTAGCTTGTTGAAGGCTTTATCTGCATCTATTGATATGATCATATGATTCTTATTTTTTAATTTATTTATGTAGTGTATCACATTAATTGATGTGCATATGTTGAACCATCCCTGTGCCCCAGGGATGAAGCCCACTTGATCGTGGTGTATAATCTTTTTAATATGCTGTATTTGGTTCTCTAGTATCTTATTTAGGATTTTTGCATCTGTGGTCATATGAGATATTGGTGTGTAGTTTTCTTTTTTTGTGTTATCTTTACCAGGTGTTGGTATCAGAGTAATGTTGGCCTCATAAAATGAGCTGGGAAGTATTGCCTCCTCTTCAATTATTTGGAAGAGTTTGAGGAGAATAGGTATTAAATCTTCTTTGAATGTTTGGTAGAATTCACTGGTGAAGCCATCTGGTCCTGGACTTTTACCTTTTGGTAGGTTTTTGATGATTGTTTCAATTTCCATACTGCTGATCAATCCATTTAGATTTTCCAGATCTTCTTGATTCAGTCTAGGAAGGTTATATTTTTCTAAGTACTGGTCATTTCTTCTAGGTTATTGAATTTGTTGTTAT
>NW_011888860.1:2434169-2435099 GCF_000151845.1 Pteropus vampyrus | reverse complement strand
TATTCATCCATTTTCTTCTGTGTCTATTATCTCCTTTCCCCTTTGCGAATTTGGATCTTTGAATCCTCCCTTTTTCAGTCATTGCTATCTCAATTTGTTTCCATGTATGCTGAACGTTTATTACTATCTTGCTATAGCAATTCTCTTATTATTTAAGCTTATAATGCCCTGTTCTTAGTGAGGGTTGCACTCCTCTGCTTCTATTTGCCTGATAGTCACTTTACCCTTAATTATGTATTTTGTTGTTGTTGTTATTTTGTTTTAGGTGAGCTGACTCCTTTCAGAATTTCCTGTAGTGCAGGCCTCATAGTGGAGAATTCTCTCAATTTCTGTATGTCTGTAAAGGTTTTAATTTCTCCTTCATTTCTAAAGGAGAGCTTAGCTGGATACATTATTCTAGGCTGGTAGTTCTTTTCATTTAATAGTTTAAATATTTGATTCCATTCCTTTCTGGCTTGTGAGGTCTGCGCTGAGAAGTCCAATGATAATCTAATGGGTTTTCCTTTATATGTTACCGTTTCTTCTCCCTGGCTGCCCTGAGAATTCTTTTTTTGGCATTGATTTTTGATAATTTAATACAAAATGTCTTGGCAAAGGAAGGCCTTTTTGGGTTGAGATATTGGGTGTTCTGTTGACTTCTTGAATTCCAAGTTCATGCTCATTCCTTAGATTTGGGACATCCTCGTCCACTATTTGTCAGAAAATGCTTTCTAGTTCCTGCTCCTTTTACTTGCCTTCAATAATGGCCATTATTCTCATGTTTCCTCTCCCGATGGTATCAGCTAGTTCTTGTATTTCTCTTTCATTATTTTTCATTCTTTGGTTTCTTCTTCCTTCTGATTTATTTCTAGATTTCTGTCTTCAGTGTAACTGAACCTTCCTTCCGTTTGGTCGACTCTATTTCCCAAGCTTGCTATTTCATTTTTTCAC
>NW_011888860.1:2424960-2433139 GCF_000151845.1 Pteropus vampyrus | reverse complement strand
CCATGCTCAGATGTGCTGGTGTGCAGTTTGGGTATTATTTTATTGCGTTTTCGATGTTCAGCTTATTGTTGTTTCAAGGGGAGAGATCTGGTGACATCTCTCATTCGGCTGTTTCTGATGTCACCCAACTCTGTTTTTTGATTAGAGTATTTAATCCATTTACATTTAAAGTAATTATGATAGATATGCAGTCATTGCCATTTTATTATTTATATTTATCTCCTCGTTTTCCTTTTTCTTTTCTTTTTCTTCTAGTAGTCCCTTTAACATTTCTTGTAATAGTAGTTTGGTGGTGATGAACTCCTTTAGATTTTTCTTATCTGGGAATCTCTATCTACCCTTTGATTGTAAATGATAGCTTTGGTGGGCAGAGTAATCCTGGTTGTAGGTCCTTGTTTTCCATCACTTTGAATATTTTGTGCCGATCCCTCTTGCCTGCAAAGTTTCTGTTGAAATATCTGCTGCCAGTTTTATGGGAGCTCCCTGTAGTTAACTGCTTCTCTCTTGCTGCTTTTGAGATTCTCTTTGTCTTTAAATTTGGCGTTTTAATTATACTTTTTGGTGTAGGCCTCTTTGGGTTGTTTGGGACTCTGCACTTCCTGGGCTTGTATAACTATTTCCTTTGCCAGTTTAGGAAAGTTTTCTGTCATTAGTTCTTCAAATTGGTTTTTCATTCCTTGCTCTCTCTCATCTCCTACTGGTACCTCTATGATGCAAATTCTGTTATGCTTGATGTTGTCTCAGAGGCCCCCTAAAACTTTTTTTCTTTTTGGATTTTCCTGTTGCTGTTCTGACTGGATGTTTTCTGCTACCTTATCTTCCAAATTGCTGATTCAGTCCTCTGTTTCATATGATCTACTGTTGATTCCCACTAATGTTCATTTGTTATTATATTCTTCATGTCTGGTTTTTAAAAAGTTTTCCATCTCCTTTTTAATGTTTCCTATCTCTTCATCAAAGTTCTCAGTGAAATCACTGAGCATCCTTATAACCAGTGTTTTGAACTTTCTATCTGGCAGATTGTCTCCATTTTATTTAGTTCTTTTCTGAAGATTTGTTGTTTTTTCATTTGGGACATGTTTGTCTCATTTTGGCTGCCTCACTGGTTTCTGTGTTAGGTAGAGGTGCTACGTCTTCTGATCTTAGTAGAGTGGTCTTATGTAGTAGGTGTCCTATGGGACCCATTGGTGTAGTCTCCCTGATCACCTAAGCTGGGTGATCCAGGTATGTCCCTTGAGTATGTCCCTTGAATGTGCATTGTTCTGAACTTTGATTGCTGTTGGCACATCAAGTGGGAAGGACTGATCCTCAGGCTGATTGGTTGTGAGGACTGACTGTGACGATAGTGGAGGAGCTGTTGTGCAGAGGCTGATCAGTGTAGCAGGATTCACTTCACCTGGGCTCTGGTGCCTGCCAAGTCTACCCTGTGGATGTGTTTATGGAAGTGGCTGTGTGGTGCTTTGGTATGGTCTGAAGCTGGCCACAGGGTGTGTTGGTTCTGGAGCCTCTTAGGTGGGGCTCCAGTACAGGCCAAGGTCAGCTGCTGCCTGTGCCCTAGCCAGAGCCACTTGGCATGAGCTACAGAGTGATAGCTGGTTACCACTTGTGCCAAGCTTGGAGGTTCCTGGGAGAGGTTAAGCTGTGAAGTGAGGCTGGCTACCACTAGTGTCAGGCTTGGGGCTGCTCAGCAAGAGGCATGAGGCAAGCTAAGGCCAGATGCTGCTTGTTTGGGGTTGGCGAACCTTTGATTTTAGGAAAGCCTGCAGCATGAGCCAAGACAGGCTGTATAGAACAGCCACTGGAAACAGCTTCAGTGGACCTGATAGTTGGGTGAGGTTGGGTCTCAGGGAATCATATGGTGGGGGGAACGGTGTTAGCCAGGTTGAAGGAAACTCAAGATATGGTGCCACAATTGTGTTTGCTGGGTGGGAGGGCTCAACAAAGAGCAATGGCTTCTGCCAGCACTTCTGTCTGGGACAAAGCTGCCCTTTCAGCCCTTGCTCTGAAGCCAGATAATTCAGTTCTTCCTGACATGCCTCTGGCATTTTCCAAGCTGCTGCCCCAGCGCTGGAGCTCAGAGCGAGTGAGTCCATCAGTAACTCTAAATGCAAGCCCTTTAGAGGAACACCTAGGACTCCAGAGGTCCTCTCTCTCAGCCACAATCTCTACTGGTTTTCATGGCCAGAAGTTGTACAGACTTCTCAGTAATGGAACCCTGGGCTGGGGATTCTGGTGTGTGGCTGGGACCCCTCACTCCTCAGGGGGGAATCTCTGCAGCTGAGAGAGCCCTCCCAATTCTCATGTGGATGTGGGACCAGCCTGTTTGAGTCTCCACTCCTCCTACCAGTCTGGAGGTGGCTTCTGTGTGTCCTTATTAGGACTTACTTCAGCTAGACTTCAGGAGACTCTCAATGATGGTTGTTCTGTAGTTTAGTTGTAATTTTGATGTGGCTGTGAGAAGACCAGTATAGCATTTACCTAATCCTCCATCTTGATTGGGGCCTCTTTTCCTTTAATTTAAATGTAAACAGACCCATGTCACAAGTGGCTACCATAAGGAAAAACAAAGCACTACACTGTTACATATACCCTCATGATATAAAAATTTTTACCGAACACAAAACTGAAAACTGCCTGTTACTTTTTAAATTATAAGACGATCCATTAATGTATATATATTTTACCATCTGTACAGAACATATAAACCTATTTGTATGTATATATGCCTGTGTGCATGTGTACATCAAATAGCTATAAGAATACATCACAAGCTTGTAACATTAGTTGCCTCTGGAGAAAGTAAACTGGTAACTAGGGGTCAAATACAATTTTAAAATATTTTTAAAATTTTCAGTTAATGCTAATTTCGAAACCTTTCCCTAAATTAATTTCTTGCATGATTCAAGTCAATGACTGACAGCTGAGCTAAATATTATCCTCTGCATATGTCTCTCAGGGAGCCTGTACTAACACATGAAAATAAATCTGGGAAGTGACAGACAATTCCTTGGTTTCCATATAATCAATGTCCCACCCCAATCTCATCCCACCATCCCCTTGTCCCAAGCAGTTCACGTTAGATCCAGCTAGATGTTTTGACTACTGAATTTTGATGTGGTTGTGAGAGGAGGCTTATAACAATGAACATTTTGTTTCTACTTTCTATAAAGTATTACTTTTCTTGGGCTCTTCTGCTCTGCAGAGTGACTTGCTGAGATCCAGACTGATTTCAAATCCTGACTCTGCCCCATACCAGCTGAGTATCCTCAGACACGTTATATATCTAGTGTATGTTTTCTCATCTGCAAAAATGCGAATAATCCCTACTTCACTGGCTCTTTGTAAAGATTAATATATTAATAATTAAATGGATTAAAATATGTAAAATAGGACCTGGTATAAACAACTCAAATTATTCTGTTGATAGCTATTATAATACAAACAGGTATGTTTTTACTTTAAAGTCTATTTTTAAACTTCTGTAAGTCCTTAAAAACAAAGACACAATTCTGTATTTTGCTAGGCAAATTCTAAACTATAGTGCTTCTATTTTCAATACATTTTGATTTGTAGAACCATACCCTCTCAAAACAGCTGATCACTCTGGTTTAGTTTCTTGTGAAAAACAAAACAAAACAAAACTGGAATTCCTACAGAATTTGTATAGAATTCAACTTAGATCCCAGTACAGGCTTCTAGGATGTAGCTTTTGGAATTTTCATGTTTTATAATTTTTTAAATCTAAATATAGTATATAGACATCTCAAAAGAAATCTAGTTTTATCAAACTGTAACATCTATCACTAAAGGATATAACTTTCTAGATTTGTGCTTCACCAAACATATGACATTCTAACAGCATTTAATAATAGTTCTCTTTAAAATCTGATTATAAAATGATTAAAAGTTGCCATATTTTGGTTAACAATAAGAAACTTACAAACAAGCATATTCAATGAATAATAAATTCTGTCCAAAAGCATGGGTATGACTTTAAGTATCCAATTACACTGTTAGTTCTTAACACATGAGGTAAAGAAGAATTTATGTTCAAAAAAATATTTATTGATGGGGGTGGGATCCCAAAACTAATAAGTGAACTGCTCTCATTTACGTATGACATTTATTAAAGAAAAAAAGCATCCTGATTGATTGGGACCATCTTAATCTCAAAGCAAAGTCAGAGAGTTCAAATACAATCTGAGAACAAACATTTTCTTTTCCCAGAAAACCAAGTCTAGGAATGCTAGTAAACTTGAACGCAAATATAAAGACGTCCAGACCAATTCTCTATATAAATGCCTTCCAAAGTTCCATTTCAGAGACAGGGATGAGGGCTTTAGGGGCAACAATCTTTGAATAATCATTTTGCCTTCAATTCTTTGCTTCACTGACTTCTGACAGTTTGGCAAATTGGGGGTCATCACATTTAAAAGAAATGCCAAAGCTCAACAAATGCAACCTGAGCAAGATAGTATAAATTCCAAATGCCTGTGTAATATTCTGTAGTTCTCAGCATTCAACTTCAAAAAATTATCAGATTTAAAACTTAAACCATTTCCTTTAGATGGTATAATTTTAGCAAAAGCATTATCCAAAGTATGGGATAATTAAGGTAACACTAAAGTCATATATCCCAAATTCAATTCTTATGCTATTTTGTTATTCTGGGTTATCTGGGGTATGTGTGTGTAGGATGATGTATGCAAAGACTACTTTTTTGGGGGGCTGAGGTGGTGGTGGAAATTTTCCTATCTGATCCTATCTCACTATTTCCACTACATGTTCAGGAATCTCCCTCTTTGGAATTGTATACTATTGGCCAGCACAACATAGTCCACTTAAAAGTAGGTCTCCATCCCTCAACCTCTTTTTTGCCCAACATTACTTTTGCAATTATTCTACTACAGAAGCTATTGTCCTTGAAAATATTCATATTTATGTTTATTCAAATGTTAAAAAGGCAAGACTTAAAGTACTAATTTGAAAAAAAAAAACACTAAGAAACCTAAAGAACTATATATTATCTTATTTTTAAAGGAAGAGGCCCAAATTTCCTGGTTCTAAAATTCAAATGTGACTAGTTTAAAAGGAAAAATACATGAACCAGAGATGTCACGGATTTCCTGATTCCACAGAAATATTCAAATTGCTTGATATGCTGTACTTCTTTATGTCAAATTTTGCTTAAACTTTGAAATATCAGGTGCAGAACTAGAAATAAAAGACAGAAACATAAGCCTTCAATTATTATTTAAGTATGACCTCAATGAAATTAGATTAGAAAACTCACAGAAATATCAGAAATTGATTTCTTTTAGGGAATCCTAAAAAAAACCTACCACACTATCATTTGGAATAACTTCTGCACACCATCCTTGAGATATTTTTAAATGAGTTAATTATTCTTGTCCAGCTATATGAAATTTTTCAAGTAATTTTAATAAGAGGGAACTAGATATAATTTGGTACCTTCCCATATAGCTGTGACATGGAATAACAAATGGCAGGTGGGAAAAGGAAGGGAGGAAGAACATAGGAAGTACAGAGTGAATAATAATGGGTAAAAAAGTTTCAGAAAAAGAAGTGAAGAATTTGAAACCTTGTATAAGAATCAAATTATACACACACACACACACACACACACATATATATATAAAACAATTTATATCTTAAAAAAGAAAACTGGAATGTTATTTCGCTTAAAACATACAGCATGCAAAATGCTCTGTAATGGTAAAAAAAGACATACTCCAATGTAAATTTTCACAATTTTCCTGCAAATGACATTTCTAGATTAAAAATTACCATTACAAACCCTTTAACCAAATGTTAATTTTTGGTTCCAGCATTACAATTTGCTGTAATTCATAAACTTCAATCTCAGTAAGTTTTTAGACACTGACCTCACACACGTCCTTATGTCAAGCACTTAATTATCCAGCAAAGAGATCACTCAGCTTCCACTCTTTGCAGACAATGCTAACTGCTACCTGAACAATTCAAAGTACATATGATTTGTTTTGATGAATGGAGACAGAACTGTAGTTTTGTACTAAATTTTCAATTACCGAATTGCATGTTTTTCCCCCTATGATCATTAGAAAACTACTTACATGTTATAGCCATATATTATGCTAAATGCCCACTGCTAACTGAATAAAACTGGTTTTAGATACACTACTGACTATGATACCATATAAAGTCACGGCCACAAGCTTCTGCGTAAGAGATTTACTTTTCTTTCTCTTAAAGCAAGAACTATCCCAAAGTTCAGATTTACATAAGTAGTGCCTCTTTTTAAATAAATTAAAAATAAAATGTTGTCTTGTGTGTAAAATTATAAATATTCCTAGTCCACTTTACAGAATGTCACAGTACTTATAAATGCATTATTTCCTAGTAAATACACATGGCAATGAAGCCAGTTAAAAAACAAAAACAAAAAGCCAGTCATTATACTGGCCCATGGAAATATCTAGGGTTATTTTACCATTAGAAAAATTAAACAAGGAGAAAAAGCAAAGGAGAGAGAAGAAATTTTATAAAATGGCAACTCCTATGATCTAAATGAGTGTACTGAAATGCCTTCCTTCAATTCAGTAACTAAGCCAATTCTGGAATGAACATTTATGGATAACCAGGTTAGGAAAGTGTTCTTAGTGCTCAGGGCAAAATTACAAGGTATGCAGAAATATTTTCCACATTCTTTAAGGAGACAGACTTTGAAACGAAGTGACTATTAAAAACTATAAACCAAGATTTAGCCAGCATGTTCAAGATTGGTAGGTTCTGATGGAGTGAAATCTTCAGTGGAAACAAAATAAAGAATCATAATCCTATGGATGCTGCTTATTTTTACAATGTGAAGAAAGGAAACATGATTGCAAGGTACAATATACCCTGACAGGCTAAAATGAAAAATTATGATCAATTTAAGAAACTAAAATGGTTCCCACTAAAACATAAAAACATGATTTCCAAATTAATTCAACTTGTAATATGTCTCTCAGATGTAGTAGTTTTAGTTCCGTGGACTGCTGCATTGCCTATAAAATATTTCCTCCATCTCAAAAAAAATAAAAAAAAAAGGAGGGGGTAGGGTAGGGTAGAGGCTTCTGAATGGCGTTGACTCCTTCAGTGTGGGAGAGAGTAGGCTTGACAAACTTGTTTCCAAAGCTCCCTCCAAGGTGATTCATTCCACCAAACCTACAATATCTCCAAATCTACATGTCGAACTTCCGGATTTCGTTTCTGGAAAATAAAAATCACCACACGTTATTCATAGCAAAACAGAATCTTCTGTTTTCTTTTATTCCTTTTGATCGCTAAAGCCATTAAAAACATTTGGTCAAACTATTTTCATTGTAACATACTAGCAAGAGAAATATTTGCAGAAGGAAAAAAATAAGATCAGTAGATGAATGGATCAAACACACTATAAATGATACAGTAAGTAGTTTCACCTCCCCGAGTTTGTCACATGTTCATTAATACAATAATAGGTTAAGAATCTAGTATAAGCCAAGCACTGCAAAACAATGAAATTATGCTTGTTTGTGGTGAAAAGAAAATAACTGCAAAACAACAACAATCAGAAACAATACACTCATATACACTTATTTTAGTAACAATCCATATAGTCTTGGGCCAAGCACTGTGCTAGGAAGTGGAGCTATGATTATTAAGTAAGACTCTATCCTGACCCTGAGGGCCTCAGTTTAGCCAGAGACAAACAGCAATAACCATCTACGAGTTTGAATGAGGTGAGTTTTCCAGATAGATGATGAAAAAGGTCTAGACATAAGAAACAGCATGAACAAAGTCAGAGAGCCTGGAAAGTATGTACTGGTAGTATGGTATAATTAGCACAGAAGCTGCAAAAAAGGCAAGGCTAGTAATGAGGCTGGAAAGGCAGGCAGAAGCTAGGCTGTGTAAAATCTTAAATTCAATAACAACAAAAATATCTGCGCAAAATTCAAGGCAAATGCCAGGCACTGAAGTACACAACAATTAACAGGAAACAAATAATACTTGTTTTTGATGAACTTATGTTTCTCATTGTGGAGAAACAAGTCCAGATCCACCTTCCAAAATTATCTGTGGACAAAAAAGTCCAGATTCACCCTCCAAAATTTCACCAACTAGGAAAGAGATAGCAAAGCATAAAACCATCTGA
>NW_011888860.1:2421188-2424110 GCF_000151845.1 Pteropus vampyrus | reverse complement strand
AAAGAGTGGCCAGGTACCCCCAAATATGGGGGTACACTTTTCTTCTCAACGTTTTCTTTCTTAAGTTATTCCCTGTGTCTAGAACTCCTTAAATTCAATATGGAGTAAAAAAGATTTCTTCAAACAGAAATGAAACTGAATTTTATTTTCCTACTCCATTCAATCATTACCCATCCCAATAAGACTCGAAAAATTCTAGCTGTTCATGGAAAGTTTGAAATTATTCAATCTAAAAGCACTACATAACAACTGTGCACAAAATAATCTGATCTCAAGAAAAAGAAACCAAAAATTTACTCTGCTCTTTTAAAAATCATTTTCAGAGAGAAAATTAATCCAATTCCTAAAATATAATGTGCCCAGTACAAAGCACACACAAATATATGAATATGAATATAAATATATAAATGAATGAAATAGGATTAATATCTTTAAAATTTAATGTTTAGTGTCTAACAAGCTATCATGTACATAACAGAAGCTGAATAAGTATTTAACTAGAACTGAAAATCAATAATTGGTGTTTAACTTGTAATTTTCATTTATTCAACAAATAGTTACTGATTACGTCCCAGGCACTGTTCAATGCAAAGTGGAACATTTTACACACCACAGATTTTATTTCAATACTCATATTATAGAGAAATAAAAACCAAATCACATAATTTATTTTGTAATGCTGTAGTATCAAGTTAAGAAAATGCTATAGGAAGATGCAATTAGAGAAGCAAAAGGCAAAGTAAAGGGCAGAGTATTTAACTGGAACATTACTTATTAGGTATTTGCAAATCCTATAAGATCTTCCCACTGAATTTCCAACAGAATTACTTCCTCCCAAATATAAAAAAACTTCATGAAGGGAAGGGATAGAAAGGGTCTATCCACAGACTGAAATGTAGAGGTAGAACAAAAAAACAAAACTTTTAACAGTTCAAAGAACTTCAAAATAAGAACAAGATATATTTCACATTTATAATATGGGACTTTATAAATTAGCTTCTATTATTTTGAACATAGAACAATGCAACATAGACTTTAAGCTAAAAATATCATTATTCTAATACCTGGATCAATGGCCTTCCTCAACAGAGATTGCTATTCTGCTGCAGAATTTTATCACTGTGTGACCTCCAAAGTAATTCAATAATTATTAAGATTTAAACTTAGAAGGCAACCATGCTTAGATACTAAACAGAAAGGAATGTATCAGTGTATAAAGTTTTAGTTTCAAAGAAAATCACCTTATTTTCATGACAAGAAAGAAAAGTTATATTCACGCATTCTTTGTTTGGTGCCTTAAGTATGAAGAACTTTCTCTGACCTAAGATTACTTAAATCTTATTACCTTAGTAAGAGATGTTTCTACCTGAAAATGTGGGTTACACTTGGCTTTGCAGTTTGAAAGACTTACATAATTCAGAAACATTTGAGATAGTTCAAACTATTAACGATTAAATAGCTTCTAATTAACATACAAAGCCAACAAAAACAGTAAGTTTATTTGATTATGATAAGAGTATAGCTGAGGATGATCCATTTGGGGTTTATTCTTAAATCTGGCTTATGATTTATTGTTTCTATTAGAGAATAAAGCTAAAATTTATAGTTTAAAAGTCCATTATTTTTCTTGCTAGGGAAATAAGAGAAATAGAATGGAAAAGCAAAGTTTATTCATTCTCGTGTCACCCTGCACAAAAATAATCACCTCACATTTTATTTGGAACAGTGGGTCTCAAAGTCTGCTTCAAGAATCACTGGGTTCTGAGACCTTTTCAGGGGGACTCCAAGGTCAAAACTATTTTCATAATAACACTGAGATGTTATCTGCCTTTTTTACTATGCTGATATTTCCTCTGATGGCATAAAAGCAATGGTGGATAAAACTGCTGGCACCTTTGAAAAATTCAAAGCAAATGGCATCAAACTATACTGGTAGGTAGTCTATTCCTCTACTGCCAGACACTCACAGTTTAAAAACATAAATAAAGTAATTTCACTTTAAAATGTCCTTCATAAAGTAGTAAAAAGTACTGGTTTATTAAACCTGAATCCCCAAGTACACTTTTAAAAATACTCTGTGACAAAAATGGGATGTATAAAGCCCTTCTGCTTCATACTGAAGTCTAATGTTGTCAAAAGAAAAAACACTTCTGTGATTGCTTGAGGTATAAGCTCAATCAGAATCTTTTTTTAAATTTAAATATCATTTTTACTTAAAAGAATAACTAAGAAACTGTGATTCAAATGTGGATATTTGGCAGGCATCTACTAAAAAATGAACAAAATGAGCCTGTTACTTCAAAGAATTTGTTACTAATGATAAAACGCAAGCTTTCAAGTGAAGATTGGAATGTTGGAAAACTCATATCTACCACTGTGAGCCTGACAGCTTCTAGTTAGAAATGTTAACTTGAAAGATTTAAATAAATTCAGTCAATCGATTATCTTCCAAATGACCAATTCACAATGTTAAAGAGTCATGCATGGGTAAAAGATCTATTCAGAGAACAAAGATAAACCAACACATTTTAATATAATAGTGTAGAGAATTAATCATACCCAAAGAGAGATCTGGCCTTTGCCCTTGTCTACTGGGAGGTGTTCTCTAGGGCCCTGGAATATCCTGCTGGATAATTATGTTTACATTTATTTTTGGACAAACAGTATTTGCTCTACCTCCAAAAAAGAATGTAGCTGAAAGGTCATCTCAGGCAATCAGTTATACAGCCCAATAAAAATTTCTAGACACCAGGGCTTAGTTGAGCTTCCCTGATAGGCAATACTCCATGCAAACTGTCAAATACTGTTACCAGGAAAGAAACACTGTCCATGACTCCATGGAGCGAGGATACCTGAAGCTCAGTGTTTTGAACTCTGACCTACATACTTCTTCTCTTGGCTAGTTTTAATGGGTATTTTTTG
>NW_011888860.1:2409165-2421138 GCF_000151845.1 Pteropus vampyrus | reverse complement strand
AAGATAAACCAACACATTTTAATATAATAGTGTAGAGAATTAATCATACCCAAAGAGAGATCTGGCCTTTGCCCTTGTCTACTGGGAGGTGTTCTCTAGGGCCCTGGAATATCCTGCTGGATAATTATGTTTACATTTATTTTTGGACAAACAGTATTTGCTCTACCTCCAAAAAAGAATGTAGCTGAAAGGTCATCTCAGGCAATCAGTTATACAGCCCAATAAAAATTTCTAGACACCAGGGCTTAGTTGAGCTTCCCTGATAGGCAATACTCCATGCAAACTGTCAAATACTGTTACCAGGAAAGAAACACTGTCCATGACTCCATGGAGCGAGGATACCTGAAGCTCAGTGTTTTGAACTCTGACCTACATACTTCTTCTCTTGGCTAGTTTTAATGGGTATTTTTTGTAATAAACCATAACTTTGAGTTTAACAGCATTCAGTGAGTTCCATGAATCCTAATGAATTTTCTAACCTCAAGTTCCTCTTAGGAACCCCTCGAACTTTGTTAGAAATGAGGATGGTCTTGTGGACTGTGCCCTCTAACTACACAAATGGCATATAAAAAGCTCTTTGACATAATTTCAAGAGGCTATCAGTTGTCAGGTTTTGGTATAATATCAAAAAAGAATATCAAATTATCTGAAAATGCTCTAAGAATACTTATAAAGGCTCTTCCCATTCTTCATTTTCTTCATCCAAAGCAATATATAGCAACAGACTAAATGCAGAAGCAGACAGGGAATCTTGCTTAGATTTTTGCAAAAATACAAAACAATACCATTTTTCTATTTTTTTCATTTTAGAAAAATTTTTTTGTTAAAATGTTATTTATACTAACATGTACTAGGTTTATTATGTTTTAAAATAAGTATTTTTAATTTCTCGATTTTAATTTACAATTTGGTAAATATCAAAACATAAAAATCGAAGAAATAAAAACTCTTTCAAGAATTTTTAAGAGTGCAAAAGAGTCCTAAGACCAAAAAAATCTGAAATTGCTCATCTACAACCTTCAAAAATAATGCCCAATAAAGCTTGTGAACTATATTAACGTGAACAAAATCATCTTATTTGAAGCACTTCTATTAATCTTATCAGATACCTAGATTCAAAAAGAGAGTAAAGAAGCGTGGTAGAAATGTTTTCCCTCAATTTTTGTTTGCTTCCCTTCAATTTTTAGCAAAACTAAAGAATGGTCAACATAAACTAAAGAAAATGCACTGCCTTCAACAAGCTATATATGTTAAAGATCATTTATAAGTTATTTGCTGCAGACAAACAGAACTCGAATGTCAATAAATGACAATTTGAGAGCACTGAGACATTTTTAAGGGTAGTCTGATCAAATTGTATTTCAGTAAAATAACCAATAGATTGTAATGATCTCCAACTGAACAGAAACAAACAAAATATAAAATAATGTCAGATGGACTAAAAGCAAGATGTATGTGTATGTTTAAGGTCTCATGCTATTTTTTTCCAACTTTTGAAAAGTCTAAAGTTTCCCTTTTACCTTTCTCCAGAAACTTCCTAAATGCTTATCTAAAAATTAAAAAAAAAAAAAATTTTTTTGACTATTTTAGAAACTAAACAAGCAGTACAGAAAAACAGTGACTAAAACTATAGAATTTGGAATTCAGCAACTTAGGTTCAAAACCCAATTCCCTTACTTCCTTGAATAAATTATCCAACTTCTCTAACATAATCATTTTCTCACCCATAGCTTCTGATAAGGTATATCATGAGTAAAATGTTAAACAAACAAACAAATAAATAAAATGTTAAAAAAAAGAGAGAGAGAGATATCATGGGGTTCCTGAGAAGTATACATGCGATGTAATTATCATAGTGTCTGACACAGAGTACTCGAAAAATAGACATTATTATATTATAATGAATATATCTTACTTTCAGTTCCTTCTCAAGTCTATCTACTTCAGCTCCTAAAGTATCAATAATATTTTCTCCATGTTTAAGCATAAAGGTCTCTAGTTCTTCAGAAGTTTTCACTTCTTGAATTTCCTATAAAGAAAATAATAGCAGAAAACAAAATAAAATTTTTAAAAATCACAGTATGTTGATAATTTCTTTAAAAAATTATAACACCATTAAGTTTAATGAAAAATGAAAAACTTTCAAGCAAACTTGTCAGAATAATAGAAATTAACAAAGAAGCAAGTAGAGGAAATCCCAAGTTAATGAATTTCAATGTTTATTAACCTCACAACTATCAGGGAAATATAAATTAAAACAAGATATGATTTCACACCTATCATGATGACAAAAATTTTAAAACTCTGTCAACAGAGTCTCGTAAAAATGAGAATAGAATTTTGATGCACTAGTGGAAGAAGTTAAATTAACTCACTTTGGAGAAAAATTTGCCAATATCTAGAGAAGATGAAGACATGTTCACCTAATGTTTCACTTATTTTAAATCTAGCTATATATTTTCCCAAAGAAATTTTTGCACATGCAAACAAGGAAACATGTATGAGAATTCCATTGTGTATGTTTCTAATAGTTTAACAATGGAAACAATATAAATGTCCACCAACTGAAGACTGGATAAATTAGATATTCATGAGATGGAATATAAAATTAAAGTAAGTTAACTAAAAGTATACATATTAACATGAAAGAATTTCAAAAACATGCTGTTAAGGAAATTGTAGAGGTAATCATATAGTATGATACCATTTATATCAATCTTTAAAGATCCAAATGGTATTGTATATTATACTAAGAAAAATATATTGAAAAGTATAAAAACATAAATAGAAATAACAGACACTAAATTCAGGATAACTGTTAGTTTTAAGGGTGGAGGAAAGAAAATGGGATCTAAAATGAGAAAACAAGGGTTTCAACTGTTTTTGTAATGATTTCTTCTTTTAAGATCTTAAGCAAATACAGTACAGTAAAATGTTAAGATTTGACAAAGGCAAGTGGTAACTTCTGCACTGTTCATTATATTATCTTCTATAAATTCTCTTTTAAACTATTCTTAATAAAAAAGCAGAGATTCTGAAAGCACAGAGATCTAAATTCGTATGTGACTCCATATTATGGCCCTGAAATTTTAGGCAAGTTACTTAATCTGTCTCTCAATCTGCCTACACATAAAAATGAAAATATTATATTTTTACCTTACAGGGTTGTTGAGAGTAAAAGTTAGATAACATATATAAAATGCCTGGCATATAACAAGCACTTTAATAAGTTTGTGCTTTTCTTGTCTCCTCCATCCCACTCTACAGTAAATAAAACGGTCTTTGTCAAATTTTGGAACCCTAAGAAGTTGAAAGCTGAAGTGACCTTATGAGTTATAAAAGAAAAGTTCTTTTTACTTAAAAAGTAATTTTTTTAACCATTGGCTTTATAAGAAAACAATAAATACATGAACTTACTTGCAGCATTTGGTCAAAATCTTGTTTTTCCAAATACGATCTTGTAACAACTCGTCCATCAAAATCCACTTCTGCCTTAAATCTTACTTTACCTAATCCCAAATCTGTGGCTTTAACATCATGAATTGCCCTGCAATCAATAACATGCTTACAAATTTATATACACATATATACATGCACAAACACTTTAGTGGCACAAAATCTAGAACTGTTTTTTCCACTAGTGATGAAAATGGACTAAGACAGCTTTTAGAGTGTTTACCATTAAGTGCCACCTAACATTTTCCAAACAAATCTCCACTGGGGTGTTTTTACATAATGCCATACAAAGAGGTAAACTAAATATTATTTTATCGTAATTTGAATACATATGAATTATAAAGATGGTAGATTTTGAAAAACCAGCTCTAAATTGTTTTTCTACAATGTAGTCATTTTATCTCATAAACCTCTTTTCCTATTTTCAATAGCTTCTTTAAAAGTTTTCATACAACTCTGTGAAGTACTTTATTAGAATAAAGTTAATAACAATTACATAATAGGATTGATATGGGGAGTAACAAGCCAATACATATATAAATAGCTTAATATGGCACCAATTAAATGGAAGGCATTTCTTGAATGGCTTTCACAAAGTAGGTAAAACTGTCCCAAATGGGGTGTAAGTGACTTGCCCAAGGTAATTCAACAGCAGAGCCAGGACTCACCCCCAGATCTTGAGATAGTAAAACCCAGTGAGTGGTCTTTTTATTATACCATTTTGCCTCCCAGAAAGGGAAGCAGATGCTCAGGCATAACTGCTTTTCATCTCTTCTGCCCTAACCCTCCAGAATCGATCTTCCCCAAAAAACTGTTGAAAAATTACTTTCTTTCTATGGTAATCACTATAACATCTTTTCTTTACAGGATATCTAAGAGAATAAGAAAACACTCTGAATCCTGGGGGCATGGAGAGCTACCAGGAAAAAACAAGCCTTAAATGGTACTCCAAGTACTCTTAAAACATTTGACCCTGTGTTTTGAGTGATCTCAAACAACTTACTAAATAATGAGTCTAAAATTATCCATATAAAGAAGCATATTTATCAACCATCTAGGGTGAAAATAAGAATTAATGATTTATAAAGTTATATATGTCCAAGTTGACATAAAATTAGTTCATATTGGCAAGAGGCTATATAATTTATTCATTAATAAAACAAGCATATCTACCTCAGTCCTCACAAAATATTAATAAATTTGATTACTTGGCTAATACTTGAATAGCAGCTACTGAAAATATTCTAATATACTTTTTCCTTATGTTCTTATATATAACTAACTACTGATACAAAACTGGTATAGGCAGCTTCTGTCATGACTCCCTATGAGGCCTTGTGCAATCTTCTCTTCTTGAATGTGGGGGCTAGATCTAGTGACTTGCTCCTTACCAACAGAAAGTAGCAAAGTGATGAGATGTCACTTCCAAGATAAGATTACTAATTTGTGATTTTTATCTACATCCTCAATTTCTATAGCCTTCTCAGCTTGTATACTTTGATTAAGCAAGCTGCCATGTCGGAGAGGCCAATGTGGAAAAACATATATACTAAATCCCGTCGATAATTAAGTGAGTAAGCTTAGAAGCAGAACCATTCCCAGAAAATGACCACAGTCCCAGCTAGCACTTTGATGGCAGTCTGTGAGAAATCCTGAAGTAGAGGACCCAGGTAAACATGCCAGATTCCTGACCAATAGAAATTGTGAAGTAATAAATGTTTTTTTAAGTCACTGAGTTTTGGGGTAATTTGGCACATAGCAATAGATAACTAATACATTGTATGAACTAAAAAAACTGTATGAACTTTCTGGATTACTAACATTTATTTTTTCCAATAATTTAATATACAGATCTTCACCCTTCCAGAAAATTTAAAAAAAAACAAAAAACAAAAAACTGCTGTAGTCAGTCTTTCCATTTATAGCTCTTTTTAAAAGACTTTAATTATAAACAATATATGCAAAATTGTAAATATATATGTACCTAATAACAGGGCACCAAAATACATGAAGCAAAAATTGACAAAAATGAAAGGAGAAATAGGCAATTCAATAATAACTGAAGACTTCCAATAATGGATAGAACAATTAGGCAAGAACATCAACAGGGAAACAGAAGACTTAAACCAACTAAATCTAATGGACATCTATGTAACACTCCATACAACAGCAGCAAAATATACATTCTTAAGTGCACAAGGAACATTATCTAAGATAGATGATGATATTCTAGCTTATAAAACAAACCTCACTAAATTTAAAGGACTAGAAATAATAAAGTATGTTTTCTGACCACAATGGAATAAAATAAATCAGTTACACTGAGACATCTGGGAAACTCACAAACATGGAAATTAACACATTCCTAAAAAAGCAATGGCTAAATAAGAAATCAAAAGTAAGATTAGAAAATTCTTTGAAATGAATGAAGATACAACATAACCAAAATTTATAGGATGCAACAAAAGTAGAGCTTAGAGTGAAATTTATAATTATAAAAGCCTATATTAAGAAGAAAGATATCAAAAAACTTAATTAGCCATCTTAAGACAACAGAAAAAGAGCAAACTAAACCTAAAGCAAGCAGAAGGACGAAAATAATATAGTTAGGAGCAGAAATTCATGAAATAGAGAACAGAAAAACAGAAAATGAATTCAACCAAAAGCTAGTTCTCTGAGAAGATCAAGAAAATTGACAAGCCTTTAGCTAGACTGACCAAGAAAAACAAGAGAGAAGACTGAAATTACTAGAATCAGAATTGAAAGAGGCATTACTACCAAACCCAAAGAAATCAAAAGGACTACAAAGAACCGTTGTGTACCAACAAATTAGATAACTTAGAAGTAATGGACAAATTCCTAGAAAGGTACAAAGTACCAAAACTGACTCAAGAAAAAGACGACCTGAACAGAACTATAACAAGTAAAGAGACAGAATTAGTAATTAACAAACTACTTGAAAAAACCTATGCACCCAGATGACATCACCACTGAATTCTACCATTTAAAGAAAAAACACTACCGATTCTTTACAAACTCTTCCAGAAAACAGAAGAGGAGGGAACACTTCCAACTCATTTTATAAGGTCAGTATTACCTTGATACAAAAATCAGACAGACATCACAAGGATGTATCTATAGATTATCTTACATTAGGTTACTAAATAAGCCTAACCCTGATTTTAAGAATGCTTAGTTTCTAATCTTGCTCCAGTTAGAAAACTACTTTTCAAGATTAAACATATAGGACTTAGAATATAAATTTAATAATCACTTGTTTTGCTGATTCAGATACAGAGGTCATTGTTAAAAGACAAAGATTTTAATTACAACAGAAGAAAAATAAATTTTTATTTTAACCTATTTCTCGTTTGCCCTGAGAATACTTGGTGGTGGTGCTCGCGGCTACAGTGTTTACTCCAAGATAACTCACAGATTACAGTCCTAACTTTACCTTCAAAGTTTGCCATGAAATATCTCGCTTTTATTATTTTCACATCGCTCTAGTATATCAATAGTCTTTAGAAACCAATGACATCATTCTATTTATAGCATTCTATTTTTAGCAGTGGTATTTTCATTTACAAAATATAGTAATTCTTGATCACTGAAAATGTCAAATTGTAGAAAATGTAGCATTCCTATGAGTGATGCTAAATTAACAGTGGCAGCAAGCTACACTTTTTTCCCTAAACAGGAAAAGGGTTAAAGTTTAAAATATATATGTAGCAAGTAGAAAAACTGGAATTTCAAAGAACTGTTCCTTCTACTTCACCCACTGCTGCTGAATTCAACTGAAAAGCACTACTAGAACTGTGTCTTTTCTGACTAAATTTTTAGTTTTTTATTCTCATGTAATTTAAAAGATAAAATTTATAAGGAAAACTTTTAAAATAAGCTAAAATAATGAGTCTATTTTCAAAAGGAATATAAATTATATTTAATTTAGTTATCAATTCTCCATGAACAAAAATCTTAAATTTAATATATTCAATGTGTGATTACAATACAAATATAAGGCAAATACAAATATGAAAGTTCCACCTACATGGTTCTACATTAAGGAGGCAACTACTTTGCAAACTTCTGTTCCCATTACATCATCTACTGTTCCTTAATCTTAAAATTAAAGATATAAAAAATTTAAAAGGAAACTTAAGGAGTTTCTTAAAGGTTTTTACACTTGCTTTCTTGCAAGGTTGCAATTGTGAAAATTAATAGATTAAAAAGTTCTGAAGGCTAAAGCTCCAAAACCTCTTCTGGAAGTATTTATCAACCATTTCTATTTCTTAATGGTTTTGCAAACTTTAACAACATCACTGGAATAAGCTGACCTTACTGATGGGTCATTCTCCAGGAGTTCAGTAAGCCGTTGTACTTGTTCTGGCTGGATGGATCGCCCTAAGAGTGCTTCTGTATTAGTGTAGATGAGGAATGCTGAGACCACACCTAATAAGGTTCCCACACCCAAAGATCCCAGGCTGTCATACAGTGGATTGCCTAAATAAAGCACATAAGAAGTCAATAAATTAGCATGTTTTACTAGTTCAATAAATATTAGTGAGCAAATAACCATAAGCAGTAAATCAAGGGACTTGAAATTCACTCTAATTCCTTTAATGACATTCTCTTAATAGTTTCACCACCATACTACAGAATAGGGATGAAACAACTTGCTTCATAGTACATACAACTATTATGGGGTTTAATTATTTAAGATATGTTTCTTGCATCTGGTCATTACATGGGTAAGGAAGGGTGAAGGTTCAGAGCAGTTCCAGATTAGAGAATTCATATATGTATTAATAATTTAATAAAGAATTCATTTCCTTTAGCGATATCAGTAGCACTTTTTCTAGCCCAGGTTGACAAAATAATTGTGAGATCAAAAGCTGAAAGAAATAATCATTTTTGTGTCTTATTCTTAGCAAGGTCCTGTGAGAGAATTAAGCCATACAAAAAATTATATGGGTTACTTTTACTTCATTCAACCAAAAGTGAAACATAGCTAATACCATTCTAAATTTTAAAAAAACAAAGAGTTCATTCATTTGCATTCTCAAAGTGTGGTTCCTTGATTAGCAGCATCAGTATCACCTGAGCTTAAAAGAAATACAAATTCTCAGGCCTCACCCCAGACCATGCGAATCAAAAACTCTGGAGGGGTGGTGGGCAGGGGGGGTGGGGGGGTGGGGGGAGGGCAGTGGTTAACATTCTGTATCTTCCCGACCTCTAAGTGATTCTGATTCTAAAAATTGCCTTTGATTGTTAGGGCTTCATCTCTCCCACAACCAATGAGAAGAGCTGATTTACTATCTATGAAGGTATAGATTAATTTATGTAACAGACACGAATAAATATTACATTTTAAATCTTTATAAGAAATTTTATGTACAAGGCTTTTATTAGAAGTCTTTTTATTCCAAAAATAAAATGGCAATATTAAATTTTACTCTTAATGCATAATAAAACATACATTTTATTAAAAAATCTCAATTTACATACTAGCTTAACTAACGTTTAGTCAAAATATAGCACTAAAAAGTAAACTGATTTATCTGTACTAAAGTCTAACAAAAAAACATAAACCACTAGGTATGTAATCATAGAGTTCAAAATCAAATATTGCCCTTTAGAAATCCAAATTTCATTATTTTTATTTAAAAACATATATGTATAAATAATCCCATAGAAATCCAGGAATGATAGGTGGAAAACATTTATTTCTTGGCATATAATTTAATGTAAATAAATTAACTACTTTAAATAAGATTTCATTCTTAAAACATAAAAATTTTAAAAGCTTGACCAGCTAACATCATTATATAAAAGAAAATAATCGATTAAAAGTTGACTTATTCATCAAGTCACTTTCCTTAAGCCTAAAATTTTGTTAAGAAATAATTTAGGTCCAAATAATACCTAAAATGATAAAGTCAACTAGAAAAATAATAAAAACTTTTAGAAATACTCTGAATCATAGTGAACATAAGAGAATGCTGATTTTGTCTTAACATGTATATTTCAAAATGAGGAAGACCTATTCATATTTCAGACTATTTTAAGAAACAATGAAGAACTGTGAGAGCTCATCACCTAATATTATTTAAATACGCAAGAACAAATGAGTAACAGAGGAAGAAATTCCATTCTAAGAGAATTCAAACCTCAGAAATTTGAGTCTTCACACACTAGATGTTTCTTTTGTTTTAGAAAATAAAAATAAAATGATTTTTCTGTCTTCTCATTCACCTGTATTGTACTGGACTTTAAAACACTTAACTAGCTACCACAATGAGGATGGAACCAACTTGAGAGTCAAAGACATAGGAAAGCAACGGCACTTATTATTGGCACTAATAATGGAAAAGACAAATGAACAAGAGCCACCATATGTATTTAGAACTTTAAAGTATTAAAGTTCTCGCTCATATATTGTTAGTAAACCTGTGAGGTCACTATGACAAACAGCAATACTTTTATAGATAAAGACGTTAAAGTTCAGAATGACTGTGTATTTTATAAGTCACAGCTTGAACAGTTTAGAGCATTACAGAAATACTCTATTTACCAGCCTTTATTTCTAACTAAGAGAAATTCCTAACTCAGAGCAATCTGAACACTTTTACTGACCAAATGTCTTATACAAATAAGTTAATAAGTTAGATTAGTATAAAATTAGCATCTAACAATCTACTGATTTAAAATTATTCAATGATATATAAGAAAATTCTCACATATTAGTACAAATAAATCATGTGTAATTTAAGAAATATTTACCTGTTATAGAAGTAAGGCCCATACAAGTGGCTGCTATTATCACTCCCAAGACTGCCGCAGTATCCTCCAATAATATAACATTTGTACTAGGATCACGACTTTCCATTACTTAATCATTGGGGGAGAGATAAGAAAAATTTTCTGAAATCTTGATGCTCTAAGGTAACATTTTCATAAGTATCCATTTAAAATTAAGGTATAAATTAAGATAAAAAATGTACAAGATCCTGATTTTAAAAACCCTGCTCAATGCAAATATTAATTTCTTGGCTTAAATGTGCAAATTTCTTCCTCAAGTTATATAAGCATATACGGAAATACTGTAGTTTACTTAAATCATCCAAATATAAAGTATTCATGTTCAAATTACATTTCTTCTTTATTTTTTAAGGTCTTTTTTATTATTGAGGTAACATTGCTTAATAACATTATACAAGTATCATGTGTACAACATAATTCAATATCTGTATACACTATAGCATGCTCATCACCAGGAGTCTAGTTTTCATCTGTCACCATACATTTGACCCCTCCCTGACCTCTACCCATTTTGCTTTCTCCCCATCCCACTTCCCTTCTGGTAACCACCAATCTGTTTTCTGTATCTATGAGTTTTTGTTTATTCTTTTCTTTCTGTTTGTTTTATATTCCACATAGGAGTGAAATCATAAGATTGTTGTCTTTTTCCCTCAGACTTACTTTACTTAACATAGTACCGTCAAGGCCCATCCAAGATCCATGACAATATTTCATCCTTAAGGCTCACTTCTTCTTCATGCATTTGTCTATCGATGGACACCTAGGTTGCTTTCATATTGTAGCTATTATAAATAATGCTGCAATGAACATAGGGGTCCATGTGTCTTTTTGAATTAGTGTTTTCATATCTTTTGGATAAATACTCAGAAGTGGAATTGCTGGGCTATCTGGTAGTTCTATTTTTAATTATCTGAGGAATCTCCATACTGTTTTTCATAGTGGCTGCACCAATTTACATTCCCACCCACCAAGAGTATATGTGTTCCCTTTTTTCCACATCCTCTTCAAAACTTATTTTTTATTTGTTTATTGGGGTAACATTGGTTAATACAATTATACAATTTTCACGTATACATTATCATTTGACATCTGTATATTCTATTGTTTACCACCCAAAGTCCAGTTTCCTTTAGTTACCATATTTGATCTTCTTTACCCACTTCGCCCTCCCCCTAAACCCTATATTTGATCTCCTTTATCCCATCTACCTCCCTGCTCCAACTCCACCCTACTAGTAACCACTAGTCTATAGTACTCTGGTAACCACTAGCCTATAGTCCATTTGTCCGTCTGTTTGTCCTGCTCATTTGTTGCTTTTGGGTTATATCCCACATATAAGTGATATCATGTGATTTTCAACATTTTCTGTCTGGCTTATTTCGCTTAGCATGATTATCTCGAGGTCCATCCAGGTTGTCACAAATGGCAGTACTTTATGTCTTCTTATGGCTGAGCAATATTCCATTGTATGTATGTACCACAGCTTCTTTAGCCAATCATCTATCGTAGGACACTTTGGTTGCTTCCATGTCCTGGTCACTGTAAATAATGCTTCTATGAACACTGGTGTGCAAATATTTTTTTGGATATGGGTTTTCAAGTCTCTGGGGTAAATACCCAGTAGAAGGATTGCTGGATCATATGGTAGATAGATTCTTAGTTTTTTGAGGAACCTCCATACTGTTTTCCATAGTAGCT
>NW_011888860.1:2403590-2408733 GCF_000151845.1 Pteropus vampyrus | reverse complement strand
AGCTTTTTAGTTTGATGTAGTCCCACTAATTTATTTTAGCTTTTACTTCCTTTGCTTTTGAGGTCAAATTGATAAAATCCTCTTTAAGTCCAAGGTCCTTCAGTTTAGTTCCTACATTTCTCTTTTTTAAAGAGCTGATACAGATGTAAGGGCTACACATAAGGAAGACACTGAGATATTTTTTGTACACATCAGTAAGGAAAAAAGCAATAGCACTAGGCAATTTAAGCAAATAAAGGAGATGAAATAATACAACTGGTTTCTAAAATACATACCATACTTGTAAAATGATATTCCTTTGGCCCGAGCACTCCTACGAAGTTCATTTACAGCAACAAGAAGTGTTGCTGAAAGAAAAGCATTCATATTAGCGAGAAACTTCATGCCTCTGAACTGTAAAGATGGCACCTCAAAAAATAAATAAATATGCACAACACTTTAATGCCAGATTTGGCAATAAGAAAAAGTTCTGTATTAGTCATTATCAAGATCCCAATTAGTCATCACAATATAATGAACCCCATAATAATTCTAAACCATAATTTAAATACTATTATAACAAGAGCCTTAATTTATTGGATAGCTACTATTTGGCAGGCACCACAGGCAGCACAAGAACTTTTGATCCTCCCAATCATTTGAGGGAGGTAGTCAAACTGTCAAAGATGAAGGAAACACTATGCATAGAAAATGACAATGTTTCAGAAGTAAACATACTATGAGTAAAGCAGTGAATTAGGCAGTTTCATACATGATAGCACTTCTGTCATAATACTGTTATAGCTGAACCTTGCAAGAACTTAGAAATATCTGTATTGCAAAAAGAGATAGCCTTCTCTGATGAACACTACTTAAACCTGATTTTTAAAAACTCAGTATATAAGTTATGTTTTTATATTCCATTTTAAATGTTCTAAGATTTATGACACGGTACTCAAAAACAAACAAACAAAGCTTTTCCCTTGCCCTCACCATTACAAGAACTATAGTATACTGTATAAAGAATTTACTCCCATATGTAGACAAAGCTATTTGTCTACTGTTCCTATTTCCACAGTTCTCTTAAATTGATGGAACTTAGTAATCTATAATAATGGACTGCTGAATATATATTACCAAATTAAGAATAAATACTATGACAGTACATACCTCCTTCAGATACCAGTGATCCTGCTAAAATACAATATGCCTAGAAAATAAATATTAAAATAAAGCATAAGTTAATATTTTGCTAAAGAATCACAACTGTTCATGCATATAGTTCGTAATGTTTAAAATGGAAAACATAAATTTGAATCTAAGCCAGATAAAGGTTTTGATGGGAAACAGCTCAAATGAGGAAAAATGAGATAGATGGTATTTTCAGATAAGAAAAGAGCAGCTTAAAAATCTGATGGTCATCTCATTTTTTAATACTTAGAAGACATATATAACATATATAATGTATACATTATCTATATTATTCTACAGAATGTAATACCATGACCTAAGCTAAATTCATGATATAAAAGATGCAAGAATTACTTAATTAGTACAAACTTTTTTAAAATTTTATTTTTATTTTTTAGGTGAGGCAACCTTTGGTTGACCTCACAGATTGCAAGGACCTTGGTCAGCTTACAATCCCTTAATTTTTACACCTAGAGCACCTGGTCTTCCTAGGTGGTCTCCCGTCCATGTACTAACCAGGCCCAACCCTGCTTAGTTTCTGAGATCAGATGGGATCGGGCTTGTTCAGGGTAGCATGGCCACAGACAGTATAAACATTTTTTTAAAGTTCAAAATGAACACAAAGATTTGAAATCTGGGGTTATGGATATCAGATGCAGTAAGATCCACACCCATACCCAAGCAACTTCTGGACTTGTCTGGATGCCCAGCACCAAGAGAATCTTTTCTGAATCCTGATTTGAAAAGACAAGTAGCTATGAACAGTAATCAATTTTTTAAAACACATTTTTCTTTCAGTCCCAGGATAGTCTTGAATTAAATGAAGATATCAAGAGCAACTTTAATTCAAGGTACATAGAAAGAGTTAACCTAGCAACACAAATTTAAAAAGTTTTTAAATGAAATTCAAACCAAACATCTGTAGAATTTTCAACATTACCTTTTTGGACCCCTAGGCTTCCCTAAAATAGAGGTTTGAAAATTTTGAACTTAAGTCCAACACTCTTGTAATTCTGTTAAGGCTATGTGATTTGCTTGAGTACACAGAAATGATACCACAGTTAAGAACTAGAATACAGGCTTTCCAGTCTCAGTTTTAGGCTCTTTCTAATGAATCATGCTGCCAATCTGAAATATAGTAACTAAACTTCCCAATAATTCTTTTTAATTGTCTATCTCCTTCCAGAAAGGATTTAAAACACATTTATCACCCAATAAAGGGAGACACCGTATACAAGCCAAGATTCCAAGATAATACCTAATAAATATAAATTGGTCTATGGTGTGTCCAATCCATTATTTATTAACAGAATTGTAGTCTGATGGAGCCCTATTTCGTTACTAAAAGATACAAGAGCTTCTGAAAGCTTTAAAACTTAAACACAATTGAAAATCTAATAATCAATCCCTATCTCCAGAGCCACAGACTTCTTTGCCTCTATAAAGTAATATTGTACAAATTAGATGAATGCTACGGTAATGAGATATCTATAAAGTGGCCAAACCTTTATTCATTTTAATTATATGAAATGATTATGATAAGAAATTAGTTAATAAAAATTGTAGAAAAATACTAATTTAATAGGCTTGTTACTATTTAGGTGTATAGGTGTAACAAAGATGTTAAAATGAGATTCATTCCAGTTGAAAACAAAGTAGGTTACAAGTACCTCCACATTCTAAAATGAAGTGCTATACCATCTTGCACAGAAGGTGAACCAGACCTGGTTTTACAACTCTTAGCTCTATACCCACTAGCCTATGTAAGTGGAGCTGAGGTTAAGGATGCCAAAAGTGAAGATTTCTTTGGAGAAAGCTGTTGAGCTGTTGAGACTGCTCAGAAAGCTGGATGTATGTCCCTAAAGGTTAGAGATTGCAGTGAACTGTGTCTAACATACACCTGAAAAATAAATTTATAGGCAAGTCTACTAACTGATATTTGCTATGTCAGCAGAGTGGATGACCGGGTTTAGGGGGAAAAAAAAACTGCACTCAGAACACATAGGGCCTGACATGGAATTCTGAGTAGGGGTCTACCCAAGAGGCTTCTTGCCAAATGCAAAGCAACCTCAGCAGAAAAAGTATGGGGTTACACCACGAGATGCAGAAACTAACAGAGAGCACTACATGAGCAATTTGTGCTTGTCAAGGAAGCTAAAGTCAGAGTGGCCAAGAAGGGTAATCTCCAAGAAGTGCCCATTAAGCGGGGTGAGGGGGGTGGGGGGTGGGGAGAGAACAGCTTTAAATCTCTACAAAGGACAGAGGAAACCAGTGCAAAATGACCTTGATGCTAGTACAGAAGTACTTTCTTGTCATCTATCCCTCCCTACCTTCGGTGATGCCAAAGGCAATCTAGGGAGTAGGAGAAAAGAGTAGAAGCTTGGGTGGGAAAATAAAGTGACCATGCTCCCACCCTACCATTCCTCCAGTGAAGGCTTCCTATTAGGAGGACGAAAAAGAGAAGCTTCACCTTTAAATACAATTCCAAAGTATGACTAGCACATGACACTGTATATTTCAGTTACTGACAGATTATTCTTATTCTTCAACAGAAATTATGGAAATTAATGAAACTGCTCAATATTTTAACCAAGGAGACAGAGTGCTTACTAATTGTACCTACAGAGATATTCATGTTCAACATCATTGAATTGTATGGATTTAGAGGTCATGTTCAGTCATATTCTAAAAAGCACAACTATAGATACATAATCCTATATGACACAATCAAGAAGGTATATGTTAGCCCCATTCCTTAATATCAATATTACAAAGGCATTTTACTGTACTTAAACACTATTTTATATTATTTCAAAACTGAGGAGGAAAAAAATTACCCAGAGAAGGGATTCCATTGGTTGAGGATTAAGCAATCCCATGATTCCATGGTACCAAGATAATCCTGCACCCATCATGAAAATACCAACACCACTAATTAGTGAAGCAATATA
This sequence comes from Pteropus vampyrus, assembly GCF_000151845.1. Lineage (NCBI taxonomy): Eukaryota > Metazoa > Chordata > Mammalia > Chiroptera > Pteropodidae > Pteropus > Pteropus vampyrus. Next base: position 2,404,612 of record NW_011888860.1, on the reverse strand, counting down.
GCGCATATTTGAAAATCCATACCTAAAATATAAAAATGATAGTTTATAATACATACAAATGATTTCCTTTCAAAATATGTCTCCTGGGTCAATGAAAAACATACAAAAAAAATTCTTACAAGATTAAGATATTATCATTTTATATTTAAGTAAAGTGTAAGTGCCAAATTCAAATCTAATCAGAAAATCAATGAATAAAGTGGAAAAAACTATAAGATCTTTGAAAATAAAGAGTGCATATGATTTAATCCAGGTATTTTCTAATTCTTTTTCCATACAATCTGTTTTGATTTAGTAGTGATACTTTACAATTATGTGCCACAAATACTTTTAAAATTAATCATTTTAAAAATGCATTCAGATGTTTAATGAACAGGATAACACTTAAATTTCTTTGTAATTTAGCTCCTAATTGAATTATTTTGGTCTTCTTATACAGCCAATCAGTGATTTATATTACCTATAATTGGATGCTGGAAATTTGTTGCTGGTTCTGATTAGTTTAATGCATAGCAACTGATTACTATTATTAGGACTAACAGGTTCAGTTTTCTGGGTGTTTTAATGACAAATTTTTTTTTTAATCTCAATTATTTTCAAGCATCTTTGGTCATTACATGTACTATTTTGCATTACTGTATGCACCAATAAAATACTGAGTATTAAGAAGTTCAAAAATATGATACACTGTAAAAGGAAAAGAATCACTCAGTATTAAAAATATTTCCTGGGAAATTTACATAAACTTTATGATACTCTCTGGCACATGAAAATTTAAGCAAGAATTTTTTCTTTTTTCATTTATTTTCAATTAGTTGACATTCAATATTATTTTATATTAGTTTCAGGTGTACAGTACAGTGGTTAAACATTTACATAATTTATGAAGTACTCTGTTCCCCAATTAGTCTAGTAACCACCTGATGCTATACAGTTATTACAATATTGACTATATTCCCTATGTTGTGCTTTACATTCTCTTGACTATGTCATAACTACCAATTTGTACTTCCTAATCCCTT
>NW_011888860.1:2393310-2403540 GCF_000151845.1 Pteropus vampyrus | reverse complement strand
AAATATGATACACTGTAAAAGGAAAAGAATCACTCAGTATTAAAAATATTTCCTGGGAAATTTACATAAACTTTATGATACTCTCTGGCACATGAAAATTTAAGCAAGAATTTTTTCTTTTTTCATTTATTTTCAATTAGTTGACATTCAATATTATTTTGTATTAGTTTCAGGTGTACAGTACAGTGGTTAAACATTTACATAATTTATGAAGTACTCTGTTCCCCAATTAGTCTAGTAACCACCTGATGCTATACAGTTATTACAATATTGACTATATTCCCTATGTTGTGCTTTACATTCTCTTGACTATGTCATAACTACCAATTTGTACTTCCTAATCCCTTCGCCTTTTTCATCCATCCCTCCCACCCCCCTCCCACCTGACAACCATTTTGTTCTCTACATCTATGAGTCTATTTCTGTTTTTAAACAAGAATTCTTATTTAAAATCAATTTTTAATCTCTTGGAAAAATGTAATCCTGACAAAGGGAATTCTTAGAGTTTATAGATGTGACAGTGTTCTACCAGCTTGACTTAGAAAAATTTACTGTCTTCTAAAGTTTCCACCCAAAGTAAAATAGGATGTACGTATTTATTTAAGTTAAAGCAAATTAAGGTCTAAATTAAATGTCATCACTTTTATTTTATGTGTTTTGAAGGAATTCATAGGTTCTTACTGAAAATTTTAATTCTATAGATCTGCACTATGCAAAATAACTCATTAGTCACAAAAGGCTACTTAAATTTAAATTAGTAAAAACTAAATAAAATTTTAAATGTAGTTCTTCAATTGTACCAGTACATTTCAAGTACCCAACAGCCACATGTAGCTAGTAACTATCATAGTGAACAGATTTTTAGAAAATTCTATTGGGCAGCACTTATGTAGATTAATGAATACCTTGAGAAGAAATCGTCATAACCTAAAATTTTACCCTTTTTTAAACTTTTGGTCTATAAAACTGATCAGGAAAAAAATTTTTCTTGAGATAGTAAAATATTGTAAATGATGTGTAATTTGCAGACAAGAAAGCTAGCTGTTCACTATACTAGCTTACTGATAGCTCCAGGATGTTGAAAATGTTATTTATAAGAAAACGGTAGTGTCCTCCTTTCAAGTAAAGAAAGGCATTTATATAAAGCATAAAGGCAGACTCCTTTACAGAAATAAAAGTGCATTCTTTTTGGCCTTAAGATTGATCAAATTCTACTACTGAAACATGTTTAAAAACTGATACATGTGGAATTCCTAAGTTTTAACTGGTCATGTTAGAAGCAACAACAAAAAACCTGATATAATTCAAAATAATATATTCTAAAAAGCATACTCATTTTACAAATAATTAATATGAAATACTGACAGAATACTATTTCCAAATCATAACAGGAGGATTAAAATAAAACATAGGTTTACTAAAAGTTATCACTAAGATTTTCAGATTGAGTGGCCTATTAGTTTAAATTTGGAATATGTTCCCTTTGACCAATAATACAGAACTCTAAGATCAAAATATATACTTTGTTTTTAATTATCAAATATAAAAAGAACAAGATCTCTATGCTATATTATAAAACATAAGAATACTTAAACTCCATTTTCAAATTATATCTTAAATTTACTTTGACATAGCAGTGGAAGACATGACCAAACCTTTTAACACAAAATTACAGGTGTATAAACAGGAGATTCTAAAATTCAGTAGCTTTACTTCAATGACTTGCCACCAAAACAAACAAAAACAAAATAAAGGCAATGTCCTTACGGATGAGTAGGATCTGGTGTTTGAATAGACTTACTGATGCCCACTGCTAGTAAACCCTATGAAGGAAAAAAAAGGTAAATAATCATTAGCAAGATGGGGAGAACAATGTGGTAAAAACCTATCTGGAGGGTGCAATCTGACTATGACAAGAAATAACATATACATGTTCAACAGCCTAGCAATTCTGGTTTCTAATACTTACCTGAGAGAAAGATGAATCCAAAGAGGTTCAAAATATCATTGCTTATAAAGATGAAAAATGTGAAAGCAACCTAAAAATACATATTGAGAAATGGCAAAACAAATGATGGTATAATCAAATCATAAATTACTTCTATAACAGTTTAAAAGAATGGAGCTGGGATACAGCATTATGTACTGACATGCTAAAAGCTCCTAACATACCATTAAGTGTAAGAGAAAAAAGCAAGTTTAGGAATAGTATGTACAGTACAGAAGAACTTACATTTTGTAGTTTTTATAATTTACATATAATGTAAAGCACAGAAAAAGGTCTAGAAGAACACAAATTTAACTATATTTATACTTCTGAGGAGAGAATTAGGATTAAGGTAATTTATATCTGTTTTTTATATGAAGAATAACTTGTATAGCTATATAAGACAAAATTTTAAACAGTATGTAGTATGTATGGATACATAAATTTCTAGTAGAACTGCAAAACTATGCATAGGAAGTATACATATCAATGTATACAGAGCAGTGATTACCTGGGGTGTGGAAGGAGGGACTATGGAGGGAAGATGGAGTTATAGCTAAGATTTCTTAAAAAAAAAAAAAAAAAAGAAAGAAAGAAAGAAAGAAAAAGAAAACGTAAAGTAAATATGGCAAAAATGAAAGCATGATTTTTTAAGTTTTGATATCAAAAATCCTACCGTAAATACACAGAATGCTACAAGTTCTTTTCTACTGGATTCCAAAGGATAAGAGGGTTAAAACTATTCAAAAGACAGATGATGGCTTTTCAGTGAATTAAACTAAGAGAATGAGAGTAAATCAAGGAGGACATGTAATTTTTAAACCTTACATTAAAACTGAAATATTCATTAATTCATACTATGTGTATGTTTATGTTTATTAAATAGTCAATGAGTATTCAATCATTTTTAATTTCCTTAATAGTCAGATGGCTGTATAATAAAGTGTGGAATATTACCAAGTAGTTTATAAATTGAATATGAACCATACTTATTAGCTCTTATAAAAATATCACAGGGGTGGCTCTGTAGTGTAGTGGTTAGCACAACTGCTTTACACGCAGAAGGTCCTGGGTTCATGCCCCAGGTGGAGCCACAGACCATGCCCTGGGTGCACCAGGCCCCCTGAGTGTGCCGGGGGTGCCAGGCCTCGGGTGCACAACACGAGCGTGTGGGAGGAGATGCCCCACCTTCAGAGAACCAGTTCTTAAGGGGAAATGGCAACATCTATAAGTCAGGGGTGGAAGTTGGGGGCAGGGGACGATTAAAGAGGGGGAAAAAATATATCACAGACTCCCTTATCCTGTTCTTCCTCAGAGGTAAGGTAGCATCAGTTATGTCTGATGTGTGCCCTTCCAGGCCTTTTTCTGCTATTTACGTGTTTATGTATTAAATATAATACATATGCATATATATAACCTACATTTGTTTGGTTTACAACATTAATACTAACATCTATTGGCTAAGAAGCATCATTAATGCTTCCCCCTCCATAATCACCTTTCCTTCAGTATCATACTATCATGCAACTGCTTAAATGTTACCTTGGAATATCTTTCTAGTTGTTTTGCGTGTATGACCTGATTACAGAGGACAGAGCAAAGACTGTGTCTTCTTCTAAACACAACACTGCAAACTCAAGTGCTCAATAAGTTCATATAAATTAATACTAAATAATATACTGGGTGTTATTCAGCAGAAAAGTTTCCCCAAATGAACTGTCATAGAAAGTGTAAAACTAGGTACCACTAGAGACACAAGTCTTATTTAAAAGTTGGAGATGTTTTAATCCCTCAAGATACAAAGATAAAATTACTATGGCATAAAAATGTTACAATGAATTAAATTTTTAAAAATATTTTAGGTCTCAAAAGGATATGAGAAATACAATTAACATCTATTCAGTAAGGCCCAGCTGAAATCTTTTTCATCAAAGCCTTTCTGACCACTCTTGAAGACAAACTACTCAATCAAGGAATTCTCAAAGCACTTGATATCATGTGGTCTCAGCTTTTATTTAACTCTACTGCTGTTCAATCTGTTACAAAAATTACTTTTTCTAGTTACAAAACTCACACATGCTCGAAATTCAAATAGTATAAGAGACAGAATCCTTTAAGAGTTTAGAGTATGTTTCAGACTGGTTTTATATACAACTGTATATAATTTTTAATGTTGCTTCTGTATACAAAGACAGTACCAGATTTCAGAGAGGGCATGTGTGTGTGTGCTTAAAAATATGATCACGATCTATATAATATCTTTTTGTACTTTATTTTATGGAAATTTTCTAATATACAAATGGATGGATAAAACAACAGAATATTCAATAAACCCAAGTCATCTGTCACTTGGCTTTGACAATTACAAATATTTGACCACATTTGTTTTATCTCAACCATATCTACTCCCCCATGAATACTTTGAAGTAAATTCCAAGCATCAGACCATTTGATTTTTAAATATTTTGGATGAATCTCTAAAAAACTGAGTCTTTTAGAAAATAGAGTCACAAGGCCATTATCATACTTTTAAAAATTAATACTAATTCTTTATTATCAAGTCTCTATATAGTAATCATGTATGAAAACTTTAAATTCTGAATTAAAATTCACACACAATGAAATGCACAAATCCTGAACGTACAGCTGAGTTTTGAAAAATCCACAAATCTGAAATATATATTCCTATAAAGATACCTCAAAAAGTTCTCTTGTACCTCTTTTTAGTCAGTGCTCCCCTACATCAGATGTAACCATTTTTCTGACTTTTTTAACCAAAGATTCAAGTTCTACTTCACATAAACATAATTGTTCGAGTATTCTTTTGTGTTCACCTTTTTATCCAGCATATGGTTGGATATATGCTTCTGACTGGATAAGTATTCCATTTTTTTTATTGCTACATAATATTCCATTATATGAGTATACTGCACCACAATTTGTTTACCTCTTCCCTGTTGGACATTTGAGCTAATTCTAGATTTCTATCCATAAGTAATGGTACTGTAAACATTCTTATACATGTCTTTGTAGACAGTCATTCCCATTTTTCCTGGGTAAATACTAAGAACTGCTGAGTTATACAATAGGCATATGTTTATAGGAAACTGACAAATGTTTTCAAGAGTGGTTTAACATTCTACACTCCACCAGCAATGTCTGAAAAGTCTGGTTGCTCCACATCTTCACCAACATTTGGTTGTCAGGGTTTTTAATTTTAGTCATTATACCAGATATGTAGAGATGTCTTCTTGGGATTTTAATATACATTTCCTAATGATTAATGGTGTTAAACATTTTTTCATGTGTCCATTGGCCACCATTCGTGCATCTTTATTTGTGAAGTACCTGTGCGAATATTGAGCCTCTTAAAAAAAATTGGGTTGTCTTTTTAATACTGAGTTACAGAAGTTCTTTATTTACCTTGGATATCAGTCCTTTGTCAGATTATATGTAAATATTTCTTCCCATTCTGTGTCTTATCTATTTATTTTCTTAAGAAATGTCTTTTAATAAAAGCTTTTTACATTTTGATGAAGTTTTAATTTGTATTTTTAATGGTTTTCTGTGTCCTGTTTAAAAAATTTCTACCTAACCAAAGAAGATATTCTCCTAGGTTTTCTTCTAGAATATTTGCTTTTTGCTCTTACATTTGGGTCTATGGCCCACCTCAAATTTGTATATGGTCTGAGGTGGGAGTTAAAGTCCTTTGTTTTCTTCTATAAGGATATCCAATTTTTCCAGCACCATTTTGTCGAAGAGAGTTTTCTTTCTTCAATAATTTCACTGAATTGCTTTGGTGCCTTTGTCAAAAATCAACTGATGATGTAACTGTGATCCTCTATTCAGATCCACTGGTCTGTCAATCCCTGGGCCAATACCTCACACTGTCTTAATTATTGTAGCTCTATAAGTTTTGAAGTCTTCTAAATTCCCACCCCCCGCCGCCTTTTTTTCAAGATTGCTTTGAATATTCTGGGTTCTTTGCATTTCCCTGTAAATTTTAGAATTTATTCAGTTTGTCAATTTCTATTTTTTAAAAAGTCTGCTGTGATAATGGAGTTGTATTAAATCTATAGATTTAGTGATATCTGACATTAACGCCAGGGCATCCAATTCATGAACATGGTATATCTCTCCATTTCTTTAGGTTTTCTTTAATTTCTCCCACTCATATTTCGAGTCTTTGAGTAAAGATCTTACACATCTGTCATTAAATCTACTCCTAAGTATTTAATATTACTATAAATAAAATTTATTAAAAATTACATTGTTTGCTGATAGTAGAAATGAAATGATCTTTGCATATTAGCCTTCTATACCTATTGATTTTGGATACTGAACTAACCATATATTCCTAGAATGCTCACTTGATTATGACATATTATCATTTTTATATATTGCTAGATTCAATATGATTATATTTTAAGGATTTTTGCATGTATGTTCGTGAGGGATACTGACTTGTATTTTTCTTTCTTGGAACATCTGTGTAAGGTTTTGGTATCAATGAGGTTATGCTGGCCTTATTAGAGGAGTTGAAAAGCATTTCTTTCTTCTTTATAAGTTTGTGTACTATTGGTATTATTTCTTCCACAAGTCACTGAAGCTCCCTTCATTTTTTTCAATCCTTTTTCCTCTTTTTTCCTCAGCATGAATGTTTTCTACTGTTATATATGAATGTTTTCTACTGCCATATATTTAAGTTCAGTGATAATTTTTTCCAGGGTCTAATCTGCTATTAACTCCACACAGTCAATTTTTCATATCAGATATATTTTTCAGTTCTAAAAGCTCTATTTAGTTCTTTTTTATATCTTCCATTTCTCTTGTCAATATATTCATGTTTTCCTTTCAACACATGCATGTAGTTGCAATACCCATTTAACATCCTGGTCTGCTAATTCTATCATATGCCAATTGAGTCTTAACTAATTTTTTTCCTGGTTTTAAGTCGAATTTTCTGCTTCTTGGCTGTCTACTACTTATAAAAAAAATGCTGAAATTGTAAATGTTATACTGAGTGTTATGATTTTGCTGTTTTTCTTATAGAGTCTCAGGCTTTATTCTGGCAGATTAAGTTACCTGCAGATCAGCTTGACTTTTTAGAGCTTTGTTAGGGAGGTTCTAGAATAGCCTTTGCACCAAAGATAATTTAGCCCTCTACTAAGTTTTGACCCTTCTACTGGCCTGTGTAATCAATGAGGATTCGATTTTCACATAGTCCGAACTTGATGTATCCTAGCCCTTTGAGAGTACTCTAGGAGTTACTCAGCTTAATGCTCCCTGCTGGTCTTACCCTACACTTGTGTAATGTAACATTCAACAAAGACTCAACTCAAGGAAAACTCCATGTAGACTTTCCTAGACTTGTCTGCCAACCTCCCTCCTCTGTGGAACTCTGCCTTGTAATTTCTAGCCTCCTCAGACTCGCTAAATTTTATTTTTGCCTTCTCAACTTAATGAGACTATTATCTCCACTCCGGTTCCACTATCCCAAATGTGCCTCCAAGCAAAAATCAAGAGAGATCACAGAGGTTCAACTCGTTTCTCTTCTCTCACAGATCAAGGTCTTGTACTGCTATTGCCTAATGTGTGAAAACACTGTTTCATATATTTTGTCTAGTTTTTTAGTTGTTTACATCAAAAGACTAAATCCATTCCCCATCAGTCTACTATGGCTGGAAACATAAGTTCTTTACATAATGTTTTGTAATTTAATTTTTTTACTCAAATTATCATGTCATTATTCCAAGTCAGTATATAGCTATATCTATCACATTCTTTTAAACCCCTGAATAGTAGTTCAAAGTGTGGATACTAAAAAAACTGTTTTCAATGTTTTAAATAACAATAATGAAGCTAATAATCTGAATATATTTCCTTGTCCAAATGTACAATATTTTTACATTTCAATTTTCTTAAGTTCACATAAGCTTTCAATGAAATATATATTATGTATTATATATCTTCCCAACCCCTCTTCCCACAACTGACTCGGAAAATATTATATCAATACTAGTTATTATTTACTGTATAAAATTAACTCATGGGAAAGACTTGTAAGTACTGATAGCAAATGTTCAACTTTTCTTACTTTTCCAAAGAGTTTTAATCCATTTGATAGTGAGTTAGGCAAGTTCTTGAGGGGTTTCATTTTTCATTAAGATTGCTCTCCCCACTCCTCAACACTTTATTATTTTATACTTTGTCTTAAATATTCTTAATGAACCTGTTATTTTTTACTATAAGTTCTTCCAAACTTGTTCTTATATAATAAGAGTATAAATACATACATAGAGACTGAAAAGGTATATACCACATACTTTAAAATGTGAAATGATAACAAGTAGAAATTTCTATTGTGTTCTTTAAAAAGGTTAGGTTTGCAGTACTCGAAATTTGGATCAAAAAAGGTATTTTCATTTTATAAAAATCATTCTTCATTTGCAAATTCAGGAAAGGGATTCAAAATACTAGTCTAATATGAAAATCATTTTAATTCATCAATCACATATGACTAATTTATATCATTATTCCAAAAACTTAAATTCACTGGCTCTTACAGTTGTAAGAATTCATATTCAGAGATCAAATTTCCACCTAATGTAAGAATCTCTTCCACAAAAGCTTCTGCCCAAACACTTAATAAATGATAATTTTATACTTCATACTCCACTGCTGGAAGTTCTTAAAGCCTAACAACCTGATTTAAAATACTATGATCATATTTCTATGTACTTCATCATTCAAAAGTGAAATAATTTTCTTTTCCATATGCCAAGTATAGTAATTATTCAGTTTTTAAACAGGCTAACTTTTAGGTTAAAACAGTAAAAAATTACTTTAAAATTAATAAGAAAAAAGCTTTACCCCTCACCTGATTACAAGTATCAGATAAAGAGTGTACAGCTTCGGAGAACATACTTGCTGAACCCGTATAAATCCAAGCAAGAAATTTAAAGCAGCAATTTAATCCATTGCTGGAGAGAAAGAGAAAACAATTTAGCATTGGTTTGGACAAATATTTCTACCAAAAGCTTACTTAATTGACCATATATACCTCTATACTAGGTTCTGTTCAAAGTAAATTAAAAAGAATCAAGAACTTATGTTTTATGTAACAAGAGTACAAATTTGAAAAATACAGATTATGGTATCATTAAATACTCAAATGAAGAGGCATGATGTGTATAAGCAAATTAAGTGCATTTTGAAAACTGCTGAGAAAAAAGGATGTTCTACATTTACACAAAATGAAATTAGAAAGGAAATTATATATCTTAGGTAGGTAAAAGAAGATCTGCACTAGATAATGCCCAGTAGACCAGCGTTAAAGGCAAGACTTTGGTGAAGGTCTGTTTACTTAAATAGGCAGATGCCAGAGGTGAAGATAAATCTAGACCAAGCAGTCTCTGAGTCATACTAGAAGATCACAGATGCTAAAATAAATATGATTAGCTCTGAACAAGCCAGCTGCTCAGATTCCAACAGTAATGACTAGTATGATTTATTTCAGGCACTATACTAGTAATTTACCATGTTTTATTATAATCTTATTATACAAATATTAACATCTTAATTTTATAAATGAGGAAACTGTAAATCCCCTTCAAGCTATCCTTTTTTCCACTCCTCCACTTCAGATAGTCTCGAAAGAGTTATACTGCTCTTGCTGTCTCAGTCTTCCTTATTTTTCACTGTCTTCAATGCACTGAACAATGGCTTCTACCTCCAATAGCTCATTAGATTGTTCTTATCAATATCACCAACTGTTTCTTGCTATTAAGTTCCTAGAAACGTTTTAGTATTTTCCTTAATCTCACAGAAGCATTTGCCACCATTTTCTTAAAAACCTCTCTTCTCTAGCTTCCATAATGCTCCTGGTTTTCTTCCAACCTTGCTCCTTATTTTCCTGTCTCCTGTGCTGGCTCTTTTTCTTCCGCCCATTTCTTAAATGTTAGCATTCTTCAAGTTTTTTTCTTGAGAGCTTTTTCTTCCTCACACTATATGCATTCTCCATGTAATCTTAACTATGCCGATGGCTTTAATTATCATGTATATACTAATAATTCTCAGTTCTAAATCTCTACTCCATATCTCTCTTCTGAGCTTCAGACCTATATACATGACTTCGAAGTACATATTATGTACCAGGTACTATGTTAAGCAGTTTACATATATTCCACACATCTCTCTGATGAAGAAAACTTTAACTGCTAACCCCGTTTTACTGACACACA
>NW_011888860.1:2388062-2393260 GCF_000151845.1 Pteropus vampyrus | reverse complement strand
TAAAGCCTAACAACCTGATTTAAAATACTATGATCATATTTCTATGTACTTCATCATTCAAAAGTGAAATAATTTTCTTTTCCATATGCCAAGTATAGTAATTATTCAGTTTTTAAACAGGCTAACTTTTAGGTTAAAACAGTAAAAAATTACTTTAAAATTAATAAGAAAAAAGCTTTACCCCTCACCTGATTACAAGTATCAGATAAAGAGTGTACAGCTTCGGAGAACATACTTGCTGAACCCGTATAAATCCAAGCAAGAAATTTAAAGCAGCAATTTAATCCATTGCTGGAGAGAAAGAGAAAACAATTTAGCATTGGTTTGGACAAATATTTCTACCAAAAGCTTACTTAATTGACCATATATACCTCTATACTAGGTTCTGTTCAAAGTAAATTAAAAAGAATCAAGAACTTATGTTTTATGTAACAAGAGTACAAATTTGAAAAATACAGATTATGGTATCATTAAATACTCAAATGAAGAGGCATGATGTGTATAAGCAAATTAAGTGCATTTTGAAAACTGCTGAGAAAAAAGGATGTTCTACATTTACACAAAATGAAATTAGAAAGGAAATTATATATCTTAGGTAGGTAAAAGAAGATCTGCACTAGATAATGCCCAGTAGACCAGCGTTAAAGGCAAGACTTTGGTGAAGGTCTGTTTACTTAAATAGGCAGATGCCAGAGGTGAAGATAAATCTAGACCAAGCAGTCTCTGAGTCATACTAGAAGATCACAGATGCTAAAATAAATATGATTAGCTCTGAACAAGCCAGCTGCTCAGATTCCAACAGTAATGACTAGTATGATTTATTTCAGGCACTATACTAGTAATTTACCATGTTTTATTATAATCTTATTATACAAATATTAACATCTTAATTTTATAAATGAGGAAACTGTAAATCCCCTTCAAGCTATCCTTTTTTCCACTCCTCCACTTCAGATAGTCTCGAAAGAGTTATACTGCTCTTGCTGTCTCAGTCTTCCTTATTTTTCACTGTCTTCAATGCACTGAACAATGGCTTCTACCTCCAATAGCTCATTAGATTGTTCTTATCAATATCACCAACTGTTTCTTGCTATTAAGTTCCTAGAAACGTTTTAGTATTTTCCTTAATCTCACAGAAGCATTTGCCACCATTTTCTTAAAAACCTCTCTTCTCTAGCTTCCATAATGCTCCTGGTTTTCTTCCAACCTTGCTCCTTATTTTCCTGTCTCCTGTGCTGGCTCTTTTTCTTCCGCCCATTTCTTAAATGTTAGCATTCTTCAAGTTTTTTTCTTGAGAGTTTTTTCTTCCTCACACTATATGCATTCTCCATGTAATCTTAACTATGCCGATGGCTTTAATTATCATGTATATACTAATAATTCTCAGTTCTAAATCTCTATTCCATATCTCTCTTCTGAGCTTCAGACCTATATACATGACTTCGAAGTACATATTATGTACCAGGTACTATGTTAAGCAGTTTACATATATTCCACACATCTCTCTGATGAAGAAAACTTTAACTGCTAACCCCGTTTTACTGACACACAAACAAAACAATGAATTAAGCCTATAGAAAACTCAAACTCAGAAATGAATTCATCATTTCCTTTGCTTCCACCTTGCCATTCCTTTCAGTCTACCTCCTCTCAGTGAGAGTGCAATACTTATCCAATTGTCCGAGAAGCTAGGCAACATCCTTTCCATACTTCCTAAATACTTGCTGAATCTAACCATGTTTCTTCATCCCTACTACCATTATCTTAGTTTGGGGGCATCATCATCTCTTTTCTGTATTATTGTAAATAACTTCATTTAGTTTAGTGCGCCTCCAATCCTTTAAGATAAGAATATTGTATTTCTAGACCCAATCACAATTCCTGACATATGTTTATATACATATATAAAATAAAAGAACTAATGAATTATGGAATTAATGCTTTTAAACATTTGAAAATAATTCGACAAAATGAATAAAAGATAAATAAAACAACGGAAATCAAGAAGACAGAGGAAAAAAGATAGCAAAAACATTAATTATTTTCTACTAAGCTAAGGGGGAGAAAACTAAGAGTGCAGATATTCTTTAGTAGCTATAATCCAGGTTGATTTAACTACTCTAAAAATAACCTTGGCCAATTCGACTTTTTATAAAAAACTTCTATCGACTTCAATGAAAATAAGAGAACTTTCAGATAGCAATTGTTCTTATATCTTAACCACATCAGAAATATACAAGAGCATAGGTATCTATGTGGATTCTTCCCCCATCAATTTACAAAAACACAGACTTGTATTCAATTTCCTCCTAAAACAACATAAACGTCTAACTATTAGATACCAAGTAATAAATTTATACATTTAAGAATATATACATAATATTTCTGTTTTAAAAGGCTTATATTTCAGTACTTACATGCAAATGGCAACCATCACCACTTTTCCTGGCCCCTTAAAAAAAACTGATGTCATTCTGGAACGTGGCTATTAAAAAAAAAAAAAAAAAAACCCTCTAAAATTTTCTGGAGAACCATTTTAACACTTTAACAAGTGATCCTGACACACTGGAAAATATCTATCAATCTCTCTAAACAACCACATTTACTTATTTCTTTTTCTCCAGAATTTCTTCTAACAAGTGGGAAAATGGAAATCCAAAGTGTATCTAACGCCTCTTCCAGAATCTTGTTTATTTTTTTCTTTATAATTCATTTCCTGACTACTTTCAGAAAGGAGATGATGTTTACATAAAAACTAAAGTGATAAAAATGTATTGAACTAAATCAATTTAAAAATTTTCCATTTCTTGAGCAACTTAACTTTTAAACAAGGAACAGACAAAGCCAACAAATTTGCTGCTCTAATTTAACTCCTGACTGTTCTCCAAAGATCTCAAGTGATAATCATGTGTTTAATTCCAAAATAGACCAAAACAAAAAGAAACAAAATAAGCAGAGAAACATATCCGGGGGAAATACTTTTCTTGAATTAAATGTTCTTTTGCTGTGTTCCCTGATTATATACTTCTTTTTTTTTCTCTTGCTCTTTCCTCTCCCTGGAATGCTATCATCTTCTACTGCAATGTGTCCAAGTTTTATTCATCCTCTTCCATGTCTGGCCAAGTCACTTTTGTATGTAAAGCCTTCCTTGATTTCCCACTGAGAATACTCTCCTACACATTTAGTGTTGCACTTTACATTTCTATTAAAGCACTTTATATATTCTGCCTCAAGTCATTTATTTAAGAATATTTACTATGCAGCTACTATATGCCTGGCACAGTTCTAGATGCTGAGGCATGAAGGTAAACAAAACTGAGTCCCTGTCTTCACAGATCTCACTCTAGTACACAAAGATAGAGGGCGGGAAAACTCCATAAATACATAATATCAGATAGTGATAAATGTAAAAACTGAGAGAATAATGGGTGAGAGCAGGGTGTACGGTGTAAAGGATTATTTTAGCTAGAGTAGTCAGGGAAAGAAGCTCAATGATGAGACAAACATGACAAAATCTGAAAGAATGTTTTAAGTAGAGTATACAGCACATTCAAAAACTCAGAAACAGAAATAAGTTTGGTGTGTAGAAAGTATAAAAATAAGGCTGGTGTGGCTAAAGCATAGACAGCAGAGAAAATGGTAGGCTTTGAGGCCAGAGGAGGAGGCAGGGGCCATATCCTACAGGATTTTGTAGACTATGGTAAGGAGAATAAATTTTATCCAATGGCAAAAAGAAGCCACTGAATGATATTAAGCAGATCCTTGATACAGTATGATATATGTTTGAAAAAGATATAGTTTATGATGTAGAGAATGAATTATGGGGCAAAGGTAGAGAGATCAGTTAGGAGGATAATCTAGGTAAGAGATGATGGTTTAGACTAAGGTTTCAATAAGGGACATGGTGAAAGACAGTCATACGAGGTATCTTGTTTTGGAGAAAATGCTAACGGGATTTACTAATGGATTTAAACATAAAAGCACTTATAATGACTCTCCAACACAGGGTGAGTAAAAAGCAGAGTCTTTTGCAAAGGTGACAGAGGAAGGATTAACAAAGAAGAAAAACATAAAAAAGACTGTTTTGGGCTTCTACAGAACAAGGTGCTGCAAGGAAGAGGAATACCTGCGCCTGGTGGCAGGCAACTGAACATTTCTTCCCTACTTCTCTGATATTCGTGAAGAGAGATCGCCCCTGCCCCATACGTTGGCATAACTCTCCCCACCTCATTACTGTCCTAAGTTCGAAGTTTAGTAAGGAGGTTGACTAAGTTTAGTAAGGTAGGTAAACTAATTTAGGGAGAGAATGCTGGGCATTCTTGGCTCCCTCCTTTATTTTGGGATTTGGTACACATTCTCTTCTGTTCTTTCACGGCTCTATATCTGGGCAAGAATGCTTGAGTTGGCTATAAATTACTGGGGAAGTCTAAATAAGGGAAGTCTTTAATAAGGAAAGTCTTTAATGTATTAGTGTGGATCTTTGAAAAACAACTGAGGAAAACAATCAAGGGGTGAAACTTTAGGTTAGTAAGGCCATGCCATGCAAGAGTTTGTTCTTGGTTAAGTCACTACAGCTTATGGGAGTTTTTAGCAAGCAGGCTACAATGGCTTTCAATAAGTAGAAATAGCCCACATCAAAAGTACAGGTCCTATAGGACAGCCTACTACAGCTTAAAATTTATTCTAACTTGCACCTTGGCATGGTATAGCCAAGAAAGCTGAGGCAGAATTCTATTTTGGTATGAGAGCTAAATGCCTTTTTTTTTTTTTTTTTGTACTTTATCAGTGCTTTGCAGTCAGGTCTGCAGGGGGAGTTTTAACGAGCACCTTCTAAATTCCCTGTAGACAACAGAGCAAAAGAAGGAGCTTTAAGTTTAAGGTATTAAAGCCAACTCTCAACAAACAGTGTGCAATTAGATGTCCCAAATTCTATTTTGAACCACCTCTGAAGACAAAGAACCAGGCAGGGACAAACCTCGTCCATTAGTTTCAACTTGAACTTTGATTTGTAAACTACACATGCTGACCACAGCTCTGGATTTCTAAGTTCTACTGTTTAGTGATAAAAAATTTCTAAGTTCTACTGTTTAATGACAATATGCCATATCCTTTGAGCAGAGGAAAAAAAACCTGAATGAAATTATTGTAGCAACAGTAGAAAAGGAATACCAAATAAATGAAAAAATGAGGCTTAGAGT
>NW_011888860.1:2381285-2386718 GCF_000151845.1 Pteropus vampyrus | reverse complement strand
GTCTCACCAGTCTAAGTTATTCCACAGCAAGATGCAGTGGCAGTGCCTGTCACAGCACAGAAGTGAAAAATGCTGGCTCATAAGACATATGAAGTCTCTACCACTGAAGAGAGTCCACACCTTCACTGCAGCACTACAGTGCCAAAAAGATAGGGCTCAAGTAGGAAACGGAAATTAGTAAGCTGAATATAATAAATGGGAAAGAAAAACATTTCAAATAAACTATGACTAGAGTTGTTATCATTTACAATTTCTAAATTTTGCAAGAACAGAGCAACGTATCAAATGTAACTCAGAAGAAAGGAAACAATTTGCCCAGTTAGCCTCATCTCCAGATATGGCAGTCACTTCTTGATAAGGAGATACCTCCTAGCTAAGTTTATATGCAATGTTGATTCTGGAAATGACTACTTGACATCTTGTTGGTGTTGGTGACTTTGGTAAGAGCCATTTCATTGTAGTGGGTATAAAAGCCCAACTGAAGAGGATTCAGAAGAGAATAAGAGGTGGGACAATAAAGGCAAACTTTCTATACTGGTCCCAATATTAATCTCCTTCTAATAGGAAGGAAAACAAGAGTATTCTGGCACACATGTGGATAAGTTAGTAAATCTGGTAATGGAAAGTGAGGTACTTTCACAGATTACATTTATTTTTTCAATAAAATATGAAACAATGTTGTCAGTTGAAGAGTAAAGAATGGAGTTATAGAAAGTTTGGGAAGAAAGGAAAAGATATTCAACAGCTATCTCAGAATGGGAAAGTGAATATACTATGGAAGTTTATCAGACTGTCAAATAACATTGAGTGTCCAGTGATTTTGTATACTCTTATAATAAAGATCAAAATGGCTGTGTAATTTTCTCTTCCAAGGGCTGAACTTGTGGGGTATAAACAGAGAAATGGCAGTTTAAATGTTTAACCAGGGTTATGAGTAGGAGAGAGGATAAAGGAAATTAAAGGTAGATATGACTGCTGAATCTTACTAAAAATCTAAAAAAATAGTCTTCCTCCTCACCTATATCTATGTACTTATGGTTTACAACACAGTTCTGCATTTAAAGAGAACTTATATCTCAATATTTAAATTTCAAAAATATCAGAGAGAAGTAAATAGACTATAATTCAGTAAATTATAACGTGCTCAAGAAAATCTTGAATTAAGATCACAGATATGCCAGAATTTCACAATGAACTGACACACTAGGATTTCACCTGTGCAAGAGGTGCGTAACATTAGCAGAAAGATATACTTACCTTGGTGTTTCCCAGGAAATCTCTATATTCTCTTAATATTTTTTGGTTTCTAAATAACCCTAAAGAAAAGAATTACAAAACACATTTAGCTCACACATAGTCTTATCTGTTAAATTTTAGATTAATACAATAATTTTCTTTAAGACTATGTTAAATATGCTCTATTAGCTACCAGCAAAAATATCAGGTTATTATAAGAAATCTAGATTTGTAATCCGATTAAAAAAATGGGCAAAGGACCTGAACAGACTTTTTCCCAAAGATAACATACAAATGGCCAAGAAGCACATGAAAAGATGCTCATATCACTAATCATCAGAGAAATGCAAATCAAAACCACAATGAGGTATCACCTCACACCCATCAGAATGGCGACTACCACCCTCCCCACCCCCACCCCCCCAAAAAAATAACTGTTTATGAGGATGAGGAAAAATTGAAAACCTTAGTGGGATTGTAAAATGGTGCAACTGCCATGGAAAACAGTATGAAGGTTCCTCAAAATAGTAAAAGCTATCATGTGATCTAGCAATCCCATTTGTGGGTATATATCCAAAAAAATGAAAGGAGGGTCTCAAAAAAATATTTACACACCCATGTCCACAGCAGCACTATGCACAATAGCCAGGGAGTGAAAGCAACCAAAATGTCTATGGACAGATGAGTAAACAAAATATGGTAAATACAATGGAATATTACTCAGACTTAAAAAGGAAGGAAATCTTGTCAAATGGATGAACCTTGAGGGCATTATGCTAAGTGAAATAAGTCAAAAAGACAAATGCTATACGAGTCCATTTATATGAGGTATTCACAGTAACTGAATTCATAGAAACAAAAAGTGGAATAGTAGTTACCAGAAGGTAGGGGAAGGGGAGAAGAGGAGTTGTTTAAAGGGAACATTTTAGTTTTATAACATGAAAAAGTTCTGGAAAAGAAAAATTTCTGGAGATGTTTCATAACAGTGCGACTATCTTAACAATTCTGAACTGTTCACTTAAAAATTGTTAAAATTATGAATTTTATGTTACATTTTTTACCACAATAAAAAAAATGGGGAGAAATCTGGATTTGCATAAAGGCAGTTTGATAAGATGCTCTCCTCAAAATTACCTAAAAAATATGAGTTATTTAAGCTTGATGTAAGAACCAATTCTTCATTTTTAACTTGAAGTTCAAAAATACAGGAAGAAATATTTTCCCATTACTGTTTTCTCAAATTTTGTTACTTTAAATATTTTCTTTACGTACAAAGTTTTAATGGTATTATTTTAAGAGCAAAAGACTGGAAATGATTGATAAACTATGGTATAACCCACCTCAAAATGCAGTTTTATAAAAGGAACAAAGGAATGTCTCTATTTACTGCTAGAGAATGCTCCCCAGGACATACTATCAAGTAAAAAAAAAAAAAAAGACAGAAAGCATATATACTATGTCTTATTTATTAAAGGGGGTTAAAGGAGGGTTAAAACCATTAAGTATGCTATTTTATACTTTTTAAATGGTTACCTATGCAAGAGAGAGGGAATAAGATGGAGAGGACAGGAATGGAAGCTAAATTTCTTTGAAGTATTTTGTCTCATAAATGTGACTTTGGAATCGTGTAAATGTGTTACAAAACAATAAAATATAAATAAATCAAAATTATTTCTAAAAATCCAAAGCAAAATGAAAGAAATGAACCTAATTTTATATCTATTTGATGGTTTATCCACACAGAGAGAAATTTCAAGTGACTTTAAAACAAAAATTTGATTATATATACCTAGTGGAATATATATTAAAGATTAAAAAAAAAAGCAAAGAAATCTTAAATCACCCTGATGGCAATAACACTGATACTGTTATTTTGAAACTACACTGATTTCTCTCTGTATGAGTATACACATAAGAATAAGACAAAATCTAATTATTTTAATTATGTTAATGAATTAAGAAATAAGATTTTCAGTATGATACAAAAACCAAAAAAGAAAAAAAAAGTTGTTTATCAGAATAACCTATGTATTTTCTCTTAAGAAAAAAAATATTTCCTAGCCCTGTCCACTGAAAGACATTAAAAATATGTCAATCTATTAAAAATTAGTACCCCTAATGCCCAGAGTATGGTCTCCCAATTTTATTTCCCACTAAAAAGAAAAGGGTCTCCTTTTAGAAATGGCTGATTCCTAGTCTATGGCAAGAAATATGTAAGATGAACCTGAAATATCTCACTGTACCTAAAAGCAAGGATGCTTTATTGTACTAGGGTTATGACAAAAGGACTTAGCAATCAACTTGAGGTGCTTCCACTGGCCAACAATGGGAAGATTTAAGCACCACTACTTTGCCTACTTTGTTCTTTACTTCCTTGCATGTCTTCTCTGCCCTTTTCTCCTTCTCACTGATTTCCTTCCTATCTCACTGCTCCCCATCTTGGTACTGAACCCCATACTCTCAAGAAATGCTCTCTATCCCTTTTCCAGTGTTACTGACCATAACTGTCTCACAATTTCCACTTAGAAATTTTATCAACTCATCAAGGGAAGGAAATATTGTTACCTTTAAGCCTTGATCCTGCACAGAACTTAGAAATATAGTTAAAGGATTCAGAATTCTCCTAAATAAAGCCTGGCTGTCAAAGAAATATGTACACATTTTTTTGCAGACACTAGCACCTCTATCTCTACTTTAATCTTACCACATTACCATATCAGTTCCCCAGAATAACAGAACCATAACTATAGTCTGAGTATCTCATTCTCCAAAGGAATATGCCCTATTCCACCAACATTTGATCATATCTAAATTAGCACTTGTATTACCTAAAAGAAACCCAAATAGAAGCCATTAACTAAACACTGTGCCAAAATTCTGGGGCTCCCTGACCCCAATGTGTATTTCATTTATTGAAAATAAATATTTTACTCCTGTGGATTTAAGTATAGCTCTCTTTAGTGTACCTAGTGTATCTATAGATATAAAGATAGTCAACAACGGTTTCTTCTGTGAGGCCCCTTACATACTAGGGTTCACCGACTCTCCTTCATACTTTTTAAAATGCTAAACCAATCATTTAAAGAACTTGAATTTTGCAAAGAAATCTACACTTATTCAATATGCAGATAACTTAATATTATATATTCTAGCCTTACAAAATTCTCAAACATATTCCTTATTCCTTCGGACTACATTAGCTAAAAGACATAATGTTTTTGATTTTGTCAAAAAAATTATCAGAAGGTCACTCACGTTCTTTGCCAGAATTAAAGTTCAACCAAGAGACAACTGAGTAGATTATGAAGACTGACAGTCTACTACAGGCAGTGGACAATAAACTTTTCCAAAAACCATCACATGAACGAACTAAAACAAACAGCTGATCTTGTAGAGTTATATACTCAAATATTTACAGACAAAATAATCTAATACCTGGACTGGTTTTACAGTAACTCATTAGAATGAAGATTAATGAGGGGGCTATAGATGAAACAAAGCTGGCCATGTGTTGATAATTATAATGCTGCATGATGGGTACATGAGGGGTTATTATACTTTCCTCTGTACTTCAGAATATATTTGAAATTTCCCTACTAAAAGGTAGGGAAACAAAACAAAATGTGAAGAAATGTTCGGAAATACTTAGACCATATACAACTATTAAAATCCACTGAGAGAGGAGGAAAAAAATGGTGTAGATGATAGAGGCTCTGTTCATCCCTCTGGTGACCAAACCAAAGTTGTGACGGAAACAAGGAGCAAGCAGCAAAGAAAAATCACCTGGGATCTTGATGAACAAGCCATACAACTAAGGAGAAATCCAAGAAACACCCTGCAATGGCAGAAGGTAGGACAGGGCGAGGACATGGGGCTGCCCAGTCTCCAGTGGCTAAGTGGGATCGAGGCAGCGGCCGCGCCTCTTAAAGGGGCTGCATCCGTGAGCAGATTTTTGCAGTGACGGACCTCTTTGCTCTGAGCACCAGTGCCGATTTGGCTGTGCACAGGGGGCACCAGGGATTTACACGGAGACAACGTCAGAGTGAGGGCCGAGGCGAGGCTCACTCTATATAGTACAGAAGTGCTGGAGATATCCATTGTTCCCTGTTGAACTCTCCCCGCTCCAGTGCGCAGACACAGAGCCGCCATAGCCAGGATGTCATCAAACTGGATAACAGAGGTCGCTCCACCCAGAGA
>NW_011888860.1:2379193-2381235 GCF_000151845.1 Pteropus vampyrus | reverse complement strand
GCTGCATGATGGGTACATGAGGGGTTATTATACTTTCCTCTGTACTTCAGAATATATTTGAAATTTCCCTACTAAAAGGTAGGGAAACAAAACAAAATGTGAAGAAATGTTCGGAAATACTTAGACCATATACAACAAGGTATTAAAATCCACTGAGAGAGGAGGAAAAAAATGGTGTAGATGATAGAGGCTCTGTTCATCCCTCTGGTGACCAAACCAAAGTCGTGACGGAAACAAAGAGCAAGCAGCAAAGAAAAATCACCTGGGATCTTGATGAACAAGCCATACAACTAAGGAGAAATCCAAGAAACACCCTGCAATGGCAGAAGGTAGGACAGGGCGAGGACATGGGGCTGCCCAGTCTCCAGTGGCTAAGTGGGATCGAGGCAGCGGCCGCGCCTCTTAAAGGGGCTGCATCCGTGAGCAGATTTTTGCAGTGACGGACCTCTTTGCTCTGAGCACCAGTGCCGATTTGGCTGTGCACAGGGGGCACCAGGGATTTACACGGAGACAACGTCAGAGTGAGGGCCGAGGCGAGGCTCACTCTATATAGTACAGAAGTGCTGGAGATATCCATTGTTCCCTGTTGAACTCTCCCCGCTCCAGTGCGCAGACACAGAGCCGCCATAGCCAGGATGTCATCAAACTGGATAACAGAGGTCGCTCCACCCAGAGAATTCCCTAAAACCCCACCTCCCCCAACTCATGGCCCCACCCAAACCACATCCAGGTGTATCCTCAGCGAGTCAGGTGCTCCTTGCTGAGCAGTGCCTAGACTCACACTGGAGGCAGCTGGCCTCAGTTGCTGGTGTGGCCTTTTGAGGCAACTATAAGCACAGCATCTGTGGACTGCTTGCTAAATCTTAACAGGTGGCCCTGGAGGGGCAGAGGCTTGGGCTAAATTTGGCCTGCAGCTGAACCTATCTCAGGACTGTGCCACTGGACACCTACTTCACAAATCCACACTAATAAGATTGAGAGACTTGGGAGCTTTGCTTAGTAAAGAGAAATAGACGCGGAAAGGCAGCCAAAATGGGAAGACAAGCAGAAATCATATGAGAGACCAGAAGAGAAATACAGATATAATGGAGTCAACTAATCTAACAAATGCAGAGTTCAAAACACTGGTTATAAAGATGCTCGATGAACTTTTGGAAAGTGTAGATAAATTCAGTGAGAACTTCAATAAAGATAAAAACCACAAAAATGGAAATGGAAATTATAAAAGGAAACCAGTCTGAAATGAAGAACGTATTATCTAAGATGAGAAGTATATTAAATAGAATAAACAAAGGAATAAACAAAGTGAATAAAGAAAAGGATCAAATGACCTATCTAAAGGACGGGAAAGCCAAGGACACTCAATCACAATGGCAAGAAAAAAGATGCCAAGACTATAAAAATAATTTAAGGAGCATATGGGACACAATTAAGGGTCCAAATATCTGTCTGATCGGCATACCTGAAGAAAATCAAGATGTTGAACAACTGTTTGAAGAAATAATGATGGAAAACTTCCCTAACCTGGTGAAGGAAAAGGATATAAAACTCCAGGAAGCTCAGAGAATCCCAAAAACCAGGGATCCAAAGAGGCCCGAACCAAGACACATCATAACTAAAATGCCAAAGGTTAAATATAAAGAAAGAATATTAAAGCAGCAAGAGAAAAACAAATAGTTACCTATAAGAGAACACCCTTAAGACTGGCAGCTGATTTCTCAAAAGAAACTTTGCAGGACAGAAGGGCTTGGCACAAAATATTCGACATGATGAAGATCCAGGATCTACAACCAAGAATACTTTAGAATACTTTATCCAGTGAAGGTATCATTTAGAGTTGAAGGACAGATAAAGAACTTCTCAGACAAAAATAAGCTATATATCACCACCAAACCAGTATTACAGGAAATGTTGGAGGGACTACTTTAAGAAGAAAAAAACATGTATCATAAACAGGAATAAAGAATGGTAACAACTACATTCCTATCAATAAGTACTTCAAATGGAAAAGAATTAAGTGCTCCAACCAAAAGATAGAGTGA
>NW_011888860.1:2374277-2377873 GCF_000151845.1 Pteropus vampyrus | reverse complement strand
GCAGAAGGTCCTGGGTTCGTGCCCCAGGTGGAGCCATGGACCATACCCCAGGTGCGCCGGGCCCTGAGTGCACCAGGCCCCCCAAATGTGCCAGGGGTGCCAGGCCTCGGGTGTGCCAGGCCCCGAGTATGCGCTGCAAGCGCATGGGAGGAGATGCCCTGCTTTCAGAGATCCAGTCCTTAAGGGGAGATGGCCACATCCGTAGGTCAGGGGTGGCAGTGGGGGAGGGGAGGTGGATTAAAGAGGGGGGAAAAAAATTTGAAAATGCATCAGAAACATTCTGGAAGAATATATATCAAACTATCAATGAGTTATCTCTAGGGAAAAAAAATCAGACAGTACTAGAGGAAAGGGAGACTTTTTATTCTTTATATTTTTGTATCCTTTTTTAAATCACAAGTATGCATCACTTTTTATCATTAATACATACATATGTAAATCAAAGAATTATCTGAAGCCTATTTCACATTATATAAATCCTAATTCTATAAAGGTAGCTTTGTCTTTAAACCAACGGATTGTTAAATTACCTGGGGGTCTTATTTGCATCTAAATCTCAAAAGCCAAGCACTGCTTCTAGTTCATATGATAAAAATTTGCTGAATAAATTAAAATAAAAATGTAGTAGCTGAATCAACATACTTTTCTGTAAGAAAGTATTATCTATTCTATCACTTTTAGAATAAGTATAATCTTCAAATTATACCATCGGTTTTAATATTCAGGTCTTATGGCAACCACAAATTAGCTTCACTACCTCTGATCATCTTTTAAAAGCTATAGAGGGGGAAACAAAAAATAGATACTGTTTTTATAAAACAAATGAATCCCAAAATGGAGACTGCTATCTGCTAGAACCCATAGCACCAATGCCAAAAGGTATGCAACCACCACAGAGTTGCGTAATTATAGGCACAGTTCTTACCTATGAGTTATAGGCATACTTCATTTTACTGAGTTTTGTTTTATTGCACTTCACAGATAATTGTGTTTTTTACAAATTGAAGGCAATATCCTCTACCAGCAGAAAATTATGACTCGCTTTACTGCAATATTTGCTTTCTTGTTGTGGTCTGAACTGAACCTGCAATATCTCTGAAGTACACCTGCACTTTCCAATAAACTCAGCTTTAAATGAAATATACTTACTTTCTCTGTATTCTATTTCTGCTTCTTTGCGCAGTTTTTTCTCTCTGGCCAGAGCTTCAGGACTTCCCCACACTTCCAAAGATCTGTGCATAAACATATGACCAAGAACAATGGACAATTTTAATGACTTTATTGTAATCATATTTAAATCTAAATGAACCACATAACTTATGAGAACCTTACAACAAAGCGTAATGTCTTTCAGGAAAAATACAAAGCACTTAAAGAACTTTTCTAAATGAAATCTAAACAAAAGAGTAAATTCACAGTAAATCTTATAAATTAGGATATATTTTTAGTTAACAGTATATACTAGTAACTCCCAAATAAACAAATTTGCAAATATAAAAATATTCTACTTCTAAAATATGTCATTTAAAAAATACTGGGTCTACAGCCATGCTACCCTGAACAAGCCTGATCCCGTCTGATCTCGGAAACTAAGCAGGGTCAGGCCTGGTTAGTATTTGGATGAGAGACCACTTAGGAAAACCAGGTGCTGTAGGCGTGAAAAAAAAAAAAAAAAAAAAAAAAGGGATTATAAAATGACAAGGTCCTTGCAATCTGTGAGGTCAACCAAGGGTTGCTTCATCTAAGAAATAAAAAAAAAATTTAAATAAATATAATTAATTAATTAATTCTGGGTCTAAAATATGTTTTTATTAATCCCAAATTTACTTGTACTTTTATTCTAAAAGAACTATGTTCTTACTTCGCCTCCACATCTGATCTCAAGTATACAGTAAAGGACTCAGTATCTTCATGGGGACTTCGTCGTCTGATTTTTCGAAGTTGTTCTAGATCACTGAAGAAAAAAACATGTTGGATTTATTCAAAGTTCTTACAGTTTATTTATTAAAAGGATTAAGAGCAGATAAAAGCCACTACATTAATCCTCATCTTAAAAGACTATAGACCTGTATAGCTTTTGAAGATCAGTTTATAAAGATTACATTTTGTACACAGAAATTGGTCTAGAGATAGGAAAAAAAAAAAATAATTTTTATATTTTGGGGGATAACATATACAGATATATATATATGGTACCTAAAATGCTCAATATAGGTACCATAACATAATATGCAGACATTAAAATTCCTTCATAAATGATTACATTTTATCTGCTATGGACACACCACTGCAATATCTGATGTGTAAAAGAAAGGTGAAAACTGGAAAGAACATGAACTAGAGTATCAGCCTTCTATTTAAGAATTTAAATTTAAAACTTACAGCCCTGTTGGTTTACATTCAGACTGATATTAAGTGTTAATACCATTTGAAGGTATCAAGTCACAAAGATTACATGTCAATTCCATGCTATTTAATAATTTTTCCCTTCTCTTAAATTCTGAAAAGTTTATATATTCATCAAGTCACCGCTAAACAGTCATTCTGTATTTATTTGATTATTGGTGTTCCTAAGACAATTTTGTAACAGGGATGAAAAGACCTATAAATTAAAACGTGGTTAACTATGGAATTTTATTAAGTTCTAGAACTTAAATCTGAAGTTTAAAAAAGTCAACAACCACGGATTAGTAACAAAGTTTGGACCAGGTATCAAAAGATTATTCTAGTTTCCTCTCTATCACTGACTCACTAAATGAGGTGGGTCATCACTAACATCTGTATTATGTTTCCTGGCCTATAATGTGAAGACGGCAATACTTAACAAACTTAATTGACAAAAATTTTGTGAGAACTAAATGAAATGCTCTGTGAAATAGAATATATTTTTACATCAGGGCTATAATTGATTATTATTTTACTCAGAATATAAGCTATTAAACCGATTATAGGATTCCGTATTTCTTGATACTGGATTATAAAGGATATGGCCAAGAGGGAGAACGAAGAAAAGGATCACATCTGATATCTCTAAAGCCAAGAAATCTTCTACATAAATATGGCTTTTCTAGGTAAACACACAAAGGAATTTTTAAAATATGCAATAAATATAATCTCAATAACTATGATCACAAGAAAAAAACAAAAGACCAGAAAATAAAATTTATATATTCAACAGAAACCACATATGGAATATAAATATAAATGTACTGACTAAATTAAGGACTACTCAATTCTGCTATTCAAAAAACCAAAACTTTTAAAAGTCTAACACAAAAATATGCAAATATTCTTATTATTGATAATCTGCCAGATGTGAACATAATGATAAAGCTCCTAAGATCTTGTGTGATATGGAGGTTTCAAAAACTTGCCTTTTTGAGTTTAAAAGACCAGAAAGACTGAAATTGCTCATGCTGGAGCATAATTCAATTTATTTCAGTAAGCGAACAATTTTACATTTTTTTTAACGGAATAAAAGTATTTCTTCAATTTAGGAAGAAGCCATGGGAAAGTTTCCACACTAATGGTAGCAGGTAACACATTCTAAGAAATTAATGGTTATTATGATAAAACAGATCAAATTACCACATTTT
>NW_011888860.1:2361271-2373187 GCF_000151845.1 Pteropus vampyrus | reverse complement strand
TACTAATTTATAAATTTTCTGTTCTATACTAAGTTGAAAGAGCAATTAAGATTAAAATTATCCATCCCTACAGTAGGCTAAGACATTCTTAAAATATTAGATATTAAAATCTAAAGCACAAATAATACCTAAAAACATTTCAAAAGTAAACTTCAATATAAAAATCAAAACTTTACTTGAAAAAGAAAAAACAAGCATCTAAAGAAGTTCAGGTTTCTTTCACATGAGTTCAAGTCTCTCAACCGCCTTACTCCAATAATCCTAAAACTCAAAATCCAGATGAGTTCCTCTGGAGGAGACAGGAGAATTACATCTCTTTTTTTAAAAGATTAGGATTTTTTTTTTAATTACTTTTTAAAAATTTCTTCAAAGTACCTAGAAATCCCTGTTAACTTTTCCTGGCCCAAATTATTGATGATAATGGCTGCTATCACAACATCAATTATTCTTAATTGTGATTGTGCTCTATGTATCATCTTCAAAATCATCCTACAAAAGAAGTCCTATTTTTAGAACCATCTTATTGGGAGAGAACTATGGCTCCGAAAAGTCAAGTAAACTATCCAAAGCCATACAGCTGTTACATGCTAGGGGGTATAAATTGAATCAAGTTTTGTCTGACACCAAAGCTACAGTGCTCCTAATCACAGAGTTACTGCCTCCTTGAAATATGCTGCTTTTGGGAATGGGAGCCATAGCTCATTTAGAACAGAGCTGCAAACAAAAATTCCTTCATCACGCAATTTCTCCTAGAAAAGAAAGTCAGACAATGATGTCCAAACTCAACCTGGATTTGAAAAAGCTGTAGCTTTGGCCTCTTGTCCTTTAATCGCGTTACTTTTTGATAGGGTAGGCAGATAGGTAGATATGAGCCAGAGGGAGAAGGACAATAGGGGTTAATGAGCCCCTAACATCGGTTTAGCAGTAAAACGTATGAAAAAAGATAACAGGCGGCTTGTTTTCCCATGGTCAGAGCCTCTACAAAGCAAAACATCTAGAGGCTTCTGGCACCTCCCTCCTTCTCCCATGATCAGTTAAAGGCAAATGACCATTATATGACCTTACTCTGGGGGCGCTTGACAGGTATTGGCAAAATTAGTTAACTGGGCATGAGCCCACCCTCCAAATCCCAAAAGCACAGATGTGTGACATCTCATCTACGGGCACACACTACACAATGCGCCAGCTTGGAGTAGGAGGGTCAGAGGAGGGACGGAAGGTGAACACAGAAACCGATATAATACCCCAACTCTCAACTTCTCAACACACTGGATTCTCTACCAAGTTGCCCGCTTGGACTTCTCCAAGTGTACTTTGCTTGCTTTACTTAATAAAATTGCTGCTGTTTGCTATGCTTTGCCTGCTGTCTTTCTTCTCCAAGCACTGGACCTGCACGCAAATCTCTTGTGGGGCATCCAAGAACCAAGACCCAACTCTCACAATGCAGACATCTTATTGTCCAGCAACATTTAAAATAGTAAAGCGCTTGATGACTTCTGTCATTACTCCTTTCTTTGGGCTTTTGAGAAAACAATTATAAAATTTGGGACCAAAATGCAAAGTAAACCTCAGGAGAAAATTAGCTTATAAATAGGAGAATAAATCCTTATAGTTAATATATTTAAAGAAAAATAAAACAAACTATATCCTTATAATAATATAAAGAGCTCAATATAAACTAATTTTATATATTTATTTCGAAACATTGTTACAATAAAAAATAGAATAAAATATATTTACCTCTTACTTGGAGAGGTTCTTGTTTCATAAGTGGCGCTTTGAGTTCCGCACCTATATTTTCTGCTGTAAAGTTTATTTAAAAAGTTTACATTAAGAAGTGGCTTTCATACAAACCTATAAACTCAGTATTAGCTAACAATCTGACAATGTATAAAAACGGTTATATTCACAGTCAAGTTGGATTTATCCTAGGAATGTTAAGTAAACATTAAAAAAGCTACTAATTCCCCTCATTAACAGATTAAAAGAAAACAACTAAAGAATCACTTCAGGAGCTAAAGAAAAAGCATTTAATAAAATTCAACACTCATGCAAGTTTCAAACTCTTAGAAAATTAGGACAAAAAGGAATTCCTTTAAAGAGTAAAACAAACTTAAACATTGTATTCAATGGTGAAACTTTAGATGTATTCCTTTAAAATAAGGAACAAAACAAGGACACACACTGTTGATTCTTCTAGAGATACTATTCAATGAAGAAAAAATGACTATTAAGTAGTTACTGAACCTACTTTACAAATAACTCCCCCTCCAAAATAAAAATAAAAATTAAGGGAATTAGAATCTACTTCACACCAACATCTAATTCCAGGTAGATTAATGACTTTAATGTTAAGACATTTACGTACCTAAGAGACAATGATATAGATTATTTTTATGATGGAGTCAGACTTTTTAACAAGATACAAACAAAACAAGAAAAAATGAAAAAATTCTGCTAAATTAAAATTCAGAATATCTGTTCATTAAAAGAGGCCATAAAAAAAGAAAAGCCTCAAACTGGGAGAAGATATTTCCAACAAATAGAATCAACAAAGGTAAGTATCGAGAATATTTAAGAATTCCTCCAGATAAACAAAAGATAACCCACTAGAAAAAAAAGGGCAGAAGACAAAAACAAACTTGCACAGAAAATGAAATACAAGTAGCCAATAAACATATGAAGAGATGATTGCTTCATTATTAAATAGAATCCAAATGAAACCACAAGATGCCATTTTATAACTTGCAGATTACAAAAAATGAAAATTATGACAACGTTGGCAAGAGTATGGAGCAATGGGACCATACACTGCTGATGGAATGATAAACAGGCACAAGGTAAAAAATATCACCTTGGTAAACACGTTGGCATTATCTAATATAGTTGAACACAAGCATATATTATGACCTAACATTTCTACTTCTAGATACTTAGCTTATAGAAACTTGCCTGAGAGCATAAGAGAGGTATATGAATGTTCAGAGAAGCATTATGTTGTTGTTTCAAACTGTAAACAATCTAAATGTCCATAAGCAAGAGAATAAACTAACCAATTCCATTCAAACATCATCTCATACAGCAGTGAATAATAATATACATAATAATGGCTATCTTTCTTAAACCCTTATTATGTGCTAAACACTATACTAGGCACTTTACATGCACCAACTCATTTAATTCACACGACAGCCCTAAAAAGTACATGCTATAATTATCTGCATGAAAATTAATGAACCAAATACATATACCGTTAGGATAAATCTTAGCAACAAAACTTAATGAAAAAAGTAAATCACAAACGAATACATACAATAAGCTATTACCATGAAGTACAAACACAAGCAATACTAACAGGTATATATAAAAAGTCTAAATCTAGTTCTTTTTTTATATCAAGAGACAAATACAAAATTCAGGATAGTCACACTGGATAGGTAGGGTGCAGGGGGATGTAAGAAGATTGTGATTAAGAATGTAAGGTTCTGGAGAGCCAGAGGAGAGAAACAGCAATTAGCAGGATCGTTTTATAAACTATATAAATGTCTAACCAATATATATACTGAAATATATACTTGAAACTGTATATATGAAACTGTATACTTGAAACTAACAAAATAAAATAAAATAAATAAAAATGCAAGATTTAACACACCAAAAAAAAAAAAAAAAAAAAGTAAGGTTCTTAGGTTGGGTGGTAAATTCCCAAGAGTTAATTTTATTGTTTTCTAACTTACATATACAATGCATATATTCTTTTATAAGTATTACATATTTTGTAATAAAAATCTCACACTGAAAACATTTTCCCTGATTATATATATCCTCATTTAAAAATAAAATAGTATTTCAGTTTATTAATAATGTTTATTAACATTTACTAAGCATTTACCATATGCCACATACTGTACTATGTGCTTTATGTTCATTATTTCATTTAATCCTCACAAAACTGCTTTAAGTACTATTATCTTCATCTTACAGATGAGGAAACTGAGCACAAAGTTTTATAACTTCCTCCAAAGTCACACAGCTAGCATTTTAAACATAAAGTCACTTTAAGATTGAAAGCCAAGTCATTCTGATTAGTCTATGTCTTAACCACTTCCTATATTGCCTTTATATTTAAAATAATATTTGATTTATGAGTAAGTATTTGTGTAATTTGCATGGGGGAGGAGAAGATAGAAGTGAATAACGCATTAGCAACCCGGAGATTACTGGTAACCTTTTGAAACAGCAGTTTCAGCAGGAAGAGTAGGGACTGAGACAACAGGTTGAGGTGAGAATGGGAAATGAAGTAAAAGCAGCATCTGAACTTTTAGCAGGAGCTGGAAAGGAGCATGAAATCAAGGAAAGACTGGCTGCATTTCATATAGAAATAGGAATGATGAAGTAAAGGGAGAAACTGTGGTGTAGTAGATTAAGAGAATAATCACAAGAGCAAAGTCCTTGGGCAGATGAGGTAGTTTCCACAACACACATCTCCGAAAACATGTAATGAGATAGAAATGAACTGTTCTCAAATGAACAGTAAGCACACTGATATTTAGAATATCAATGTGTTTAAATGATATGCAACATCATGAAATCTGACTACTTAAATAGTGGTACATTTGGACTTCTGAAATCTTATTGTCAGTTTTCAGTCCACCATCCTGTTTTCTTTGGTTTTATTTTTATTTTGCCTTTCCTGCCATCTGTTTGAAGTTTTCTATATTCAACTCCTACCCCCATCCCATGCTGATTTGGAATTTATAATATTGTTTCTATTGTTTTAACGATTCCACTTAAAAATTTAACATAATCTTTCTAACCATATATAAAATTATTCAGCATCTCTAACTTCCTCTAGAACAAAAAACTTTAACCACTGAAAACCTATCTTAATTAAAATTTTAACATTTAATATAAAAAAGGATTAGTATTTTTACTACCAATAGTTAATTTTACCAACACATTTTATCCATTTCTTGCTCTAGACTGTCTGTTTTTTATCATACCAACCCTTCCGTCCCTCTGGGTTCACTCAGCATCTTATAGAAATAGATACTTTAATAGTTTTTTTCCCTAATGCGGGTGGGTTAGTAATAAATGACATTTATCTTTATACATATGAAAATGTTTTTACTTTGCCTTAACTATAGAATGATTTAGACCAATGTAAAATTCTAAGGTAACATTTATTTTTCCTTTTACCCTTTCATGGGTATTACTCCAATCATTCCTCCCTTTGTTTTTGCATAGTTACTGATAAAAAGTCTACTTCAAAAGAGCAACAATTGAACTGAGAGTATTCTGACTTCTTTTTGGAAGCTTCTAAGTTGAGATATTTCTTGTTTTGGTTTTGGTTTTTAAATCTGTGGATTTCTTTTCATTTTCCCTGCTTAATACTCAAAGTACTTCTGAAGATTGTTTTTCTCAAATTCTGAAAAATTCTTATCCATTATCTCTTTATATACTTCTCTATCATTTCTCTGTTCTTTCTCTGAAATGCCTATTAAATGTAGGCTAGAGCATCATGCCTCTTAAAATGCTTTTCCATTTTGTTGAAAATCTTTTTGCTGTCCTTTGTGCATTCAAGCCGAATTTTAATTTATAAATTCTCTACTTGATTAACTGATCTATTATTTTATTTTAGTGATTACACTTTTGTTTCTAACATTTCTAGCTGGCCCTTTTCCAGATTTATGTGTTCTGGTTTTATTTCTATCAGTTTGTTTCAAAATATGTGAGTACTTCATTTAATAAATTCTTTTGAGGAAACTAAACATTTTAAAGCTGTTATTTTAATATTGAGTTAATTCATATTTGTTGATTTTTTTTGGCTTTTTTAGCATCAGGATTCAGGTATTTTTTATTTTCATTTTTTATTAATTGACATATAACGTGTAAATTTAAGTGTACAATGTGTTGATTTGATACATTTACATATTGCAATATGATCCTTCCTGTATTTTTATGTTTTGAATCTGCAATTATATTCTGAATTGGATATATCCTTTTACTCTCCTCCTCATGCTCTAGTGCTCAGAATGCAGTCTGATCCTACTGTCCTGAACCAGATCTATACTAGCAGTTTGAATTCCTACCCCTCAATCCAATCTGAAAGCCAGGAAATAGCAGGTTTCAGTGCCAGTTCTTCCCCTTGCCTCTCTTCCCTACAGTCTCCTACAAGACATAGCCTCAAGTAACAAAAGAACGAGGCTACTTTCAGCCTCCAGTTGGGAGTGGGTGAAAAAATTCCAACAGTGAGTCTGACTCCAATACTGGCTATGCATGAAACATTTGTAAATCCACTACTTCGAACAAGTCAATCTGGTTGCCAGTGCCTGTTTACAAATCCAGAGCCTGGCCCTTTCCGTTCCATTTCTTGGATATAGCATGTCCTTTTTTGAGTCTAGCTGTCTCTTCAATTTTCTCTATGTTTTACCTGTCACTCCAATGAGTGACAAGTAAAACAGCTTCCTCAAAGCATCTATTTGCAATGGCATCTTCATCAGAATTTCTGCTTATCTAATACATCTTCTTTCAAGGCTTTTATGGATTAAATTAAATACCCAAAGGCTAAGCACTAACAAAGGTAAAACTCTTTGAAATAAAGGCAAAAATATTTTATGTAATTTTTAGTATATTTCTTAATTATTTTTCAGTTAAAGTCACTGGGGAAATGACTTAACGTGGTATATTATGTTTTGATAATGAAAACATGTACAGAAAATCCAAAAAGGCTTTAACTATCCACTAAATTCTAAGTAGGTTATGATAGCACACTGGTAAGTTAAAGATGGGCTTAAAAACACTTCTATTTAAATAATAAATATAACAATTTCAATGTAACATATGACATTGAACAGTTAAATGATCAAAGTCATTCAGCCAAATCACATAAAATGAATTGTACTAAGACTGATATTTCTGGATATTCTTCTCACAACAAACTGTCTAGATGTTACTAATTATACAATGTTAAGAATCACAAAAGTTCTAGTAAATGGCTCAAATACATATATGAATTACTTTGCACACCGCTATCTTATAAACTTATACTGTATCACTGGAGTAGAATCTTTATGATTTCAATAAGTAACCAGATATTATCTATGAATATCTCTAGACATTTGGTTTTAAGCTCAAGTCCTGGCTGTTTGTCACACATCTGCTGTCATTAGCAAAATTAAAACTAATTTTACTGAAATTTAAAACATCTGAATGCTCCTTAAAAACTTAGATTCCTTAGCAAGTCTCTGCCTCTTAATGAGCTTTTCCTGACTTTATCATATGATCTGAATTATTCAAAAGTAAATCTCAAACCAGTAAACATACAAATTATCTTTCAATCAAGTAATTACTTGCTGTCTATCTGATAACAACGTCTATTTTGGCCTCAGCAAATTCTGAAAAACTGAGCCCAAAATAAAGCCATCAATAAACAATGTATTTCTAATATAAGAAAATAAACTAACATTTTTATTCCAGTCAGCAGAAAAAAAAAGAAGCATGGATTTCATGCATTTCAATTTCAAGCATTTTGCATAGTGGAGCCAACTTTATTTACCCCAGCAGTTCTCCATCACAAAGAAAAGAAATTGGCTAAAACTAAACAGTAAGTCCAAAAGGAGGATGGGGCTTAGGCAAAAAGATGAAAAACAGGAATTATAAACAGAATATAGGTTTCTCAAGGAAACTGTATAATCATGCCCTGTGAAAGACCTTCCACTGAAGAAAAAAGTGTTGAAATGTTTATTCTTCTTCAAACCCTCTTTTCTGATACTATACTCCCCTTGACTTTTCTCCTATCTCTGTGAGCTGCTCAAGTATTCTTTGCAGGCTCCTCTACTTCCACTTGTCCTTACTCACTTGTACTAGATTTTATCTCCTAACTCTAAGCATTCTCCCTGTTTCAAAGACACCCATGAACTTCAGTTACCACCTGGGTATAGCTAATATTTAAGTCTGTATCTCTAGGTTAGAACTCTACACATTCACTCATTTACAAATATTTATTAAACCCCTGCAAACCACTTCTTTAGGCACTGAGGTTCCTGCTGTCATTGGGCTTGCAAACAAGTGGGAGGTGAAGAAATAAATATTGAAATATAAGTCAATAATAAGTACAACCTACACAGAGAATTAAAATTAGGGTAATATTAAAGACTAGGTAGCTACTTTAGTTTGAGTGATTAAAGAATGACTATTCAATAAAATAATCTCAGGACTGGGGCGAAAAAAAAAGAATGACTATGCAGAGCTGACATTTCAGCGATGATGTAAATGACCAACAGTAGTCAGCCAGGTGAAGTACACCTTGGAAAGAGAAAGCAACTGGAACAAAGGCCCTGTAATGAGAGCAGACTTGGTATTTTTTTTTTTCTTTTTAATTTTCAATTAGAGTTGACATTCAACATTATCTTATATTACTTTCAGGTATACAGCATTGTGGTTAGACATTTATATAATTTACCAAGCGATGCCTGACTAGTTTAGTACCCACCTGGTACTGTACACAGTTATTACAGTATTACTGACTACATTCCCTATACTGTACTTCACATCTCCGTGACTATTTAATCCCTTAGTATTTTCTAAGGTTTGGCTGAAACATAATGAGCAAGTTAGAGTGAAAGCAGAGATCCAAGGGAGGTTATTGCAGTAATCCAGCCAAGAGATGATGATGTCTCACAGCGTCGTACAGGCATACCTCATTTTATTGCGCTCTGCTTTACTGCACTTCACAGACATTGTGTTTTCATCAACATCAAGTAAAGACCCTCCACGAACAAAAAGATTACAACTCATTGAAGGCTCAGATGATGCTTAGCATTTTTAGCAATAAAGTATTTTTTAATTAAGGTATGTACATTTTTTAGACATAATGCTATTGCACACTTAATAGACTGCATACTGTACAAATACCTTTTATATGCACTGGGAAACTCAAAACATCGTTTGACTAGTTTTATTGCGGTATTCACTTTACTGCGGTGGTCTGGAATGAGGCCAAAATATCTCCGAGGTATGCCTTTAGTATACCCAATTGCCTACTAGTCATCTGTTAAGATGTCTCCGAGGTACCTACAATTTAGATGTTCAAAACTGGATCTTCTCATTGAAGTACACTCTCAATAGCTTTGGTATTCCTAATTTTAGATGCCAATGAAATCATCTCATCACCCAATCCAGTAACCAAGCACTGTCCTTTACTTGACCCTACCCTTCATTCCCCCAAATTCAATCACCAAGCCCTAACTATTCAGCTCTTAAATCTCCTGAGTTCATCTACTCCTTTAAAAACATCATTGCCATTAGCCTGGTCTAGACCTTCATATGTATCACTGCCTCCTTTGCAATCTGTTTTCCAGTATGCAACTAGTTATTATCTTTCTAAAACCTTAAATTTGATCAAGCACTTATCTACTTAGAATACTCCAATAGATTCCACTACCTACAAAACAAAGTCGAAACTCCTGAATAAGATCCTGATCTGACTACTATTTACCTCAAGTTTTATCTCTTGGACTTTTGTAATTTTACTTCCTTTCTCCATCATTCATTACGCCAATACCTACTTTTCTTTCAGATCCCTAATTAGATATCATTTCTTTATGGAACCCTTTCCTAACCACTGAAGACTCAGGTGTCCCTCCGATATGCTGCTGCAGCATACAGTACTTCCCCTATCACAGTACTTACTCTACAATTTACATTTGTTCGCTTAATTTTCTGTTACAGCAATAAAGAGACTATAAATTCAGAGTTATTCTCATTTGCTGCCAAATAAAAAGTACACAATAAATTACTGAATAAGTGAATAAAAGACTTCTTTTCAATGCTGCACAGCAAACTAGACAGCCTGAACAAAATCTTTTCAAATGCATTGCTAAGCTAGCAAAAAAGTGTTCTGTAGAGGGCAAAAAGGAAGGAAAAGCAAGACCTCTATAGCAGGGGTCTCCAACTCCCGGACTGCGGACCGGTACCAGTCCATGGCCTGTTAGGAACTGGGCCACATGGCAGGTGAGTGGTGGGCAAGTGAGCAAAGCTTCATCTGTATTTGCAGCCACTCCCCAGCGCTAGCATCACCACCTCAGCTCCATTTCAGATCATCAGGCAGTAGATTCTCACTGGAGCACCGGTCCCTGGTGCCAAAAAGGTTGGGAATCACTGCTCTGTAGAATAAGTGAGCATTGCAACAAAGCCAGCTTTTTACCTGGTGATTTCTGTTGACGCTTATACTCTTCGAGCTTCTACTTTCATGGCTGCAAGGAGCCTGAGAGACCAGAGAATAAGAGTAGTTCTGCTCCAGATGGTAAATCTAACAGGAGAGATACTCAGGAAAAAAGCTACATACATGGTGGAACTGTGAACTAGAAATAATACATCCGGAATGGAACAGCGTGCCTACCTTTACTCTGCTATTAAGTAGTAGAGAAGAAAAGGATTCTCCTGAAAATCCTAAGGACAGGTCAACCTTCATGCAAGCTTGCAGCAGAATTCATACAACCAACGTTGTCAAAAAAATGTGAAGCAGAGAATTTAATTTAATGTGATTTCAAGTTGTTTTCCTAGCAGCTAACCGAGGCAAAAGAAAACCATGCAGGCCCACATCCTCAATTCAAAGAGACATCAATTAGTTCCAAGATATAAAACTGCATGGAAAATGAACTCTTGGTTAAAAAAAAAACACAGATATGGCATCATGAGTGAGAGCAAGAAACAGAGAAAAAAGATAATATAGTGGGAACCAAAAGATTTCAGATAGCATAATATTCAGTCTTAGAATATAAAATAGCTATATTTAATATGGCTAATAAAAGAGAAGTTTGAAAATATAAGCAAGGAACATGAGACCAACCAAGTAAGGTGAAAAATACTTTCTAGATATAAAAAATATAACCACTGAAATTAAAACCCAACATATATATTAACCAGCAAATTAGAGGTAACTAAATAGGAAATTAGTGAACTAGGCAAACTTAAAGAAATAATTCAAAATTTGGGCCAGAAAATATGACAGAAATAAAAATATAAGACTCAGAAAATGATAGAGGAGTTTAGAGACATGGAAAATAAAGAAGATGTGACATATTTCTAATTAGAGTTCCAAAAAGAGATAACAGAGAAATGGGAAAAAATAATATTTGAAGGGATAGTAACAGAGAATGGTAGAATTCCAGAATTGTAGAAAAATACCAATAAAAATGTTTTATAGGTTAGGTATAGCAAACATTCAAGGAACAAATATTCTTACACAAACTATTCCATTATATAGGAAAAAAATGATTTTAAAACATTTATACATACCTGCTTCATCAAACGATGGTACTTTTTTTACTCTGAGAGTTTGTGATCCCTGTCCTTCTTTCTGAACATTTGTAGAGTACAGCTTTACTTGATTCAGTGTACAAAAGCATGGGTGACTACAGGGAACCATGTTTGAAACGTTTCCAAATGTCGCTAAATTCTGCCATTCTAAAAGAAAAAAATACTTCAATTTCAAAAAAACTCACAAGGATTTTTATACCCAATAAAACATACCTACTATGATTAGAAAAAGAATAGTTTTACAGAATAACAGTAAAACTTTCATACTAGAAGATACCCAAATATAAAATGCCAACCCATCTTCTCCACTGGAGATGTTTCATACAGGGACTAAATTCTGTAAATTAAAAATAAGAATAATATTCCTATTTTCTCTTAATTTGTAAATTTATTCATATGGAAACTTTAAAAATATATAAAATTAGACAAAACATTCATATTATTCACTGAAAAGTGTCTGGCATATAATACTCTTTATTTTGTATGCTGGTTGCATGCCAAAAAAAATTGGCTTAATGTACTTTTGAAAATACAGAATTCTTAAAGTGGGAGCAGCTCAGGAGGGCTTTGTACTCAAAAGTCCTATATACTGAA
>NW_011888860.1:2340135-2361221 GCF_000151845.1 Pteropus vampyrus | reverse complement strand
AAAAAAAATTGGCTTAATGTACTTTTGAAAATACAGAATTCTTAAAGTGGGAGCAGCTCAGGAGGGCTTTGTACTCAAAAGTCCTATATACTGAATTACTCAAAATTACCCTGTGTCCTTTCTGCTAGTTGGAAATTTTTTTCATTTCACAGTAAGTGAATTAATCAGTCACTCATACTGTCACTGATTTTTTTTTTTAAATCAGATTAGATCAACATTTGGTGAAATGTCTCAGTGTATGGGAAATTTTAATTGAGAGAAGAGTAGATTAATTATGAAGCACTTCAGTTGCTGCATCTGTGGGCTTCAGAGGGCTGAAATACAAAAAAATATATTCCGCACTTGCACCGAAGCGGTAGAAAAGCAAATCTGTTTCTACTCTCATGTGACACCTCCTTCTCTTTTTTAAGAGTACTTAGAATTCTCCTTTCTAAAAAAAACTTGAAAATCCTGTCTAGATAGGATTTATTTTCTAAAGTTTTAGGTGTACTAATGAGATATTTTTAGAGATGGTTAAGTTTTTCCCAGTGTGGTGGGTTAAACACTTGAGTTGAAACTTTTCTAAATGCTTAATAATAATCTTATTTTTTTTTTTTTTTTATGCCTACAGTACCTGCTCTTCCTAGGTGGTCTTCCATCCAAGTACTAAATAGGCCCGACCCTGCTTAGCTTCCGCGATCAGACGGGATCGGGCGTGTTCAGGGTAGCATGGCCGTAGACTATAATAACCTTACAAAAATGTTAGTTCATGTATGTGCATTCAGATATGCTTTTGGATATTAAAAAAAAAAAAAAACTATTCTTAATAGGTCACAGAATTAATCAGGAATACAAGTTACTATAAATGCTGCGGATAATTTGAAAAGCATGAGGAATATAAGGGAACCAAAGTATTCATTCAAGTTTCAGGCGTGGACTTGTTTTTTTGAAAAACTTCCTGATGTCAACTTATTCTTTCATTTATTTGGCAAATAATTGTTGAAGGCTCAGTATGTTTTTGGTCATTTGCTTCTATTTCTTCAAAGGTGAGTAAAGCAAATTCAACAATGTATCTTCTTGCATATTAAAATATATAGGCTTCAGGCAAAATTAATTAGTGAAGCAAAAGATAAAGCAAATACTTCCAAGAAACCCAACCTCCAGGAAAGCATCTTCTTCACCATGGCCACTGGTGTTCTGACTTGTCAGCCCTACTCAAAATATCTTTTGTGATTATTACATAACAAAGACAATATGCCACAACACTTTTTTTCACCCACTGATGAAATGCTTTTATAGAGATTGCGTTAAAATGTTTAGAGATAACTCCAGTCTAAAAATTCAAGAT
Organism: Pteropus vampyrus; assembly: GCF_000151845.1. Lineage (NCBI taxonomy): Eukaryota > Metazoa > Chordata > Mammalia > Chiroptera > Pteropodidae > Pteropus > Pteropus vampyrus. Next base: position 2,359,894 of record NW_011888860.1, on the reverse strand, counting down.
TCTCCTTCTATTTTAAAACAGTACAGAAAATTTCAAACATGCAAACTGCCCACCCTCAACAATTACCAACTCAGTCAACCATGTCTCATCTCTATCTACACCATTATCTCCTCACCTCTATATTAATTTGCTGCAAATCTCACACATAAACTTATTTCACTCATAAACATTTCAGTATGTATTCTGAGACAAACTTTTTAAAACACAGCCACATCATCATTATAATTAAAAAGAAAAAATTCCTTAATATCATCAATTTCCAATTTCCACTTGTTACAAGCATTACAATTTTTTTGTGTGAACTGATCCTAATAAGGTCCACATACTGCAATTGACTGAGATGTATTTTAAGTCTCTTTTAAGCTACAGGAAGTCCTTCCGGAGCAGAAACCAAGTTGTCCTAAAATTTTGTCCTGGTAGTTTCCTAGTCTAAATTTTGCTAATTTAATTTGCTGGTGTAGTTTATCCTGTTCTATATGTCTCGAAAATTGATGGATCTAAAATCCTTATCCAAATTCTGATTCTTTTTATTAGGACAACACTACTTGTTAAGTAGTGATAGTTCTTTCATCAATAGCTACGTAATATTTGGTTGTCTCTTCATTTGTGATAGCATAAGTTGTTGTTCAACACCTAGAACCATTTATTCATTAGGTACAAAATGGTGATATTTTAACTTTATCACTTCTTCATTTTTTAGAATACTTCTACAAAGAGAATAACCCCTCATTTATTTGGTTACCTAGCAGTATAGTTCATATAGGAAAATCAGGCTAAATGTTTAATTCTTTCCCTTTATTTACTAGTTCTCAAAACGACTTCATAACTTACCATCCTGCAGTAGTGACACTTTGTGTGTGCCTGTATCACTATGATTTCATAGATTTAAACATAATTTGATGTATTTCAATCCAGTTTAATCATTTTCCTGATTAATACTCAAATGGTCTCATTTTTGGCTAGTAGTCTCCTCAAATTGACTCCTGTGTCCTTTGGACACTATCCTAGTAATCTTTGATAGCTTCCTTGCTAGATGTTTTGAACAGTCCTTAGTTTCTAACTTCAGTAGAATTTCAGGTATCAGCAACTTTAAAAGTACACATTTGGCATTAAAATAAGATTGAAAATTGCACAGAACTTACAGAATACATTACCACCTTTAACATTTTATATTCTAAAAATACACAGGACCACATTTGAGTCAATAAAATATAGTACCTAACATAACAGCAGAAACATAACTATCTGTTGAATAAATTATTAAATTCATTAATTCTAGGAGGCAGAAAGATAGTAAAATATATTTCCCGCCATTAACACCCTTTCTTCAAGGTAACTTCTAAAATAAGCTACATACAGAAGATTAGTATTAAGTTTGGAGCTCATTGTTCTATGGGCGTGAACAAGGATCTTCTTATTGCTATACGTATAAGGGATGTTTCTTCATCAAAACTGCAGAGCCACTGATGTCTTTATTAGTTGAGTCACAATAATCACTCTTCTTTCTCTGCTTTTTACTGTTAGTGCCTTTGTAATGACCACCTCTACTAATCACTACTTCTCTCTCCAATGTTTTATCACCTACCACAAACTCTGGTTTTCAGAGGAAATTTGGCCTTTTTACAGACTAGAACAAACAAAACAAACACTTTTTCTCCCATGTAAACTGACAATTCTGCCTACCGTGTATGTTGCTTAGGTAATAACAATAACCCAAAACAGATTTCTTATAGTTTGGAATGTTTATTTCTGGATAACTTCAGGCCCAGAGTCAAATTTATACCCTAAGTCTTCCAGAGGTCAAGTGGCCAATAAAAATGTGTTTCATACTCACTAATAAGCATAGAAATATGTTCAAAGGATTTACTACTCATTGCTTACTACTGATTGGGACATATAGTTGAATGGTGTTTTAGAGGTCAGCAAATAGGAACCCTGGACACCAGACTAATAGTATTCAGGAGCAGAAAGAAACCTGCTGAGGCAAGCTGTGGGGGCCGGGTGTGGGGAGCCTGATGGGTGGTGGTGGTAGGGTATAAAATGAGGTCTGAGAGGTATTAGAGCCTTTTAGGCCATAGATTTAAAAAAAGGGGGCAATGTTTTTAAAATATCACTGATTATTGTGTGAAGAATGGATTGGAAAGGGGAGTGTGTGAATAAGGAGATCATTTAGAGGTTATTATAGTTATCTAGGCAAACAAGTTGTGGTTGTGCTATAATGGTTGGCAATGGAGATGGAGAGAATTGCATGGCTTTGATATGTTTTGGAATATAAATTATAAATTGTGGTAATATAGGTAAAGGACAGTGACACTTGCGAAATTCTTAATATATTAGGTATTGTTAGTGCTTTTTTTACTTTTTCTAAGCAATTAACAAGAGTTAAGACATTAGAGATGTATGCCAAGAGGCAGTGCAGAAAGATGTCAGCATCTCATGTTCTTTACCTAAAAAAAAAAAAAAAAAAGATTCCTTGTTGCTTACTCTGTTTCTGGAGAAAAATCACATTAGCAATAGTTTTCTAGGTTGAACTACCTGGTCTTGGTTATTTTTTTCTTGCATTTTTGGCTAGCTGAAAGTATAAAAGTAAACTAGAGATAGTGTGTTAATATCAGCAGTAATAATATTAGAAGTAATTCTGCAATGGAAATATTCTTAGTTTTTAAATATTAGGCATTGTTTTGAAAATAAAGAAAATTATAAGGTATAAGTAAAAATTACGCATACTCCAGATATTTCACCAGTCACATTTACAATAGTTGAAATCATACTGTATTGTCTCTTGCTTCTTTTTCATGCAACATTATAACTGGAGTGTTTTTCCATGTTATTAGAAGTTTTTATTGAATACACAAAGAAAATATAGGGACCTCTCATAACTTAATCATTCTGCTGTTTCCAGTTTTTGCTGTGATAAATACTACTATGAAGAACAGTTTTTGCTTTATGGGCCCAGAAAGCTTCTGCTATGCTACTCTGCTTATTATGTGTTTTAAATTTACAGTAACCTCTTTAATAATAGGTATAACAGTGATTTAGTTTTTACTATGTAAGTACTTAAAAATTTTGGGAAAAAACTACTGAAATAGTCTCTTTAGTAAAGAGACTGACCTCTGGAAGACTTAGGGTATAAGTTTGACTCTAGGCCTGAAGTTACCCAGAAATAAAACAACTCATTCATTTCCTTTGCCCACTTTTCTACTGGAATGTGCATAGGGTTGTAAAAATTCTTTATTATTTGGGATACTAACTTTATAACTGCACTATCTAATACAGTAGCCACTGTTTATTGAGCACCTGACATGTGGCTAGTCTGAACTAAGATGTGCTGTAAGTGTAAAATACACAATAGACTTCAAAAATTTAGTACAAAATGATGTAAAATATCTCAATAATTTTTATATTGACTACATGTTGGAATATAGTAACTATAATGGATAAAATATATTATTAAAATTAATTTCATGTTTTTATTTTTTTAAATATGGCTATCAGACAACTCAAAATTACACACACAGCTCACATTATATTTCTTTTGTACAATGCTTCTCTAAAATAGTTTTCCTTTTCACCTTTAAATGTTTTCAGTGTTAGTTTGACAAATGGGCATTTCTCATTTTTAAGTATGCAAATGAAGCAAGTTTCCCTCAAGGTTTTCTCTGCTTATTCTTTATAAGTTTTTCCCAGCCTCAAATTCTCCCACAAAGGATGGATGAGATAAAGAGCACACAATTTTTGACATAATGGCAGCTACAGAGAATTGGGATTACAAATTACACTATTTCAACTCCTTTTTTACCAAGACTTGAAGGGCAGACTAGCCTAAATTCAAAAACCACTACACCTAATTTAAGTGTAAAATGCTGAAATTGCTTGGTTAATAGAAGCAATTATGCTATAAAGTTTACTTAGGTATTTTGGAGTACAGTATTACCACTTTGCTCATAAAGTTGGCTATACTGCCAACGCAGGAAATTTCAACAACTATACTTTTCTATCACCACCAAAAAGCCCAAGAACAGTGCTGTTGAAATTAAAACCCTTCTGAAATTTTAAGGGCCAGTTTTTAGTTACTGCAAATAAAAGATACAAATATATTCTTATCTGCACAGCATAGGCATTGTAGTCTATATTACTTATAAACTTGAATGACTTGAGTAAAACTTTCAACTTCTTATTGCGAGGTCACAAACATGCCACAAGTTTTCTCAAACATGAATTTTTGAGAATTTTTCTGTAAATACTCTTTGCATCCCCAAGAATCTCGGGGTGGGTTTGGTTCAGTTTTCCCCTTCATTGTTCCTATCAGTTCTCAAGCGTCAAGCAAGCTATGGTACGCCAAGTTATGGCCAAAACGGAAGTAAGCCTGAACAAAATTTACAGTTCAACGTTATTTTGGAAACTGTCGGACAATTTAAAATTGACTCAGAAAAGAATGTTGAAGTAGAGGGATGAAAATTCTCGTCAACACTTTCTGGGTTACAACTGTGATAGATAATTTTTCACTAAAAAGAATGTTCAACGGAACTTAAGAGTTCTTTGGTTTTTCAGTCCAAAATTGGGCTCACTCAATGACTGTGGGATGGTCAATCCCTATTTCTTAACAATAATTCGGAAAACCTGAATAGCACCCACACACAAACCCGCCGCCGCCTTCCTCCTAAGAAATTAAAAAAAAAAAACAAACAAGTTGGGAATAAGAAAGGAGTAGGTAGAGAAAATTTACTCAGCCAAAAATACTTAATAAAGATGAGTCAGTGAGTTCAAAAGACCCTGGAACTTTGTGGAGTAATTTCCCACTGCTGGGGGCGACCGGGGGAGGCACCACCAGACACTGCGATGCGCACATCATGTTCTATGTGGTAAAAACTAGTCAGCTTCTCATAAGTGACTCGCAAATTTCCGCCGGGGCTGTGCTAGAACCGTAGGTGAGACCGGGGTGAAGAAGGCCAGTCAGGAGCCCCTGGGGGCTGCGCGGCCCTAAATGCAAAGGCGGAGACCTGAAGGGAAGGTTCTGAGGTTGGAGAAAAAGCAAGTAGGCGTATTGTCCGAGACGAAGCGCCGAGCCGGCCTGGTCCTCCAGCCCTTACTCCCGCGGAGTCAGCGCGGGGGCTGGACACTCACCCTGGCGCTCGCTGAAGACGCGGGCCGCCGCCCTGCAGCGCAGACGAAGCCGGCACAGGGAGGACCAGCTACATCTGTGGGCCGCAGCGGCGGCGGCCAAGCCCGGTAACATCTTGCCGGGGCAAAGGCCCCTACTCGGTCACCGCCTCCCACCTCCTCGCCGCCGCCACCAACTGACTCCATAGACTGGCACTAACAAACATTAACGCTTGCGCCGCCTCGGGCGGCCACAGTGACCCGGAAACGATAGCGTTATTTAGCGACGCCCGCCGCGGAGGCAGCGGAAGTGACGTAACGCGCATCGCGCATCGCAAGACTGCGTCTTCGGACCAGGACTCGGTGGTGTGGGGAGGGCGTGGCTGCAAGTGAAGTTTAGTAGATGTTCCTTTCTTCTCCGGCGCCTGTACTTTTACGCCTTGCTTTGACGTTATCGCGTAAATTGTTTGCAGCTTAACAGCCAAGAAAAACTTGGGAGAGGTGACAGCCACTGGGGTCTCTGTATCTTTTTTTCTGGGCTTGAAACCTGGACCTTGTTTTGGAAATGAAAGGAGGCTTCCCGGATAAGCCCTAACGGAGGCCAACGTGTTTTCAGTACTCTCCGAACCTTTACTAAAGTACATCATTCTTCGCCTGTAACACCACTGTGAACCCAACACCGTGAAGGGAAGTACTCACTTCGGAATTAGTTACTTGCCTACTAGCCTCTGAACCTCAGATTCTCGTCTGTAATACGAGAATTACACTTTTATAAATTCAGGATTTGTCTGCGTAATCGGAAATGTACAGATGTGAAAACAGGAGTTAGTCTGGTCCTGGAGAGAAAGAGACCGTAACAATATAACCAGGGCATTAACTGCTTATCTCTGACATGTTCATGCAGGTCTTAGCTCAAACTCGAGAGGCCTCCTTGACCAACCTTGCTGTAGTAGGCCTGATTATTCTCTGCCTTTGTGCCGTGTATGCATTTCTTAAAGACCCTTACCCCTATTTGAAATTATCTACTTTTTTTTTTCTGTCTCAGAATAGAAAAATAAGCATCCCGAATCTGTAATCTTGTGTTTTGTTTCCAAGGGACTAAAACAATGGCATAAATAAATTGAGTGGAGTGCACAGTGGTTTGTTTTTAAATTACTCTGAATCACTTAACTGTATTACTACACAATAACTATTTCAAGGGGAAATAAATTAGCATGTTCTTAATTTTAAGAGAATCAACAGTCTTTTATGCTGATTTAGATAAGTACAACCAGATTAATGAAGTAATGGTGATTAAATTATCACAAAGTTGGTAAGCAAATTTAACTTTAAGACATAATTTAAACATTAAGTGGTCAAACATTTTAAAATGCTGTTCCATAAATATTCATAACCTCAAGGTTACTCAAATCTAATTACTAGATTTGAACAGAAATTCAACTTTATGATATAAAATACATAAAGTCTTAACTAATTTTATGGTAACTATGTAAATATTAACCTTTGCTATAATGCTAACATAAATGCTTTGGATTCTTAAGGTAGCCCCTGGTTTCAACTATCATTTTAATCAAAATTGATCAAAGCTTCTTAGAGTTTATTTTTATTAGGTACAATAGGATTTTAATTTTCTTGTCGTTTATTGGTATTTTCTAATTCTTAGGGGAATATTCCTTTTGAGATTAAAAAAACTTTTAAAATGCATTTTTTGCAGGGTTGTTAAAATAATTTTAATAACACAGCTGTGTGATGGGTATAACAATGCTGGTGAATAGTACATTTTCACCATGTGTTTCTGTTTTCCTCCCCTTCTTTCCCCTGATATAGCTGGGCCATAACTTGACTTAGACACTGTATTAATTTTGATAAATCTCCAAAAACTTTGACTTGCCAAATAAGTTTGAAGAATAAAGTGGCTCATGCTGTTATCTTGTTTAACCCTCACAATGCTGTATCACATAATAAGGTCTCCAGTAGAGAAGAATTTATATATAAATGGTTTCCACCACACGCACACCCTTTTCCTCAGAGGTTATCGAACAAGTTTGAGATTACAGTTATTATAGCTGGGAAAATCAAGTTACTAAATACTCCTGGGGACAAGAGAGATTTAACTGTTTGATATCCTTGAGAGAAATAAACTGGGGACTGAGAGCATGTGGATTTGGTACTTTTGGGGGGGGCAGCATTTGTGAAGCATTTTTTCCCCAAAGCCATAGTTGGGGGTGCCAAGAAAAATTCTAATTTTTTCAAAATTTAACTTTTTATTATAGTATAACACAAAAGGCACAAATCTTAAGGGCACAGCTCTAAGAATTTTACCTGGTGAAGAAAACTGTAACCAGTACCCAGCACTACCACCTTCCTAGAAGCCTCTCTTCCAGACACTACCCTCCTACCCACTAATCTTGCCTCTAACATAGATTAATCCGATGATATATATACTTTATATGCATGAATTATACATTATGTATCAGAATATACGAAAAAGTCTGGCTTCTTTATCTCAACATTATGTTTGTGGGATTCATCCATATTGTTGTGTTCATTCTCATTGTTATAAAGGATTCCATTATGTGAGTATCCCACAGTTTATCGATTCTACTGGTGATTAGCATTTGGGTAGTTCCAGTTTGGGGCTATTAGAAATTATGGATATGTATATGCATTTCTGTTGGATATATTCCTAGGACTGAAATAACCGGTCATAGGGTATGCAAACTCCCAGATTCAGCAGTTACTAGCAGTTTCCAAAGTAATTGTACTAGTACTCCCAACAGCAGTGTGCGAAAATTCTGTTTGCTCACAACTGTACCAATATTTGCTACTATTTTTTTGTTATTATTTTAGCCATTATGAAGTGGTATGGCATTGTGATTTTAATTTGCATTTCCTTGATGATAAATGAAGTTGGTTGCCTTTTCAAATGTATATTTGGCCATTTGGATATCCTGTTCATATCCTATTCAAGACTATTGCTCACCTTTCTTTTAAATTGTCTGTGTTTTTCTTATTGTTTTGTATGAGCTCTTAATATATTCTGAAACAAGTCTTTTGTTGGACATATGTATTACAAATACTTTCTTCCATTCTGGGTTGTCTTATTTTCTTAGTAGTGCCATTTGATGAAAGGAAGTTCTTAATGTTAAATTATCTATTTGTCCAAATTATCTATTTGTTTCATTAATAGTTATTATCTTTTATGTTCTTTTTAGGAAATTTGTACCTAATTCATGGTATTTGTAAAGTTTTGGGGTGTCTTGAAAAAGGAGACTGATATCTCCATCCCCATTTGGATGTTTGATTAGCTACCAAATATGTTGACCTGAAGCAATGCTATGAATTTGCAGGAAATTTTGAGCATTGGGGAGAGTTAATACAGGAACCAGAGACAATTCTGGTGATATACAGACTTTGGATCCTGTCTGATCCTACAGACCTCAGAGTTGGAATCAGAGAGTAAATGAAAGTGAGGCCTGAAGACTTGCCATGGAACACTACAACATGGGGCAAGAAGTATGTATGTATCAAATAAATGTAGTTCACCACTGCCAGATGGGAATCAGCTGACAGAGTAAGCCTTGCAAGGAGCTACCAAAGCATAGCAGGGCTGCTTGGGATTGAGTTTCTCCTCAATAGGGCCTATTGGGATCCTCATACATCCTCACTGACAATGAGCTAGATAAGCCACAATGACCTACAGAAAGGGACAGCAACCTTACCATAGTCAGGCAGTTAAAGTATTGCATATTTTCTTCTTGACCTGCCAATCCCACCTTTAAAAGAGGAACCAGGCTTTCCCCTTAAATGTTAACTGACTTTTTTGACTTATATCCCTAAAAGGCTATCTCAGCCTTTGGATCCTTTCCCTCTCTTTTGTGAATCGACATGCTCTGTCCTCAGCATTCCACACAATTTCCTCACCCACCATCACCTCCCATTTTTCCATAGGTACCCCTCACAATTCTGCCCCTTCAGCCCTTCACCATGCCTGCCCTGGCTCAAGGTCCCATGTTCCCCAGCCTAACCACAACATATTGCCTTTACAGCAGTGGTTCTCAACTAGTGGCAACTTTTGGCAATGTTTGGTGAAATTTTGGTTGTCACAACTGGATACGATTAGCATCTAGTGGGGGAGGCCAAAGATGCTGCTAAACATCCTACAGTGTACAGGATAGCCTGTCACGACAAAGAATCATATCCCTCAAAATGTCAGTAGTGCCACTATTAAGAAACCCTGCTTCTTTCAGAGTTACGATCCAGAACTACATTCTAAAGACAGTGTCCACCAGCTTCTCCCAAATGTGTGTGTGTTTTAATTCTTAAATCCTTATGCATGCATCTTAATGCTGACAGTTTTTTCCATCCACCAGCTCTATCCAAATCTGAAGCCACTTCCCCACTTCAGCATCACTGCTAGGAATCAGGGAGAGAGGAACAGGGAGCAATATTTCTCATCTTCTTGCTTTAAATATCTATAAAAGTGGGGATAGAAAAGTAAAAAGATAAACAGGGCTAGAATCTTGCTCTATTTTGTTCTCAGTCTCTTGTAAACCCATCTTCCAAATATTTCAGCAATATGAACATGCTTCATTTTAGCTTCTTTGCCACCATCAACTTTACTACTCTTTTCCTAACACCTCTAATGTTCCTTTTCTTTGTCTTTGGGTAGCTTGCTGGAAATACTTTTGTCTGATATCAGTATAGATAGATAGATAGATAGATAGAACTTTTGTCTGACATAATATATATTTATATATCAGGTTTCTGTGAAATTTTACACCAATTATTTGCTCTTTCTAAAAATATCCAGCCCTTTACTTTTTAGCCTTTTTTTTTTTTTCAAGAGGTTGAATTGAGTCAATTCTAGTATTAATTTTGGCTAGGCTATATTTACCTCTGGACACAAGCAGCTATAGAGAAATTGAAATGGGAGGAAAAGAATCCTGTCTCTGCCCTGTTTCCTGGTTAATGAGCCAGCTTTGGAGAGAGGAGGCCAAAGCATGGTTTGTAACAAGCTGAAAATATGTCCTGGAAAGCTGAGGCCTAAATTGTGCCCATGAAATGGTAAACAAGCCTGACTGTAGCTTTGGCTTCTTTACAATAATGATTAAATCAATTGAATAATTTCACATTTCTCTTTGTACTTAAACAGAAGTAGACCGTTAAGAGCCACGAGACTTCTCCAAAGAATAGGAGTAAATGGAAGAATTTAATAAATGGAAAAGAACTAAATGAAATAAAATTTTAAAATGAGCAGCAAAGATGTGTTTTAAAATCCTAAAAACATTTTAGAAAATGTTGAAAGAATAGTTACCAAATCCCCATAGCTTTGACAAATGAATTTCAATCAAAGGCCAGAGTACAAAAAAAAATTATTCATGAACTTGCACCATAGAATCTGCTACATGTTATTTCCACAACTGAATTATGTAGTAATGACAGTGATTTCTAAGCTTAAATATCTGATAATTTAGCAGAGTCATTCCTGTTCCATACTTGGAGAAAGAGAGAGAGAGAGAAAGGAAGAAAATTGGTTATAGAAAGAGTGGTTAAATGGTATCAAGACTAGTCATAGAATCTAATATCCCATTTAAACTGGGCAGCAGGCTGCTCACTGACCTAGCTATTAATTACAGTGGTTCTCATGGTAACAGGTGAGCTCTGAAACAGTCCAATATTTTATACCCTTGCTGCTGTTTCTGATAATGGGCTCATACTCTTATTCCTTTTTGATAAGTAAAGAAAGCATCAAGTTGTTTAGTCACTCCAACTCCCCCCAGCCAAGAAGTAGGAGTCTGTGATGGAAACCATACTCCAAGCAATGGGTTTTTGCTCTTAATTACCAAGATGTCAAGGAGAAAATATGCAACTGATAAAGCTTAGAACCAAGGTCAAGAATCAAGAAGTATACATTTGAAAGCAGATAGATTATTTAACAGTTGCTATTGGAAACAAATTCTGGATTCATTTTTTAACTAAATTCAGGTCTCTGGACCTGAGTTTTTTTTTTTTTTTTAAATCTTAGAACTCAGAGCTAGTGAAGAACATTTATGTTGCGTGGCTTCCCAGCATATTTTGAACATATTTCCAATATCTAGGGATTTTCCCAACTTGTGGGTTTACCTCCCCAAAATAGATGTCTGGAACTTGCTTTTCCAGGCTCCTATGCAGCTAGGGCCCACAGATGTGACAGAGGCTCTCACAGACCATTAGAAATCTATGAGAGGCTTCAATGTGAAGGGAAAAAATGGGAAAAGCGAGACATCCTATGAAATATATTTTGGTGAGGGAAGAGATATAAGGCAAAGATACAATCCAGTTTTCAGAGGTAATAGAGGCAGAAATCCAGGAAAGTGTCCCAGCAATACTGATGGCTGTGTCCAATGGAAACTGCAATAAGAAGCTTCATCCTTCCTGATTATGTACCTTCCGAGCCTGATTCTCCCCTCCTTCCAGATTTTGCTAGCTACCCAATATCCTTTTTTAAAAAATTCCTTTTCTGTTTAACGAATTAGAATGGATTTTGTTCAAGCATTCAATTGTGTATTCTTTGAGTGCCTACTATGTTTTAGGAACTGGATTTTAGCAATGAAAAACAAAAAATGATTCTTGTCCTAATGAAGCATACATTGTGGTGGAGGAGACATGATAAAATAAATAAATATTTGGTAATTCTGTGTTATATGATAAACACTAAGACAGTGATAAGTAATGTAGAGAAAAATAAAGCAGGGAAGAAGAAGAAATGCCAGTACAGGTGGGGTGTACCATATTTAAATAGAGTGGTCAGGAAAGGTCTCACCAAGGTAACATTTGAATAAAGATCTGAAAGAGGTAAAGGAATGAGTCAAATGGATAGCTAGGGCAAATTCTAGGTAGAAGGGACACAAGGAATTACTTGTGTGCTTGGAGCAAGAGTGTGCTTGGCACATTCAAGGAAAAGCAAGAAATCCAGTGTGTCTGGAACACAGTGAACAAAGGGGAAAGTAGTAAGAAATAAGGACCCAGAGGGGAGTGATCAAGTAGATGCTGGTAGGTCACAATAAGGGCTTTGAGAATGGAAGCCGTGGAAGGTTTCTGAACAGAGGAAACACGTTTTGATGTATGATTTAACAGGATCATTGTGATTGCTGCATGGAGAACAGATAGGATCAGGAGGTGGACAAAAGCCGAAGAGGGAGAAAAATGAAGAAGCTATTGTAACAGTCTAGATGAGAGATGAAGGTAATTTGGCCCATGGTGGTAACTGAGGTGGGTGAAGAAAAATAGTCCAATTCTGGACATATTTTGGAGATATACCTGACATGATTTGTTAACAGACTGGTTTGGGGACATTCCAATAACACTCTGACAGCTAGGGTTAAAATATATGATTTAATGTGTTTTCTGAAAATCAAAATGCAAAAATATATGTATTCTCAATATTATTATTAGCAGAATAATCTTTCACATTGATATAGACCTTTAGAGTTAACATTATTTGATATGTATCATTACTCTGCTGAGGTCATTTAAAAATATTTATTTTCAGTGCTTACTATGTGCAAGACATGGTAATTTGGTAACTTTGCCAAAAATTTAAGTAGCACTAGAGTTTACAAAGCACTTTTACATCCGTTATTAAATTCACAACCACCTCAAAAGATGGGTATTACCTATTTTGCAGATAAGGAAACTAACACCGAGAAGTGGAAGAGACTTGCCTCAAGTCACTTACTAGTAAGTTTCAGAGCCAGCCTTGAACAATGCCAGATCCTTTAACTCACAAATCAAAGTGCTATAATCATAGCTACACTCTAAAGTGGCATTCCACCATCTAAGTTTCACTTTTATTTCTTAGTTATAAAATATTTTCTAGATATTTATCTGGAACTCTAAGCCCATATGCTATGGATAAAATTGTGTGTCCCCTCCACAAATTGTTAAATTGAAGTTGTGGGGGAGGGAAAATTAATTTTCATCCTACTTTTCTAAATTCTTCAGGCTGGACTAATCAAATTAACATGAGACAGATTAACAGGAGAAAATGACTAAGTTTGTTACATATGTACATAGAGGGGTTCCATAAGAATGTGAGACCCAGGACAGATAGGGCAATTAAGGCTTATAGTCTATCTTAAGCTAAGGAGAAAGGGGAGGTAGTGGTTTGGAACTTCAAAGCCCAGGAAGGCAATTCACATGGAGATGGAAAAATGAATGTTTGGTAAATAAATGTTTGCTGGGCCTTCATTAACAACAGAACACAGAGAGGACTTTGATCAAATGGGCCTTTCCAGGTTCTTCCCTATCACACACTAGTTATTATTAAACTGTAGTTACCTATGAAAATAGCTCCTTTCCTGGAGCACATCTCTATCTAAATTCTTTTAGGCAGTTAGGGGGAAGGTCAAAGGTTTTTCCTGAGTCTTTCTTGAAAACATCCAGCTTAAAATAATAAACCAAAAGACATATTTTGAGGTGGCAAACTCTACTTTCCCCTCGTAGTCCTAACCTGCAATGTGACTGTATTTGAACATAAGACTTTAGGAGGTAATTAAAGTTAAATGAGGTCATAAAGGTAGGGCCAAGCCAATAGGACTAGTGGCTTTATAAGAAAAGAAAGAAAGATATATCTCTCTCTCCACATACATACCACCAAGGAAAGGCCACCTGAACGTGCAGGAGGTGGCTACCTGCAAGCCAAGAGAAGAGGCCTGAGAATTAAATCTACCTTGCTGGCACCCTGACCTTAGACTTTCCAGCCTCCAGAACTGTGAGAATATTAATTTGTTAAGTCACCCTGTCTATGATATTCTGTTATGGCAGCCAAAGCAGACTAAGACACTATATTATACAAGAGAAAGGTAATTTAATCTATAAGAAAACGGTCTTATTAATGTGGGCCAATTTAATCTCAAAGAATGTTCAGTCATGACTTCATTTTCAGGCCAAGTAATCCAAACCACACAAAGTCTACAAGTTTATAAGCCAGCAAAGACTTAAGAGTCTCACTGTTTTAATCTATTCATTTTACCTCTAAACTCTATTCAGAGCCATGGAATCTTAGTCCTAGACTCTGGGGGAACAATGTGTGGTAACGCCAAAGTCACCAGAGAATTTCCAACAATCTCCATCATACCTTCAATATATTCATTGTCCAATACATTAGTAGCCAGTCATATGGAGAGTGAGCATTTGATATGTGGCTAGTCTGAATTGAAATGTACTATAAGAATAAAGTACATACTGGATTTTGAAGACAATATGAAAAAAATTTTAAATATATTAACTGTTGATAATATTTCAGATGTAGTGGGTTAAATCAAACATTAAACAAATATTAATTTCATTTGTTTCTTTTTACTGTTTTTAATGTGCTACTAGAAAATTTTAAATTACATATGTGGCTCACCTTTGTGCCTTGCATTATATTTCTGTTGCACAGCACTGCTCTGTACATACACAGTCTCAGTTCTTTTGATATACTCACTCTTCCCTAAAGTCCTAGCTCCAGCCTCCAAAGGATGTTGCTAATCTTTCTCTGCTCCAGCTGGTTCTGCTATCAATTGTGGGCAGGTTTCAGAATTTGAGTATGCATGAGGCAGGAGGGAAAAGTCCTCATGGGAGTCTGACCCCCAGATAAAATATCTAATGCAATTAGATCTTTCCTCATTGTACTGATACTTTTCCTCCTTCACTACCCTAGGTAACATTACTTTAAAAATACCCTTCTATTAATTAATGTAACCTCAAGAATTACTCAGCATTCTAGAAAATGGAAGGAATGGCAGGGAAGAAAACCTCATTTTATCATACATACACATATTAATGATTTTGATCCTATATTACTCTATTTTTCAAAAGAGGAAACATGTGAAGAGTAGTTAAATGCATTATCCAAGGTCATATATTTGTATGAAATAGGCACCACCGAAACCTGGGTTATGACCCTTATTCTAGACTCTTACATTGTATCACAATATCATGTAATCTCTAAAATTTAAACTTTGACTATTCAATATTTTACAGTACTTGGATATGGGAGAAAATGGGAGGTGATCATCATTACAAAATTAATTATTACTGAACTATACCTGGAAAATAATTTTGGGATAAATGGGAAATTGTGTTAGCTACTCAATTTATTTAACAAAGCACTCCACAGAACTGTTCTACACATTATGATAATAGGCAAAATGTTTTGAGCCCTTTTTTATGTGAAGTACTATGTTAAACACTGTATGAGCTTGAGCTCATTTTATCATCTCACAATGTATGGGGTATTATCCCCATTTTATAGGAGAAACAGAGATCACACAACTAAAAAGACTGAAATTAAGTCTGTCAGACTTCAGAGCCCTAGAGCTTGGCCAAGCTCTACTGCCTTCCAATGATAATGGTCTGTTATCTCCACTATCTCTTAGGTGTCTCACTTAAGATAAGAAGTCACTCCCAATCTCTGCAAGATTCCCTAAAGAAGATAGAATTTTAACTCTGGGCCTCATTCTGTGCACATTACATATAAATTTAGTTTTAAGCATTTCATAGATTATGCATTCTTCTTTTGCATTAATTTGAGATAGTTTAGAAAGAGCATGTTTTGGAGAAGGCTTTTAATCATTTACTGATTTTGAAGATGTACTTCTGGAGAGAGCTCTTATAATTAGAAGCTGATCTGATTTTACTAATAGCACTTTTGTTTTCTGTCCCTTGCATAATATGCCTTTATGTCCCTGGAATTTACCTAAGAGTAAAAAAATCCAACTGTCAATGTTGTTTACTTTACTGAAGGAAAAGGGAAAAAAATTCTCTTAACAGGTCCAAAGTTTCTTTTTTGCCCAGAAAGGTGTTGACATAAAACATGGTAACATAAGTTTTAACACTGACTCAAGAAGGATCTTGAAGGAAGTTCTTTAGATTCTAAGAGTCCCAGAATCTCCTAAGGTAAAACAAGAAGCATAATATATAAAATATAAAATGTAGCAATTTTTACAAACCTTTAAAGTATACAAATATGTTCGCCTCAAACAATCCTCTGCATAATTCTCTACTGGCCACATTCTACAAATGAGGGGACTGAGGCCCAGGGAAATGAAGGGAATGTCTACAGGTTGGAAGACCATTTGTGGACTTCATGACATTATCCTGTTATATATATTTGTAACTCCTTGATCATGTTTTAACATTTGAGCTAGTATGTCAGTTTAATACATCACCGGAAAGGAAAACAGAGATATCTTGAATAAAAAAAAAAAGCAAGCCCAGAGAATGTGGTGAAACATTTATTTAATTTTCCCATGGAGTTTCAGATTACATCATAGAATCCACCTCAAGTATACGGTAGTCCCATTTTTCTCTTGCCTCTCCACCATCTCCTTCCCTCTGTTCACCACTTCTCCCAAATCTTTTCTTTCCTCCTGCCTCCCATTAGGTTCCCAATGTGCTGGCTGGAAAATTACTGCTTGGCCATCGCCCTTGGGAACATAGGCTATCGCCCATGGGAACATAGGCTATCACCCATGGGAACATAACATTCTATCAATAAGCTTTCTGCTTCTGTACCCCTGCTTGCACAACCAATCTGTGGGTTGACAGGTACTGAATAAGAGAAAAATAGACCTTTGTGTTTAAGACAGAATGAGGAATGGGATTTAGGGCTCAAAAACCCTGTACCTCTACATTTCGGGGCTGCTGAATTTGGGGTCTGTGTACCCCTGGCAGACCCAGCTGGCTGAATAAAGAGCATGTTTCCTATAACTCACTGATTTCTGGTGGTCCGTGTGTCTTTCGGGGGGCTGGCAGCTACAACACCAACTGTGTCTTGGATGTGCAATAAAGGATCATTCAGGTCCCATCCATCTTTGGAGGAAGCTTTGGGTTGTTCAGATGCTTTAGAATAAAACTCTACCAAACAAAAATTTCTCTGAATGCTGACTGGTTCTCAAATCTAAAAGCCTAACTTTGCACTGATCTGTTTCTGGTAGTATGGCCTACTAGACACACCCAGTAATCTTTCAATTTAAATTAACCTAAAATTATGTTAAATGGGGAAGGAACCTCCTTCCACCCCCTGCCCCCCGCCCCCAGCCATACACCTAAGGAGCAACCCCAAGTTGGCAAAATACAAAGATTTTTCAGAAAGAGTGAATACTCACAGGTAATCTATCTTGGTTCCTAGTAAACTTGGAGTAAGGGGTGGGACGCAATGGCATGCCCAAGGTGGGGACTCTTAATAGGATATGTTTGCATAACAAACCACTGCATTTGAAATCTAAAGAGACAGCTAGGAAAGTTACCTTTTTCTCCTTGGTGCAAGGTGGAGAGAAGAAAAATCACCCCTAATAAGTCATAACAACAAGCCAATATTTGTAACATTGTGCCCAAAATTTATATTTCTTATACAGGAAAAAAACCTAGAGCTTAAAGTTTAAAGTGGCCCAGTTTGGTAGCACCCTAAGGCACCTGGAAGAAGCAAATTTAAATCCTTTTAACCTCAAACTTTATTATGTATGTTCACATTGCTAAATTGTAATGGAAAAGATATAAATTAAAAAGAAACAGATTTCCAGTCAAGATGGAAAAGTAGGTAGAAGCTATGCTTGCCTCCTTTTAACAACCACATCAAAATTACAACTAAACTACAGAACCACCATCATTGAAAATCACCCGAAGTCTAGTTGAACATAAGTCCTACAACTAAGGACATAGAGAAGAACATCTCAAGATTGGTAGGAGGGGCAGAGACATGAAACAGGCTGGTCCTACAACACAAGTGGCAGTTAAAAATTGGGAGGGCGGAATGATGTCAGAAGCATGGCAGAGTGAGAGATGTCCCCAGATCTCTCCCCTTGAAATAATTATAAGCTGAACATCTGAAACTCGACAAAATAACATCCAATCTGAGCAAGTGATCTTGGCATAAGGGCTACCAGAAGTCAGAGCCATGGGAGTTGGGTAGCAGACTGCGTGGAACAAAGAAGCTGCCACTCATAGCCTGAGCTCTGGGCAGGATGAGGAGGAAGGGAGGGGAGAAGGTGCAGTATGTTTTCTGAACAGCCCTGCCTGAGATAGCTGCACACTCCACACACAAGCAGTGCCCAGGGATCAGGGCAGAAAGCAAAACAAAGTGGGGATGCAAGAGAAGCAACAATTGATTATTTCCAGCCACAGTTGCCAAACATGAGGCTGAGCCACACCCCGCATCTTCCAACCTAGAGGACACTCCCTTTCCCAATATGCTCAAAGACTGAACACTGTGGAGCCTAAGAATTTGAGCAAACGCTACTGAAACTGTTGCTAACACTGACAAAGACTGAGAGCAAGAGTAGCGATTGTGATTGAATATAAGGAAAAAAAGGCATTATTAAAGCTTTACATAAAGGGATCTAAGAGGCTCAGATGCCACCTACTGGAAAGCAAAAGAAAAATACCTTCTTAGCAGCAGGCTAAAGAGATACTTTTATATAATAATATCTTCTTTCTGGTGGGAATAAAAAGGCAGAATACACTTCCATTAATGCCCGAGCAGAGAAACAGTTCATTAAACACCATAAACAACCAAGGTGACAAGGCAGCTTAGAAAAAAAGAGAAAAATCTCCAGGAAATAAGCTTAAAGACATAGAAATATGCAACTTAAATGACAGAGAAGTCAGGATGGTACTTCTGAAAAAACTCAATGAGATCAAGAAAAAGTCATAGCAACAATTCCAGGAGCTGAAAAAATAACTAGATCAGAATGCGTTTTTTATTTTTATTCGTTTAAATTAATTAATTAGTTTATTTATGTATGTATTTATTTATCAGAATGAGTTTTTTAGCAAGGAAACCGAAATCCTAAAAAAGAACCAAACAGAACATCTGGAGATGAAGAACACACTGAAAGAGATGAAGAATGGAAGAGCAAGCTTGTGAAATAGAGTGGACCAAATGGAGGAATGGATCAGTGATATTGAAGACAGAAATCTAGAAATAAATCAGAAGGAAGAAGAGTCCAAAAAAATGAAAAACAATGAGAGGTAAAAGAAGATGGTAACTTATAAAGGAAAGCCAATTAGAATACCATCAGGTGTCTTAGCACAAACCTTACAAGTAAGAGAGCAGTGGAATCAAATATTCAAACTATTAAATGAAAGGAATTACCAGCCAAGAAAAATGTATCCAGCAAAGCTCTCCTTTAGATATGAAGGAGAAATTAAGACTTTTCGAGACATACTAAAACTGAGGGAATTCCCACTATGAGGCCTGCATTATAGGAAATACTGAGTAAAGCAACTAGCAGGCACACAGAAGCAGAGTAGTACAACCTTTATTAAGAACAGGGTATTATAAGTTTAAAAAATAAAAGGTCTGCTATTTCAAGACAGTAATGAACATTCAGCAAACATAGGGACAAATTGAGACAACAATGACTGAAAAGGAGAGGATTCAAAGAACCAATTTTGCAAAGGGGAATGGAGATAAAGCACACGCAGAAGAAAATGAACTACTGTATATATGTATATAACTATCCTTTAAATATTCGTAATGGTAACCACATACCAAAGATTCAGACCTGAAATACATAATATAAAACAAAGACCAGGGGAAAATGCACAAAACTCAACCAAAATAAAAAGTCAGAAACACAAGGGCAAAGAAGCAATGGAAACACTGAGCTACCAGAAAAGGGGCGGGGGG
>NW_011888860.1:2300618-2340085 GCF_000151845.1 Pteropus vampyrus | reverse complement strand
ACCCTAAATATAAATGGACTGAACTCATCAATAAAAAGGCACAGAGTTGCAGATTGGATGAAAAAACAAAACTCAACCATATGCTGCCTTCAGGAGACACATCTCAGCTCCAAAGACAAATATAGACTCAAAGTGAAAGGGTGGAAAATGGTATTTCAAGCAAATGGCATTCAGAGAAAAGCGGGAGTAGCGGTACTAATATCAGGTGAAACAGACTTCAAATAAAAAAGGTAAAGAAAGACACTGAGGGACACTTCATAATGATAAAGGAAATCATACATTAAGAAGACAATAATTAATATTTAAGCTCCCATCAGGGAGCCCCAAAATATATTAAGCAATTACTAACAGAACTAAAGGGAGAAACAGACCAAAACACTATCATAGTAGGGGACCTAAATACTCCACTGTCGGAAACGGACAGATCACCAAGACAGAAAATCAATAAGGAATTAACATCCTTAAATGACACATTAGACCAACTGGACATAACTGACATTTACGGAGCCTTTCATCCCAAAGCAGCTGCTTATACATTCTTCTCTAGTGCACATGGAACATTCTCAAGAATCAGCCACATACTGGGCCACAGAGATAGCCTCTACAAATATAAGAGAGTTGAAATCATACCAATCATATTCTCTGATTATAATGCTTTGAAGCTGGAGATCAACTGTAAAAGGAAAGCAGGAAGAGCCACAAACACATACAGATTAAACAACATACTACTGAAGAATAACTGGGTCAGAGAAGAAATAAAAAGAGAGATCAAAAGATACATAGAAACAAATGATAGTGATAGTACAACATATCAAAACTTTTGGGACACGGTAAATGCGGTAATAAGAAGAAAGTTCATATCATTACAGGCCAATCTCGGAAAACAAGAATGAGCCCAAATAAACAACCTAATGCTTCATCTTAAAAAACTAGAAAGAACGAATGAAACCTAAAATAAGCAGAAGGAAAGAAATAATCAAAATTAGAGAAGAATTAAAAGAAATTGAAAAATATACAATAGAAAAAATAAATGCAGCAAAGAGCTGGTTCTTTGAGAAGTTTAATATAATTGGCAACCCCCTGGCTAGATTCACTAAAGAAAAAAGAGAAAGGACACAAATAAAACCAGGGATGAAAGAGGAGAAATGACAACAGACATCACAGAAATATGAAGGATTATACAGGATTACTATGAAAAATTATACGACAAAATTTAATAAACTAGAAGAAATGGACAAGTACTTAGAAAAATACAATCTTCCTAGACTGAATCAAGAAGAACTGGAAAATCTAAATAGACTGATGAGCCGTATGGAAATTGAAACAATTGTCAAAAACCTACCAAAAAGTAAAAGTCCAGGACCAGATGGCTTCACCAGTGAATTCTTCAAACATCCAAAGAAGATGAAATACCTCTTCTCCTAAAACTCTTCCAAAAAATTGAAAAGGAGGCAATACTCCCTAACTCATTTTATGAGGCCAATATTACCCTGATACCAAAACCCAGTAAAGATATCGCAAAAAAAGAAAACTATACAGACCAATATCTTTCATGAACACAGATGCAAAAATCCTAAGATACCAGCGAACCAAACACAACAACATATTAAAAAGATTATACATCATAATGAAGTGGGCTTCATCTCAAGGGCACAGTGATGGTTCAATGTACGCAAATCGATTAATGAGATACACTACATAAACAAATTACAAAATAAGACTCATATGATCATATCAATAGATGCAGAAAAAGCCTTCGACAAGATACAGCATCCATTTGTGATCAAAACACTTAACAAAACTGATTAGTACCTTAACATAATAAAGACCATATACGACAAAACCCTCAGCCAACATTTCTTAACACTGAAAAGCTAAAAACCTTTCCTCTTAGATTAGGAACAAGACAAGGCTGTCCACTATCACCACTGTTACTCAGTATAACATTGGAGGTCCTAGAGAGTGTAATCAGGCAATAGAAAGATATAAAAGGCATCCAGATAGGAAATGAAGAAGTCAAACTGTCACTATTTGTGGATGACATGATTCTGTATATAGATAACTCTAAAGACTCCACTAGAATACTACTAGAAACAATAAGCAAATACAGTAAAGTTTCTGGATACAAAATCAATGTTCAAAAATCCATAGCATTCCTATACTCTAATAATTGTCTAATAATTGTCAGAAAAAGAAGTGGAAAAAATAATTCCTTTTACAATTGCAACAAAAACAATAAAAGTCCTAGGAATAAGTTTAACAAAATATGTGAAGGACCTCTATTATGAAAACTATAAGACCCTATTAAAAGAAAATGAAAGTACAAAGAAATGGAATGATATTTCATGTTCTTGGATTGGAAGAATCAACATAGTTAAAATGACCTTATTACCTAAAGCATTATACAGATTTAATGCAATCCCCATCAAAATCCCATCAGCACTTTTTAAAGAAGTAGAACAAAAAACATCAGATTTGTATGGAAGCACAAAAAACCCTGAATCGCCAAAGCCATTCTGCAAAAAAAGAACAAGGCTGGAGGCATCACTCTACTCGACTTCAAATTATACTACAAAGCAATAATAATCAAAATGGCATTGTACTGGCAGAAAAACAGACACTCAGACCAGTGGAACAGAATCAAGAGTCCAGAAGTAAACTCATGTTTATATAGGCTAAAAATTTTCCACAAAAGAGCCAGATACATACAGTGGAGATAGGAAAGCCTCTTTAATAAGTGGTGCTGGGAAAACTGAAAAGCCACCTGCAAAAGAAAAAAACAAGACTGTTGTCTATCCCCACACACCACAATTTACTCAAAGTGGATTAAGGTCCTGAATATAAGACCTGAAACAATAAATTGCATGGAAGAAAACAGAATCTAAACTAATCGACCTTGGACTTAAAGAGGAGTTTATGAATTTATGACCTCAAAGGCAAGAGATGGAAAAGCAAAAATAAATGAATGGGACTACATCAAACTAAAAAGCTTCTGCACAGCCAAAGAAATCATCAAGGTAAAGAGACAACCATCCAAATAGGAAAATATATTTGCAAGCAAGACCTCCAATAAGGATCTAATATCCAAAATATACAAGAATGCATACAATTCAGCAACAACAACAACAACAACAACAAACAATCCAATGAAAAAATGGGCAGAGGACCTGAACAGTCATTGTTGAAAGGATGCTCAATATTGCTATTAGGGAAATACAAACTGAAGCCAATATGAGATATCATCTCACACCTGTTAGAATAGCTATAATCAACAGGACAAGTAATAACAAGCATTGGAGAGGATGTGGAGAAAAAAGAACCCTTATACACTGTTGGTGAGACTGCAAATTGGTACAGCCACTATGGAAAACAGTTTGGAGGTTCCTCAAAAAACTAAGAATTGATCTACCATATGATCCAGTAATCCTTCTACTGGGTATTTACCCCAAAGACTTGAAAACACATATCCGAAAAGATATTTGCACACCGATGTTCATAGCAGCATTATTCACGGTGACCAGGACGTAGAAGCAACCGAAGTGTCCTACAATAGATGACTGGCTAAAGCAGCTGTCGTGCATATACATATAATGGAATTTTACTCAGCCATAAGAAATGAGATACCGCCATTTGCGACAACATGGGTGAACCTTGAGATAATCATGCTAAGTGAAATAAGGCAGACAGAAAAAGTTGAAAACCATGATATCACTTATATGTGGGATATAAACTTAAAAGCAACAAACTAAGAGGACAAACAGAGACCCATGGACATCGACAGCAGACGAGTGGTTACTAAGACTTTAGGGGAGAAAGGGAGAGGTAGATGGGGTAAAAAGGGTCAAATATGTGGTGAAAGAAAGAAATCTAACTATAGTTGATAAACATACAATGCAAAATATATATGACTTACTGTTGAATTGTACACTTGAAACTTACTGGACTTCATTAACCAATGTCTGCATAATAAAAAATGAAATAAATAAATAAACAAACAAATAGTAAGGGGTATCTCAGTTGTGGATGTCCTCTGGAGGAGCAAGGAGTCCCAACACCACCCAGACTCCCCAGCTCAAAGTTCCAGTGCTAGGAAGAGAAGGCCCCACAAAATACGGATGTGAAAATCAGTGGAGATTGTGGCTAAGTTAGACACAGGGCTGCTGGAGTCCCAAGTGTTCTTAAAGGGCCAGTGAGTGGACTTACCTGTTGATGAACTCACTCTGAGCTCCAGTACTAAAATAGCAGCTCAAAAGGTGCCAGAGACATATGGGGAGGAACTGAGTTGTCTGGATTCAGGGAAAGGACTGGAGGGGCAGCTTTCTCCCAGACGGAAGTGCTGAAGAAGCCACTGTTCCTTTTTGAGCTCTCCCCACACCCAGAGTGCAGACGCAGGTAGCCTCCATATGAGTCTCTATAAACCTGAGTGACACTATTAACACCACCCTCATGATTCTCTGAGGCCCTGCCCTACTCAACTTTTGGGCCCACTGATGCTGCTTCCAGTGGCTTTTCCATACAAACAGCCTATCTTTTTCACAAAACACATATAAGTAGCATCAGGACTTGGTGAGCCCCATACTTGTTGCTGAGCAGTCCCAACCCCACCACTAGTGGCAGCTGACCTCTGTTTGCGGCACAGCCTCGAGGCACATCTCAGCTCAGCATAGGTGATGGCCAACTGCAGATTGCTTGGTGGCTCATGTTAGGTTGCCCTGGGCAGGGTACAGGCTGGGGCTGAATTTGGCCTGTGGAGGGGACCCTCCCAGGAGACACTGGCCAGCACACCTGGTAGCTGGCTTCCACCTGAGCTGGAGCAACACCTGAGGTAACATCCAAGGATGATATACCCAAAAGGCATACTGGCCAGGCACCAGAGCCCAGTTAAAATGTATCCTGCTAGGTAGGGACAGCCCTCCACTGTAGTCACTGGCTAGTCCTCAAAACCAATCAGCCAGAGGGTCAATCCCTCCTACTGACATGCGAACAGCAAACAAGGTTCATCTATGACAGGAGAACACACCACCAACATAAGGGACACACTTGGAGCACCCAGCTCAGGTGACCAGGCAGTCTGTGCCACAGGCCCCCACAGGACACTTACTACTACATAAGGCCACTTGACCAAGACTGGGAGACATAGCAGCTCTATGTAATACATAGAAACATACACAGAGGCAGCCAAAAATGAGAAGACAAAGAAATGTGTCCCTAATGAAAGAAAAGAAAGCTCCAGAAAAAGAACTAAACAAAATGGAGATGAGCAATCTCCCGGATACAGAGTCAAAGCACTGGTTATACAGATGCTCGATAAACTTAGGGCAAGAGTAGAGTGAGTGAGAATTTTAAGACATAGAAAACATAAAAATAGAAATAGAAAACAAAGAGTCAGAAATGAAGAATAACTGAAATGAATATCTTAGAAGGAATCAATAGAAGATTAGACAGAGTATCAAATCAACGATTTAGAAGGTAGCAGAAAACAATCAGAACAGCAAGAAAAAGGAACCCAAAATATTAGGATAATTTAAGAGGCCTCTGGGACATCAAGCATACCAACATTCGAATCATAGGGATACTAGGAGGAGAGAGAGAGCAAGGAATTGAAAACCTATTAGAAGAAATAATGATGGAACTTCCCTAACCTGGTGAAGGAAATAGACATACAAACAAGCCCAGGAAGTGCAGAGTCCCAAACAGGATGAACCAAAACAGGCCGACACCAAGACACATCATAATTAAAATGCCAAATCTTAAAGACAAAGAATCTTAAAAGCATCAAGAGAAAAGTAATTAGTTACCTCCAAGGGAGCTGCCATAAGACTGTCAGGTGATGTCTCAACAGAAACTTTGCAGGCCAGAAGACATTGGAAGGAAATATTCAAAATGATACAAAGCAGGGACCTACAACCAAGATTACTCTAGCCAGCAAAGCTATCGTTTATTATCGAAGGACAGATAAAAAGCTTTCCAGACAAGAAAAAGTTAAAGCAGCTCATCACCACCAAGCCAGTATTACAGGAAATGTTAGCAGGACTTCTTTGAGAAGAAAAAAGGAAAAAAATTAAAAATATAAATAATAAAATGGCAATTACTACTATTTGTCAACAATTATGTTGTAAATAGATTAGGTGCTCCAATCAAAAGATATGGTGGCTGAATGGATCAGAAAACAAGATCTTTACATATGCTACCTACAAGAAACTCACTTCACAGCAACAGACACACAAAGTCTGAAAGTAAAGGGGTGAAAAAATGATGTTTCATGAAAATAGAAATAAATGAAAAAAAGCTGGATTAGTAATACTTATACCAGATAAAATAGACTTTAAAACAAAGGCTATAACAATAGACAGAAGGATCCAGTAATCCCACTTCTGAGTATTTATCTGGAGCCCCAAAACACTACTTCAAAGGCAGTGTGAATCCATATGTTCATTGCAGCATTATTTACAAATAGCCAAGATATGGAGGCAATCTGGGTTGCCATCAATGTATGAATGGATAAAGAAAAGGTGGTATGTATATATGTATGTATGTACGTACACACACACACACACACACACACACACACACACACACACACACACACACACACACACCCCATGGAATGTTACTCAGCCATAAAAAAGAATGAAATCTTGCCATCTGCAACATCATGGATGGACCTAGAGGGTATCGTGCTGAGTGGAGTAAGTCAGATAAAGAAATGCTATATTTCACTTACATGTGGAATCTAAAGAACAAAATAAAAACTGAAACAAACTCATAGACATAGAAAACATTTCGGTTACCAAATGGGAGTGAGGTAGGGAGGGTGGGTAAAAAGGAGGAAGGAATTAAGAAGTACAAATTGGGAGTTACAAAATAGTCATGGGGCTATAAAGTACAGCATAAGAAACAGTCAATAATATTGTAATAACTATGTATGGTGTCAGATGGGTACTGGATTTATTAGTGTGATCACTTTGTCTTATAAATGTCTAATCACCATGTTGTATACCTAAAACTAATATTGGATGACAAGTGTAACTGAAAAATAAATATGTACATATATATTTTCAAAAAGAAAAAAAAAGAAATAGTAGCAAGTGTGTATAAATTCCAAAATGGTAAGAGGGAAAATGAAATAGAAAAACAAACAAATGAAAAATAAAACCTAAGCAAAGATTATACAGACGTGACACTAAAATAACCAGTGTTAGTTCTGATGTCTGTGAGCGATAATGTATTAAATAATTTGAGTATTTGGTGTAAATGTTAATGCAATACTTTTTTTCTTGGCATTGGCATTAGGAGATCTATTTATAAGAGAACCATTATTGATAACCAAAAAATGTTAATTTATAAAAGAGTTATCTCTTTTTATACTTGCTCAAATCTCGAAGACATGTGAATGTCTAAGAAGACCGGAGTTCGGTCAAAAAGCAAATATATGGAGGCATTTCCTAAGTATAGAATCATTTATGTTACAAATTTTAAAAAAAGAATTGCATGAATATTCATGATGATGATATCCCAAAGAACATCCATAGGCTGCTGTTTCCTAAGACAGTCACTTAGACTATAAAAATGCACTCACTAAAGCGAACATAATCAGAATGAGGGTTGTACTCTGATTTCCTTCATAAATTATCAGTCAGGAATTCTCACTGATTTGCGGAATTTTGGTTTCTTGGTCTTAAAATAGAGACAAATATAATGAAAAATGTTTTATTAGCTTACTTAGGCATCTTGAAAACTAATTATTAACCAATGATAATGGTCTAAAAACTTTTATAACATTAAAAGGTAGAAATCATAATTATAACTTTGGTTAGGTGTCTACTGTAAAAACCAACTGGAAATGAAATCAAGTCAAACGATGGTTCTTTACTCCTCCAACCCCGTGGTTTCTTGTTCATGCAAAATGAGAGCCACTAGAATTATTTTTCAGAAAACTTGCCATCAGGGGGCAGTTTGCTTGTAATTAAAATGAGATTCTAATGTCTTAAAATATGAGAATCTGGTAACAGTATATAGAAAGTAAACTTTAAGAAAGATTTTACAAACTTGCTTAAGGTTCTTTGCACATTTTAATGTCAAAGGGTTAAAAGATATTGATGTTAAAGCGTATTAGTACTATATAAATATGTATAGTTAATTACAGCTGCCATAAAACCATTTTAGAGCAATGAACATTAAAAAACCAAGAGTTGTAAGCCTTACATATCCTTTGACTTAACTACAATATTAAAAAGAAAAAACTGTCTAGTATGTTCTAATTATTAGGGTACCTGTTTACTCACTTTGAAGATTTTATTCCCAGCAATATATCCATATAACTAAAAGTATAAAAGGGCCCAAATTATTTTTCTAAAAACTGTTCTGCTTTTATTTTGAAATTGAGCGTTGTCCTCAGGAAAGGGAAATATAAAGTTCATATAAGAAACGCTCATTCAAAATAAGCCCAATAGTATAATAAGCCTCCCAAAAAAGTTCAGCCTTTTAGATAAAGGGGAAAAAAGGTAATTTCTAAGCATTTCAAAAGAGTAACTAAACGCTTTAGATATCACTAAATTGAACTACAAAACATGAACTTGGTAATTCATAGTATCAAGGATCATTACTTCAGATGGGAGAAACCTGCATATACAATTATATCTTTTATGAGTTGTAAAAAAAAGACATCCATTTTATCCTGGATCACTGCAAGTTTCATTTGTCTAGAGGGTTTTTGGTTACTTAAATGAAATGGCCTATACCTCTTAGAACTCTAGGTAATAATGTTTGTAAGTTCTAAATTTGGAGAATGAGAAAATATAATATACTACTGGGTATTTTTTTAAGGACACATAATTAAAAAAAAAAAGGGGGGAATAAATTGACCTAAATCTCACAATTTGTAAATGTTTAGTTTTAAAGGCAATTTAATAAGAACAATGATTCTAGCACTACATTTCTTTCTTAATTTATAGGCATCGCCCCAAATTACTTACCTCCTTTTTGGTTAACAGCACTCCCTTCCTTTGAAGAACTGACTTGCCCCAAGTTTCTGGTAAGGACACCAAAATCCCACGCTCCCATGTTTTCAATGGAAAAACCACTGGATACACTCTCTCTTTTAGGAGGATAGTAGAGTCGGAAAGCAAAATCTCCCTTCCTATCACTTCGCCAAGAGGGTGGTAGTTTGTCTTTCTCTGAGGGCAGCAATATAGAGAGAAATGTCTTCCTTTTACCGAATACTAGAATTTAACCTTCCCTTCATTTTATGCTTGTTTTAAGATCGAGTAAGCCTTTTCATACCAGAGTGTTTTTAGTCAATCACTTCTAGGCATCCAGTCTAAAAGATCTATGTTAATTACTAATTTTTTAACACTGATCTTAAAAAAGATTATCTTTTAGAGACAGCAAAAATTTTACTAACTGATATAAAATGTTAAATTATTTAAACCAGAAGGAAAAGTGAATGGAGGTGAGGATAAAGCATGGTGGAGGATCAAGGCTGGTAATATAGAAATATGTTGATTCATTATACCAAGACCCTATACCATTATACCTTTAGAAAATCAATTTTCTTAATATTGTTTATTAATAAGGCTATTATACACTTTTCCCCTTATGTGGACAACTCATTTACTAATTCAATATTTAATCACCTATCTGAATTGCCTTTATACAACTGATTTTCATAATGCCTCAAGATTATAATCTCTAAACGGACAAGGATTTGTTTAACTTGTTTGAATGGTGTTTTGCTTAGTACAAGCTGTTAAAATTGCTACAGAAAATATCTGCTAACTCTATAAACACCCTCAAGGGAAATATATTCCTCTGTTATCTTGCATTGATTTATGACTTTGGATATACTCTATATTGTGGATAATTTCAGGATTATAAATAACTAATTCACTAGGCTGTAAATTTCACTGAACAAAAAAATACAGAAGCAAAAGCAGGCAAACAGCTGGGAGATCAACTACAATTTTTTTTCCCGGTTACACCTTAGGCCGTATTTTTTCCAGTTTCATATTAAACCATTAAATTACACCATTCCTATTATTTGTGATGAACTGAGGACAACAGAAATGTTCAAATTCATCTTATTTCTAACAATAAAACAGTGAAGCACAATGGAAAGCTTAATTCTAATTAACTGTAAACGTTTTCTATAACATAACACTTTCAAATCTCCTTAAATCCAGAGGTTTTTATTACACAATTTGATTTTTACATCAATAAAATGTTAGATATAACAATACAGATGAAGGAACAATTTAATTTGTATTGAAATAAATATTAGGTACACAAAGCACAGAAAGTGAAAAAGGGGCACAATAAATTACAAGTGGAGACATTATTTTGCTCTATCACCAAAGAAAGCCCTTGACACTTCTAATTTCACACCATCAAATTTATCATACTTGCTGATTTAAGCAGAACACAAAACAAATATGGATCCCAGGGCTTACTTTCACAGGTACCAGCATAGATAATTTGCTATAGTGATCCAATTTGGAAATCAGGAGGGACCAGTAAATCGCTGCATAAAAGAAAGAGTGAATAAGGTCCTTTTTCCTTAGTGTCAGCAGGCTATGATTATTATGTTTATTAGATTTTCTTGAAAGGACTTCACATTTTCTCAAATATTCAGGAGAAATATATTTCCCCTCTGAGCCCTACATTAGCATTTATGTGCTTTGGTCTTGAATACAGGGGAATGATGAATTTTTCAACTTATTTTATAAATTTATACAGTCTGGATAGTATTGGCCAATATAACTCCCCAACCTGTACAATATTAGATATTAAAAAGTGGATTCAAGAGAAGTTACTAAGAAATGCTGACATACAGTATATACAAATTTTTAGTTCAATATATCCCATTATATAGAGCACCAGAAGTAATGCATTTATAAATCAAGCAGTTTTTTATGACTCTAATCCTTGCGACCCTTTTACATTTGTTCCACTATATACATACACATCACAAATGTTACCTGCCCAAGACTTTGTCCGTTTGGTCTCAACTTATTATAAATATATGTGTAAGCAAAAAGTCACGTCAAAGCAATTTGTTTTAAAGTTACAAAAGAAAATAGTCAGGGTTTGGAATTAAACTGTCTTGAACCAAGAAAAAAAAGGTTTAAAAGTGCTGAGCATATAAAAAAAGTAGCTTCAGAAGGTTAGGAAGGAAAAAGTGAAATGATTCTTGGGCCTTTCTTTTTCCTGGAATATGAGCTATTTTTTAGATTCCAGCAAAGATATCCATCAATTTTTTACTATAACTTTCTTAGAAGAATTTGCTGTAGATTAAAAAATACTGTACTTTATTTTTGTCATTATCAACTCAAAGATAATGCAAGTCAATTTTCCTATTTGCACTGCATAGGAGAGAAAGATGATTCTAAAGTTCACCTCACAAAGGAATGTGTTCATTCTAAGAACCCACCTGAATATTACCTTAGAAGATAAACGTATTGCAGAATAATTACTACCACCAGGAAATCTCCCAAACTTTTAGTAGCTCTAGTATAATACCAGATCCAGTAACAACTCTCTACCCAGAATATTACAAGAATATTACACTGAAATAATCTCTAGAAATAACTCCTGGATATATAAATGTATGCCTTTGGTATACTATCTTTGAGCTATACTATCATAAAGCCTCTGCAGAATTCTCCAAATCCTAGAGAGATTCCAGTGAGGTGTTAAGAAAAACTAGTTGTCGCTGCAACTCAAACTGAATGTACAAATCCAGGTACCTTTCTAGATACAATATCCAAAAATTACAATATGCTTTTGTATTTCTATTAAAGTCTAAATTTTAAGAGATTGAACTACCCATACCTCATGTACCTACAAAATACCATAAAAAAAATGTACCATTTTTCTACACACCTGAAAATGAAGGAGAAAGAACAATTTTATAATTGATGTGTTTAGGTGATTTAGGCACTTATAATGAAAAGAGAAAAAAAAAAAAAGACCATGATCTAAATTATGCCACTTACTGTTTACCTACCTAGAAAGCATATGTTAACAGGGTACTTCTTCCAGCTTTTGAACATTTCAGTATTTTAAAAATGTAAGTAAATGCTTACTAAATATTTGCTGAATATTGAGTACATATTTTAAAAGGTCATGGAATCAAGATCCTTAGTTTTATGGCTGACTCAGCCCTTTTAGTGACTTAATCTTTTAACGTGGCATGTGCAACTGGGGGGCTACTTAAGGAAAGAGTGCCACCTACTGATCATAAACATAGCTGTCTGTGGTTATTTTCTTCCCTGAGGTTTTCATTACATAATAATAGGTAGCAAAATTTGGCTAAATTTGGGTGATAGCTTCGAGGCTACCAGGTACCTCTGGAGATTTAGGCAGGGGAGAAGC
The DNA here is from genome assembly GCF_000151845.1 of Pteropus vampyrus. NCBI lineage: Eukaryota > Metazoa > Chordata > Mammalia > Chiroptera > Pteropodidae > Pteropus > Pteropus vampyrus. The sequence goes on along the minus strand of NW_011888860.1, from coordinate 2,327,713 downwards.
TTCAGAATAACTATATTAATCAAAACAAATCCATTAGCATGAGATAAAGGTCTTTACCACAATCCCTCAAAATTAATTTCATTCGTTTTGAACTCAAATTAAAAAAAACACTAAGTCGGATCTACTTGTCTTATTACATACACACTCATTTTCTTTTCCAGGATGAATATTCATGTCTAAAACTTACAAATCTAATCTGAAATTTGCAATCTGGACTTTTAGGAAAAAATGAAGTATTTTGATAGTTTTACAATTCTTATAGACCTCATAAATCTTTCATTCTGGTTTTATATTAACATGCCTCGATTTTTTCCTCTAAAGGAGGTTCCTAAATATCTAAAATTAAAAAAAAAAAAAAAGCTAGTTTGCTTACTTGCAGGAACAGCTACCTTAGTGAATTTTATCTCAAGAAAATTTAAGTACAAATTGTTATTTAAGAAATTTCTCTTGGACTGATGTTAGAGTTTAAATTCATGAGGAATCAAGTATACAAAAGGAATACAGAATCCTTGTTAGAGTAAAGTAGGTTCTGTATGAGGCTTCTACCTGTCCACGAGGTGTAATAGTAAAAGTGCCAGGAGCACAGCAGCACTATACCACTTCCTAAATAATTAGATATTCTGGATGTTAAATCAACTTTCTTTTAAATCTGTAAGTAAAAATAAGGTCAGCTATGCTGCTATTTCTCCTACTGCATTCATTTAGATATACTGCTATTGTATTTTCTTAATTTTAATTTGATAAGTATACATGTTACACTGTAATTTCACATGCCAAATAAGGTGGTTGTATATATTCTTATCACAGAATTTCTAACTAGAAGTTCATGCAAACTATACATCTAACGATGCTCAAATTGTAAAATTTACTTTTTCATGAATGTAGATTTTATTTATAAATCAAGCCTTCCTTTAAATAAGTCAAAAATGAGTATGTCCTACATAATCCTATTATTTGATAAAAAGCCTCAACTTTTAAAGCACAGTGTTTTAAATTGTTGACAGGCTAAATGTTAAAATTATTTTTGTTAAAACCAACATGAATCATCTCCTTTAGGAAAATCTTTTTGACCAACAGTAATTTTCAAAATAAAGAGGAAAAACTCAAAACAGAGGCAAACTTATAAGTCATTAAAAGCAAACGACAATCATGGTAAAAACAGAGCACATGAAAAGAATATTAACAATTGGAAAAACTGATGAAATCTGAATAAGTTCTGTACGTTAGTTAACAGTACTGTTCTAGGGTTAATTTCTCAGTTTTGATAAGTGTTGTATAGTTATGTAAGATGGTGACATAAGGGGAAGCTGAAGAAAGGGTATATAGGAACGCTACTATTTTTGCAACTTTTCCATAAATCTAAAATTATCTCAAGATTAAAAAATTATAGAAAACAAAAAAGCTAGTAACTTAAAAATAAATATGCCTTCGGCTGCCAATTTTTTTCTCAAAATATCTTGATATAATTCAAGACTTAATTTTTCAAAACATCATTAGAAATCAATATACTGTTTACATAACATAGTCATTTTATTGCTCTAAAAAATTTAGTTCTCAAAATCATCAGATTGCATATATAGTGATAATGAGGCTAGACACACATACACACACACACACACACAAAATAAACTGTATATTATGAGGCTGCTTCTTAGTCAAAAAACATTACAAAAATAGTTGTTTTTACAGCTAAACTATCAAGTAGATATCATATTCTATAGATTGGAAAGTTGAACAAAAAGAAGACTGATGTGACTGATGAGTAACCAATGAATGTATTTGAGAAATCCAAATTACATGCAGACAGAAGAAAATTGGTTACAAAAACCATTACATTACACTGTACTAAAATTTTTGCAATGTTTTAAACATTTCCAATCATGCAACAGTAATAAATACCAAAAAAAATCTTTGTAAAGGAGTTGATCAACCTCAACAGGATTTAACATAATATACAACTCAAATCACAGTTGCATAATACATCCAATTCCCCCAAATTTATCTATGCATAAATTGAAGTGTACACTAATTCTCTAAAACTCCTCCTCCAGCCCCATTCCTAATCAATTACCTTACCTATATACCTTTCCATTTAACCTTTGAAATCAGGTTTGATGCGTATGTAATCTGCACGATAACTTCCTTTTTATTTCAGAACAGAAACAAGTAGTCATGTGCTCAGTCTTCAGTTACATTCCTTTCAAAAGGCATTGAACTACTGTAACTGTCTATGAAAATTCAAGCCTAAGAAACCAAGAAAATTGATAGTCAAGAATCTGATCTATGTAATTCTATAAACTATAATACTAATACTAGTAACTTGTGTGTCCATACTTGTAAAAGAAGGATTTCCTATTTGAGAACTATTACTCAATGGATCTCTGAAAGGAAAGTTGTATGACTACTGATTTCTGATGTAAAATGGTTAGGGACCCCAAATATTTACCCAATTGGCTACCAAGCTTATAGTTGAGCCTTTTAAAAAAAATATTCACAGCCACTGAAATAGTTATAGAAATAACTGTTCTTAAGACATACAGATTTTCTCATGCAAAATAAATCTGTCCTAACAAAGCAACACAAAATCAATTTAATAACAATTTGAAATCAAATACAGTGGGAAGTTTCTGTTAAAATCATCAACCAAAATTCGTAAATGCAAAAGAATACTGTCTCAAAATATACTGAATTCACATATGTTAATATTGCCATAACGAACTCATGCCAGATATAAATTCGGGTCACCAATTAGGTTAAAACAAGTTTGAGACCTATTTTTACAAGAGAAATAAATGTACTTCCTGATAAAGGCACAGCAACATCTAAAAAAAATTGATACATTTTTCACAAGATAAAAATTTCCTTAACCATTAATGACACAGCACAGTAAAATTTTCTTGGAAACTTTCAAAAAGGCTTGATTTAACATGCCAGGAAAATTATCACTTTTCATTAATATGCATTTATGTAAATTATGTAAATTGGATCGAGGTCAATTTTAAACCTGGAATTAACAACCCCTAGCAGAAGAAGTACCAGCTGCAAATAATGCTTGTTTATATTATGTATAACTTAGCTGGATATTAAACTACGCAACTGTTGGTGCCAGTCTGCTTATAAAGGCAATGCTCTGGAGACACAGTCTTCTCACAAACAGTGGACAAGCAGGTTTCATTATTATATGTTCAACAATAATCCTCAATTCATTAAACAAAGTCCTGCAAGATAAAAGTTTTCTGTCAGAAACACAAGGAAAAAGGCAACATAATGCAAAGCAAATGCTGATGAAGGAATTTCCCACAGCCATTAAAGAATTGGAAGAAGTAAAAGAAATAACTAGAATGCACTGTAGGCAAATAAAAAAATAAAATTCTCAAAATCAACACCTGTCTTTTGGGAGGGGGGTAAAAGTTCATTTAACAAAAGCATTTAATAAATGGCTATCTCTGAGGGCTAAGATTAGGGATGCTTTTTATCTTTTTTACAGTAGAATCACATTTTTACATTTACCTTAGTCAAATTCTATTAATTCTAAAAAAAAGAGAGCAAGAAAAGTGAAAATTATATAATATGGGCAATCCCACCTATTTCCTTAAATGAACATATTGCCTCTTAGAGCTTTCATCTGTAAAACAGGAATACGTACTTCATGGAGTCATAGTGCAGTTTAAATGAGACAACATAGAATATACTCAATGAATGTTACTTCCCAGTTGGATCATTCTACTGATAAACGTGACTGTTTGCCTTCAGGCTAAAGCCAGCTCTTTAACATCCAACACCCTCGAGAATTTGGTCTCAATGAAATTTTCTGCTTCATCTCCTGCCACTCTCTGCCATGACTCCTCTGTTTGTTTCAGTTGTGTTGCATGTTTGTGCCCAAAACACACTGCAGACTTTAACTTTGCCTTAACAGTGCTCATTACCTACAAAGTACTCTTTATTGCATACTGTACACATCATACATGTATTTTACAGGCTAGCAGACACAGAATCATGTATCTTATACTGTAATTTATAAATGATTTGAAGGATCATCAAGGGTAATTTTGATTTCACAATTTTCACCTTACATGCTTACTCATCCTGCATAAAAACACAACTCCTGTTCTATCTTTCTGTATCTTCTGTGTTATTTTTACGGGTAGGAAAGAGCAGGGATCCAGTTTTTAAAAAGGATGTAATATGATCTCACACAAAGACAGGAAGGAAATTTGGAAAGATGCACACTTATCCAAAAATCTTCCCTTCTTCTATCTTCTATCTTTGTGACAGCCTATTACTCACAATTCTCTTAGGTTCCCAGACCAGAAACCTGGAGGTCTTATCTCATTCTTCGTCCTCAGATCCTAAGTTCCAGCCTTCCTAAGTATCTTTCAAATTTATCCCTTTTTTCTTTTACCAGTAAATGAGTACAGACTCGACTACTCTAACAGTCTCCAAATTGATCTATCTCTTTCTCCTCTTGGTAAGCCTGCAATCCATCTTCTAGAATGGTATTTCTACATTGGAGTCCATTACATTCTCAGCCCCTCCATGTTATGACCTTCAAATACTCCTCCTACCTTCAAATAAAATTCAAACCCTTTCATGACCTACTCTGTTTATCTTCCTTGGCACAGACTTTTATCATTTCCCTATATACTTCTCCTCAGCTTAAAGAACATGTAACTAATGCTATGCCAAATACTTTCAGACACCCAAGTGCCAGAACTCAGACTTCAAAAGATCTGGCTTATATAAACACCATCTCAGTGAATTCTCATCTCTCTCCCTCTGTTCTTTGTGCTTTCATAGACCCTTCAACATCGTATTGCCTTATACAGCTGTCCAATTCACTCAGCTCTAAGTCCCTAGAAAGCAGGTATTTCAATACTATGAAAACTTATCACCAACACACGATCACTGTCTTCTCAATAAATAAGTCTAATGAATAAAGATAGAAGGCACACTGAAAATAGTTCAATTCCTTCAGGTTACAGATGAGGCCTAAAGAGGTCAATAACTTGCCCAAAGACACCTGGCTAGCTCCTTTATTTTTGGCTCTATTCCTGACATAATCTAGACAAAGTCATACTTCCTTAGGAGCAGAACTGACAGCAGAACTTGTAGTGATAATGGAAATGTCTATCTTTGTTGTACAATACAGTGGCCATCAGCCATACATGGTTTTAGAGCACTTGAAATGTGCTCTAGTATGACTCGGGAACTGAGTTTTAAATTTCATAAATTTTAATTAATTTAAATTTAAATGGTCAAATGTGGCTAGTGGCTGTCATATTAGCACAGCTCTAGACAATCTACACTAGACATCTACAAAATACTGATACCACTACCTTGATAATAAATATTTAGGATAGGTGAAAATGGTATAAACAGGCAATACAGACTATCTCAAAACACTTAAAGAAAGTGTAGTGTAGAAACTGTAATTTTATAGCCTACATATCAATATTTATAATCTCAAATATTTTCTATTTTCCCACTGTTTTGATTAAAATGTGCGCTTATGTGAGATCTTTGAAGACATTTGTGTTATCATCATACACTGCTATCCTTTTTAATTCCAATCAACACTTCTAAATTTCTATTTGTCCTGATCTTATTTTAAGGGTATGTAGAAAAACCACGAGTAGAGAAGAGGAGGGTATAATGAAGTAGAGAAAAACAAATCTGATGAAAAATAGATGTGAGGGTAGGGGATCAAATGTCTGAAATGAATACACGGACCAGAAATAAAAAGGGCAAAAACTCATGAAATCAAATAAAACTGCAAGTTTATTTGCAACTAGGGACTCATTAAGAATCTATGTCTAAAGTAAGCAAGCTCTATTTTAGAAAATATTATAAAGACATTGTCTAAGAAAGCATAAAAACCCCTCAAAGGAGAAGAATCAGAATGAAAGAAAAAGGTAAATAAACTATTAAGAATCTAATGGAATCTAAGCACTTAAAATCATTACTTCATTTCACCTTCAGAAGGTTTTCTCCTCCACCAACAAAGAAATTAAAATCTAAATAACTAGCCTAAAGTTACACACCTGGCAAATGATGATATAGCATTCAAATTCAGTTCTTTTTACTTTGTGTAAGAAAATACAATATTGTTCATGCTAACATATTCATTGGATTTCTGGCTGAATTCTATATAATAAATTTATTTTAAACTTGAAAACAAATACGATGTTAACATTTGTATCAAGTAACATATTTAGGAGACTATTAAAATCGGCTATTCATTTAAGTTTTACTCTAACTTCTGAGACCAGCATGCATAATCTACTGTAAAACAATTTAAGCCTCCATTCTTGAACACTAAGGTAATTCACTAAAATATCTTCTTCCTTAGTTTTCCACTCCCCACTATTCTGCACAAGGCTACCGGAAGATTATTATGATGCCAAAACCATCATTCCCATACACCTAAAAGATCAATTCCAACTTCCTATCCTGAAACTCAAGAAGTCTTACGATATGGCTCCAGTACACCTTTTTAATTGTCACTCCAATCACCCACCATTCAGAATTTCCATTATCGTCAAATGGGTCTACTCAATTTCCTTTAAACAAGGCTTGTACCTCCTTGCCTCCTAACTTGTATTCCCTACTGCCTTCATAACTAAAATGCTTTAACCTATTTACACTGTCTATTCAAAGGTTTACTCCATCTAGAACAAATTAAACTCTATATTTTGTGAAAATTTCCTAGGCTCTTCTATCTTCTGGCTCAATAAATTCTCCCTCCTGTGGACTACAATACTAATATGATGAAGTAAACATGACAATTTATCATATACTGACTTGTGCTATATCCTGAACTACTGTTTCCTTCATTATTTGACATGTGTTTCTTCAACTAGAAAGTTCCTTAAGAGTGAGACTTTTGTCTTACACATATTTAAATTCTTTAAGCTTTAGTGCTTTGTTAGAGGTTATCAAGATAACTCCAGTCTGCTTCTGAAAAGAAATATAACCACCTCCTCACCAACATTAGATAGTTCTAAGGCCTAGAACTTAAAAGCACAAAAAGATGCCTTATTTCTAAATTCCAACATAAAAACTAAATAACTTAAAAGTTACAAATACTGTATTTCACAGTATTCTTAATAAAACACATTTAAACTTATCACCAGCTTACCGACAATACGGATTTCTTCGAGAGGAATATCGAAGAGTAAGAAATCTGTAATATATAAAAGGCTGGAGCAAACTACCTTGACCACTGAAATAAACAAATACAAGAGTTGTAAATATACATTATCAATTTATATACATACTCTCAAAACTTAAAGACAATTTAACTGGAGAATGTGTCTTCATCAAATGGTCATAGTATTATCCATCATATCTAAATCCAAGTTAGTCTTAAAAAGGAAATAAAAGAATGTATATGATTGGTAATAAAATGTTTAAATTTTTATAAACGTATTCATGTACGAAATTTTTTTAAAAGCTATGAAATACAAACTTGTATAAATGCTTCCATAATTACTAGTGATAATCAAGTTTTAAAACTTTATAACATATTAAAATAAAAACTGGTTCATTTTATATATACAACAACAAAAACCACTAATAAAATCACACAGGTTCACCTGTAAATTTACATAGCTTATTCTAATTACTTTTTCTTGGTTAAAAAGCATAATTACAATACTCAAGAGTCATATGTGTTTATGAAATTCTAAGTTTGGAATGCTTTCCTAGGAAAAACTATCTGGATTAAGATACTCACTGAAATAACTACAAATAAAATGCAGCAACAATGTGGATAGTCAAGTAGCAGGGCTAAGTAAATGACACTATTTTTATTTCATGGACGTAGTATGCAAGTACTTAAAATCTTAATTATGAAAACTATACAGTAACTTTGAAGAAAGCAGAATATAAAACTATATATATTACTATATTTTCTTTTTTTGAGGAAATACATTAAGATGATAAATGTTGTTTCTTAGGTTAATTTTTAGCCTTTTCTTCTAAATTGTGTGATATTACTTTCATAATAAAAATAATTTACGATTACAAACTTATCACTAAATGTTACATCCATTTTCCCCAATAAATGTGACAAATCTTTAATTTTTTAAATTGAAAAATACATAGTACATAAAATATAGATAGAAAAGAATATTCAATGAAAGGCAAATATTCTATCATCCAAGTGTCTTCCTCGAAGTTATAGCACCATCTCTAATATATCCTTCCAGAAATTTATACACAAGCTTATAACCCTAATAGACTGCTCACTTTATAATTCACTGAATCCACTTAACAACTCTAGGAGGGAAGTGGTATTATCATTCTCATTTTAAAGATGAAGAAACTGAGGCAGAAACATATAAATGCCCCCAAATATATAAACACATACTTCAAAATATAAATGCTTACAAACTTTTAAACTTATTATATCTTGGAGATCATCCCCTATCACAACACATAAATTTATCTCATTCTTTTTACAGCTTCATGTATTCTATCTTATCAAATACTATTATGCAAGAATCTCTCTACTAAGGAGTAAATAAAGCTACAATGGTCATTCTTTTATCTGCCTTTGCACAGGAGGCAATATGTGTAAATGTGTAAGGTACACTCACACTTTCAGTTCATTTTTAAATACAGGGCTTTAAGAATGATTGCTACAAATATAACTTAATAAAGCCTTCTAATATTAGATAATGAAAGATGTTTAAATAATAATGACTTTAAATTGTTTTTATTTTTGTAATTTGTGTTATAGTCAAGTGATATACAGCATTAATAGCTTTTCCTATCAGGGACTGAATAAAACTTTATAACCTTATTTTATTTTTTTAGAATAACAAAATGATTTCTCTATTTCTGGTGAAGTCTCATCTCCTTTACAATAATCTTGAAAATAAAAATCACTTTGTACATAATAAATGTTTAAATAGAAGATTATGTAGTACAACTTAGCGAATGTATCAGCAGAGTCAAAATCTGGCGCTCCAACAAAAAATTCACTGGGTTCCAAAAATGAAGTTTTTGTTTAAGTGTGCATAGCATCTCAGCATTTCATTATAATTATCTTAAGCTGATTTAAGAGAATAAATTACTTTGCTTATTAAACAAAACCTGGGGCATTCAGATATAGATAGCAATTATCTCCATATAAAGAACTAGTTTCGTTATCGACATTTTAACTTTTATCCAGTTACATGACACAAATCACAGAACCTGGTGTGACCCAAGACCAGGATTAGGTGACCCAAGAAATAGAAAAATGAGTTAGAAAATAAGAGGGCAAAAAAATCCCCTGTACTAATTAAAGTGTTTAAGTGTCTGATCAGGAGCACAAGAGAGTGAGATGAACTAACTTTTAGGGTGAAAGTTTTATTTAGAGTACAATAATAGACAAATACAATTGTATCAAATCCTGCATTCAACATTCAGAGAATGTAAGAGCTGAAAGGATTTTAGGCAACTATTTTGACTACTAATGGTTTTTTAAATGTGGAAAATGAAGGCTTAGAAGGCTATTAGTCAAATCAACTACAATCCAGGTTCCTAACACTCAGTAAGTCCACGGTATCATTCCAGACACTTATTTAGATTATACTATCCAGTTGGGACCCCACAACTTAATATATAGTGATTCTGGAGTTTTCAGAGGAAAACATTCCTTTAAAGAATAGAACAGATGCATTTCTATAAAACTCTGTAAAACTAGTACTAGCTTGAAGACTGCTAAACAAAGGAATAACTATCAGGTATATAAAAATAAAAACTTCAGGCAATGAACATTAAAATGAAATATTTCATAAACAAAAATAAGTTACAAATTAATGAGATTGTGGAGAACAGGTAACAAAAACATTTTAGGTGATATCTGACATGGTCTATTAAATATAAAATGTGCCCAGCTTAGACTCAGCAAAATAAATTTGGTATCTATGTTAAACACTGGCACAAAAGTATAAGCAGACAGGGAAAATGATGTTTACAGCATCAACATCTGGAAAAGTAAATATTCGGAAACAATAGTCCATCAATGGGGAATGGGTAATAAAATGTAGCACACTAACATGATGGACCAGTACCATAGCCACTAAATGAAAAAAATCACAACTCTTATCTATCAACATAAATAAGTCACAAAAAACATATTGTCTGAGTGAAAAAAGCAAGATACAGACAACTGATGCATTGTGATGCTTTTGATGTAAAATAAAAACAAGTAAACAAATAAAACCTCACACCCATAATATAATAATGTATATTTTCTACAGATCTGCACTAAGTATTTTTAAGGACTACTTATGTGTACACATTATCGAACTCCTTACTTCTGGGAAGGAGAGGGGAAAAATTGCTACTAGGATTCATAGTCAAATGATATTTTAGCTTTTATCTATAGTGTCCTATTAGCTGTAAAACTAAAAATAGAAAAGGCAATTTGGGCAGAAGTGTTGTTTTAAAACAAATGCAAGAATATCGATGGAGAGTTCAATACTTTTCTAATATTCTAATTTTTAAAAAGGAGGCTTTCTTTATTCATGCATTACGTCTATAATTAAGATACGAACTATCGAAGTAAGTGGTAGTAGGCAACTATTAATATCAGATCATCATTTTTCAGCTTTTTCTCTAGTGTAAGAAAAATCATCTCAATAATGGAAGAATGGACTAATTTCCCAAGATTCTGTCAAAGGTGGTAATTCTGAAATTAATTTTCAAAATGTTAAATGATAAATCACAAAGAATGATAAATGAAAACACATTCTTAGATTTACTATAATGTCTCGGGCTCTCCTCTATAAAGTAAAACGGTAATTACGAAGATCCATTTAGCTATGCATATCAATATCTACTTCAACAGATTTAAGAGGTTAAAATTTGAGTTTATATATTTATTATAGTCACTTAGTCATCAGCTTCCCAAAACAAATGTATTTTTATTCTTACCTAAAAAGCATAAAAACTGTAGCAGGCATCAAGAATATTTCATTACAAGCAATGAATTTCAGAATATTCTGTTGATTAGCGCTTAATTTATCCAAGATAGATCTCAGCAGAGGTAAACTATTTGAACCCTTTGCCTAAAACATAATGAAACAAACAATTAGAAACAACAAACATTTTTTTATCACTCAATTATTATTATTTTTTAGATAAATAACATGTTCAACAGGCAATACTACCAAAAGACAGGTATTTGGAAATGATGATATAAAACTTTAGAAACTATTTAAGGACAAAAGTTAGTATATTTTCCTGCTTTATTGTATTTTGTGTATTTGAAGAGTTAAAAAGAAAAACAACTTTAATAATACAAGTTCTCCTTATTCTTAGATGCTTCATTTTTCTTAAGATTAGATAATTTCACAAAAAATGGCTATTTCTACCTCTAACAAAATCTGACTACCCAGTAATACAGTCAAAGTATCTGTACTCCTTAGCTAACTAAAGGTAGAAATTAAAGGGTCCAATTATTGCTGTGATCAAAGAACTACAAGGATTAAGAAAAAGGTCAACACAAGGCAAATCTGGATATTTTAATTCAAATTTCAGTGTATCTGTAGTCAATCTGCCTGGTACACTGAAGTTAGGCTTAATGTTGCAACCCTACAAATAAGAAAAAATTTTCAGAAAGTAGCAGTTCTTAACATTATCAGTGTAAAAGAAATTCAGTACACTCTACTTACTTGGCATGTCAGAACTAAATATCTCTGACAATTTATCAAACTTAAAAGATATGATTTTTTTTAAATAATGAAGAGATCTATTTCAAACTTCAGAAATTCCTCTGGGAACTGAGTAATAATTTTAAATACAATTTTTTTATGTGCAAAATGTACTATTTTGTGTAAAGAGTAAAATATTCCAAACTTAGAACTTTCAAATAACTAAATAATTTAGAACAAGTTTGTAAGGAATAAAGGAACTTTTTGTGACAAATTATAAAATGTCTTAGAACTCAAATTCATGTCAACTATCTGTAATCCAGGAGTCAAAAGCAAAGCAGTTTTACCTACATCAAGAACCTTTTTTGTGTATGTGGCAGCATGAAGCAAAGAGAATAACAAGACTGGGAAAATACTCACTGAAGAAAACAATTAAGGAAAACATTTAAAATTCACCTAGAACTTTGCCAAAAAACAGGCTATGTATTATGTCCAAATATACACATCTGAAATGGCATCTGCTAAAATGAGTTCAGTGATAATTTTTTTCAGTGTTGCAAAGATTAATTTTGTCAAGTTAGTATATACTGGCAAAACAGGTGCTCAAAAACTTTGTTTCCTCCCATGCTCTTTTCCTTCTTAAGACTTATCTAAAAAGGTAATATTTAGTCTTAGGACATTTTATTGTGCTTTTCGTTAGGTAAAGCTGTATCATCAATATTCAAGACTCTCGAGAGCATCAGTTCTCAAAGTACAAAATATTTTTCTGAAGGATGATCCAAGGGAGAAAATAACGATTAAGTTTATGAAACACTAGTAACTTTTAGTCTCACAATGGATATTAGCATATCAAAAGTCCTACAGTAAAGAAACCTACTTAACATTTAACCTAGTGCTTCCCAAACTAAACATCAGACTCCCATTCCCATCCCTCCCCCACCTTTTTAGAATATCTATTACTCCACAACACACTTTTGAAATATGTAAACATTCAAATTCCAAATCAAATAAGTTAATTCTCATTAGCTCCAGAGATTATCCATGTGGCCCTATTTTCTACTCTATCCATAGCAAATACTAATTTCATTTATTAATTATCCCATTCTCTGCTTAAATAAATTATTTCTTGATGAACTTCCATTTGTTTCTAGCTCACTGAGAGTTAAAAGAATTGAGGATTTCTCCTTTGTTAAAGCAAAGACGCTTACCCAAAGATGTGAATTAAAGAAAACTTTAAATATTAAAATAAGTCCTGCATAGGATTGTGCTTTGAATCTGAATTTTAAAATATCCACTGCTAATAACAGAGAAGCTTGCAAGAGGCAAGAATAAAGACACAAAGCTTAAAATTCCCACATCAGCAATTCTTATATTAAATATATCTTCATTCACATGAAGTGCGACCAACTAACCAACCTAGGCTGCAAGGAACACCCACATTACTGAATCCTTCCTCTAGTAAAAAATAATCAGAAGAGATCTATATACACAGTAGGCAATTTCATTGTCAAAAAGGTATAAAAGGATACTTGTAACAGGGTAGGAATTGACAAAGATAAGTGAATACAACAGGTAGTGGCAGCTGTCCTCTAACAAAGCTTGGGCCAGGAATGCTCTGCTTAACTGGAAGTGCGGTAATCTTTGGTGCAGCCTCAAAGCACTGGTAAGAGCATTTGCCAGCAAAGCACGTTGGTAAAAGCTTGCTGCTTCATGCAACCTGCAAATTACAAGAGAAGTTATCATGAGACATAAACAAATACCATGCCTCTTCCTCCTTTGTGAATTGCATCATAATTGCACAACACCTAAATCTATTACTTGTCAAATACGAAAAAAATTACTTGAACACATTATACCTTCTTACAAGTATCATATATATACCCAACTGAATTTACATAGCATTCTTCTTGTTAAAAAGCCAAAAATGCAAAAACCATGAACTCATCTCATTCTCACACACCCATTTTCTCTGATTTTCAATGATGTTAGTGTTCACAAAGCACATAATACAAATCTCCAGTAAGCAACATTATAAGGTTAATAGTGCCTTAAGGATGAGACTTTTTTATTGTCACTAAACCATTTGCAGTTTAAAAGTTTTCCACCTAAAAGATATTCCATAAAAAAAACGACTGACCGATTTAATTATCAAAGGCAGAACTACATGTAATACATACCCAAGAAGAGGCAGAACAAACAAAGCAGAACAGTATACTGTGAACAAGCGAGAAAGCCACATTGCCGTGTCCAGCTTATTGGTCATCATGAATTGCTGAGTTTAAAAAGAAAAATATTGTAGTAAACTAAGGCTGCAAATTATGTTTTTAAGGATGAAGATGATGCAGTGTTATTCAGATTCAAAATGTTGGACCCTGTAACAATACAATTGTTTTTTTTATAATCAATTGTTTCATGTACATACTCAGCAACAAGTTCAAACACCTTATAGTTTTGATGCAGAAAGCACAGAAAGTACTTAAACAGAAAATATCAGTTGGCATTTAAAAAAATAAAAAGACAAATTAGGAAAAAAAATTGAACAGAAATTTAACTACCACTGTCTATATTCCTTCAACACTTTAATACCAGTTTCACCTACTTTAAAAGAATGTTAAATAAAAACTGCCCTCGAAGATGCCTAATCTGAGAAAAATCTCAAATTGAAATAGGAATAAAAAGGCATTACACAAAGCCAGTTTGAATTAAATATACCTTACAAAGGAGAAATGTAAAAAACCATGGTCACAGTCACTCTAGAACTCATCAGCTATGGATGATTTGCTTATATACATAAGGGCCTGGTATACCCTGGGTGTTCAAAATATGGCTGTCTGGTGTTAAATGGCACCTGCCTCTCAGATTTCATGACTTTATCTCTCCCCAACCCTTCCTCACTGCCGTCATCCCCCCTCCCCCCAAAAAGCTCCCTCACAGGTCTTACCTGGTTTTAGTAGCCCTAGATTAAACTTCCATATACCACTTACGCTGCGTTTTTTTCTCATTCTAGCTGTTCTTTGCCGGTTTTTGCCAAGAGATGTGTCCATCGCCGCTAAGGCTATACCTTAAAATCTGTTTTCTCATTCAAAACTAGCTTATGTTTAAATTCTAAAGTAGCTTTTATGTTTTTTGATAGGATCTACATAAATAAAAATAAATAAATTAATAAAAGTTTCACAAAATACCAATCTTTACTATGTGTGATGGATTTTGGTATTTTGTATTCTAGTTGTTTTAGAAATAGTACTTCCACTAAACTGATTTCAAAACTCACCAATGGGTCTTAATCTGGAGCCTGAAACACTAATCTAAGCAATCTAACTTATCTTTTGAAAGAAGGCATGAAAAACTTTTGGGGAAAAAAATGCAAGCACATTTTAAAATTCAAGGACGTTTTATTGCATGTCTCAAGAGTATGCAGGTAATTTCAGAAATACATCTCTGGTTCATTCTCTCCAACTATACTGTTGACTCCTCTACATTTAAACGATCACCAGTAGTCAAGTGGAAGAATAAATCTAGCTCACTGTGCTGTTTCTCTACAAATATTCTGACTCTACAACATACTTTGAAATTTAATTTTAGAACATCTTTAAAACCTATCTAGAAGTGCTCATTTTGTGAAAAATCACTGAGTTATGAATTCCATTTTGTACACTTTTATGTATACATACAAAATATATTACACAAAATAAAGAAGGTTTTAAAGGTGTATTTATTAATTTAAATTTAAATTTTAAGAGTGAACTGCCCAACCACGTCACAAATAGTGCAGGCAAAAACAAACAAACAAAAACAAACAAACAAAAAAACCACTGCATTTTTGGATGAAAAACTATTGAGGTAAAAAACTACAGTCTCAAAGTATCGTATCATAGAATATTTCTTAATTACAAAAGCAAATAAAGTATCTTTACAATGGAGAATCTGGTGGATACCACCTGAAATAATCAAACTCGGTACCTGTGATGATGAAATAAATCAACATAAAATGCTTCCTGACATAATACACTGAGAAGAACAGAATATTACTTATGTAATATTCCTGCCAATATGTTTAACCTGAATCTAGTTATCAGGAGGGAGGAAAAAAATCAGACAACTTCAATTTGAAGAGTAGCAGCTCTGTACTCTTCAAAGACAAAAATGGTAGGAAGAGGGCAAAGAAACGGTTCTAGACTAAAAGAGACTAAAGTCCAGTAAAGGCAAAGCATGCTTTTCAGTTGAATCTCGGAAGAGGGGGAAGCATTTTTAAAGAACCATTAAGGAAATCTGAATATGACTTGTATAATAGGTTGCAACATGTATTGTTAAATCTCTCAAATTTAATTGCAAGAATTGCAGTGATGACTGCACTGTAGTCATGTAGAATACTGAAGTACTTATGGGTTAACCATGACGATGTATGCAACTCTCAAAGGGTTCAGAAAAATAAAAAGAAAAAAAGTGTATGTAAACAGATATGTTGCAAACTGTTTTTTAAAAATGTGACTCGCTCAATTCACATACTCACAGTGTTTAAAATTAGAGGGTACAAATTTGGGCACAAATTACTAATAAGCAGCAGATCTGCCTTTTAGAGCTAAAAAATTATGAAAAGCATAATATATCTCTTCGTAAAGAAGTAATGACAAAATGACGAAAGAAGAGGAAAAAAAGATCGCTTTCCTCACTTTGCGCCATTTCTACATAATGGCAGTAAATGGATAGAACCGTTCTCTGAGCACGCGTGTGACATGAGGCGTGTCACAGCACAACCTCAGATGACTTCTTCAACCTTGGAACACAGGAAGAAACTAAGGGGTAGAAGACGCAAGAAGGCCTAATTTTCATGACATACAGGTGTGGATCACCTGTTCCAGGACGGGCTGCAGTCCTTTCCGAAAAAGAAACTTGTAGTTACCTCTACATCTTCGTTCACGACCTCTCGCTCCCCGCAATCACTAATTCCAGTCCCAAAAGCAATGAGCTGTTGGAACGCCTCGGACCCGGCTTGCAACACTTCCTGCTTCTTCCTAACTCTTGGAAATCAAGCCAGACCACCCTACCCGCTCACTTACCACTGCGCCCGTCCCTTGGGGGCCGTTCGGGGCCGTATCCGCCATGGGGGACGCACGCACGCGTCTGGGACGCTGCAATCGGGAAGGGAAAAAAAGAGGTCAGCGCCGGGGCCACGGCTCTGATAACCGGATTCTCTGCCCCGTGCCACAAGCCCGACGCGCCCGCAGGAACTCCAATCCTCCAGAGAGGTACGTTCTCCCCAGCACCAGTGCAGCTGCCTCCCCCGGGGACACCGTAGTGGCCAGGAAATACCTGTTCCGCAAGGCCAAATACAAAGCTGGCTTTCTAGAAAGACCGGAACGAAGGCGGAGCTTCCGAACAAGACCGAACAGGGCCGACCTAACGCCACCGGCGTAGGGTTACTGCCGGTCCCGGAAGTGCTCCTTTCACTTCCGTGGGGAAGAGGCGGTGGGGAAGCAGCCATGACGAAGAGCAGAACCAGGACTAGTGCCCTGCGGCATGACGGGAAGTGTAGTTTTTTTCTGTTCGACTTTACCTGTCTCGCACGCACGCCTATTGGCTCTGTAAACTAAGAAGCAAAGCTGGAGAAGCAGCTTCTCCCTCTTCTCCAGTTCACAGATGGTCGTCCTTTCCCATATCCAGACTACGAAATCTTTCTACTCCCTAATATGGAAGGCTCAGCAACGCCTTTTTTGCTGTTTTCCTCGAGGGGCTCACTAAGCCCCTTGGTTCTGCTTCTAAAATTCTTTCAAAAAGCACTTAATGAGGCCTGCTATGTGACAGACTCCAAGCTTGACATGGAGGATAAAAAACAAATATGACACAGACTCATAGACCGCAGGAGAGACAGACACGGAAATCATAGTACAGTGTTTATATCAAACGGGCAGAAGCCAAGTCAAGCACACGGAGTAAGGAGGGGAACTAAAGCAGAAGGGGTCTAGAAAAGGTTCCCTGGGAAAGGTAATTCTGACCTTAAGTTTTGAAAGACAAGGAGAAGTTGGCTAAGTGGGGGAGGGGATTCTAGGCAGCAGCAGAAAGTGTATGAAGCAACAGGACAGTGCAGAGACTAGTTCAACACGAACAGAATGAAAGCGCCAGTGGGGGAGATTGTGAAAGATTTGGGCTAGAGAGGCAGAGAGGCGTGCTAAGGAAAGGATCTGAACTTGACCCTGAAATCCAGAGAACCATGGTACAATTTTAGGCAGAAGTAACATAGTGAGATTTAGAAGATAACACTATGGCAACTAGACAGAGGATGATCAGAGGGGCAAACTAAAAGCCGGAGATTAATTAGGAGACCATTACATACATATAGGAGAAAAATGAGATTCTGAACGGAGGCAATGTTGTGGAGGAAAAGAAGAGGAAGGATGACTTCAAGAGACCATCTAAGATTTGATGACTGACTAGGAATGGGAGGGAAGGTCATCTTCTGAGACCTAGAGAAGAGCTGTAGAGAAGGAAGAGTTAGAAAAGCACTGGACTGAGAAAAAAATCTGAAGGAGTTGGGGGAAGGAAACTGACTAGAGAGATACAGAAAAGGTGGTACCCCATATAAAAACCATGGACCTGTAATACTCTGACTCTCTCAGATGTGTAGTTTTCTGCCGGTATCAGTGAGTAGTCCAGGTGCCAGTCAGCTGTAGCTGAGAAGTCAAATGGCACCCTCTTGAAGTCATGTAAACTTTTTCTAAGACCACCGCCCAAGTTCTGGTCCTTCAGAATTACCTGAATTACATATCCCCCTAGCTGAGGTAAAATGCCACATCCTCTCTACTCCTCACATATCATTTATTCCATATTTTTTTATTCCATATTTTTACAGCACTTATCACTCTCTGACATTTTGTGTGCGTGTGTGTGTGTCTGTCTACACTTAGGCTGCCATAACAATATGACAGGCAGGGTAGGTTAAACAATGTTTATATCTCACAGTTCTAGAGGCTGGAAAGTCCAACATCAAGGTGCCAGCAAGTAAGTTTTATTCTGAAGACTCTTCTCTTGACTTGTAGTTGGCTGCCTTTTCACAGAGTACTCACATGGCCTTTCCTGGGTGGGTGTGTCTGTGAGGAAAGGGAGGGAATGAGAGAGAGATCTCTCTTCCTTTTTTAATAACACCATCCTTATGACCTCATATACCCTTAATTACCACCTAAAGACCCTATCTCCAAACATAGTCACATTGGGGGTTAGGGCTTCAAAATATCAATTTTGGAGGGATGATTTAAAAGATCCTCTTATTACAAAAATACTAAAATATAAAATGTCCTCTATTGTACATTCCATATAGCCAATTGATCTCACACAATATTTTTGTTGAGTTTTGCTGAACTCTTGTATCCATAGCAACATATGGTTGCAATTGATGAACCACTGCAATTCAATGAATATCGCTTGATATTTTTGTTAAGGAATAAGATGAAAGTGAAACAACTAAGACATATATTGAAACTTCATTCTTTCAACAATGATATGATCAACTTCTTTGTTGGACTGAATATAGTTTTTGAATACTAAAAGAATATTTACTGAATTTTGAAGTGCTATTCATAATGTAACAGCTACAGACATAATGCACTTTTAAGTTTAATCTGTATTATTAACATTCTCTCCATCACTTTTAAATCTAAACAGTCAATGAAACAATAAATGAAACCATGGTTTGTAGTGTTTGCCTATACTGCCATGGTTAATATGCTCCCACCATGATCTATTTCAATTACTAACATAACATCGCTAACATGGAGTTGGTAAGAGACATGTGTAGCATACTATTATATATTACTGTCATGCAGATTCAGTACACATTAATAACCTCAAGAACACAGATAATGGTAAGATATAGTAAAAATAATTAGGAATTAATGAATTTTGAATATTTGTTATCTGTTTTTAATATAACTCATTGTAAATTTATACAATTTAATAACAGTTGTGCATAACAAACAACTTACAAAATTCTTCAAAACTTAACAATCAGTTCTTGCAAGCCAATATGAGCTGGTTCCAGCATACCACTATGTGCCATTGTTCATGATATTCTCCCAGCCCTTCCCTCCACTTCCTTTAAGTATCTGAATTTTTCTTAAACTTTAATGTCCACTCAATCCTACTGCCCAGTAACGCTGTTGCCAATAATCTCTCCTTTTCCCATCAGAAAAATACCCCGTTGAGCCCCCTGACTATATTCTTATTATATTAAGGCACTTATTTAATCCTCTTTTCTATTAGAATTTGGTGATTTTATGTTCATATCAAGGTCATAAGTTTCAAGAAAAAAACATGAGAAATTAACGGAGTAGAAGAGGCTGGAGGACTTTTGGTTGACGGTCTTATATACAGTATTTATAATTAAAAAAATTTAACTAGTCAGTTAAAAATAAATACATTAAAAATGGTCATAAAATAATAGTAATAATAGACTCTTCAGTGGATGCTAAAACCATTGAGTGAAATGTAGATGGGTGTACAATATTGCCACAGTTCCAAAGTATCGCTCCAGAGATTTTTTAAAAAACTAATTACAAAAGGAAAGATAAGTCTTTCTCCATGGAGCAACATGGACGTTAAAACCTTTACCAATAAATCAAATTTAGTGTCACGAATATAGTGGGTTATTTTGACACTGTCTCCTGATGCGATGTAATACAATATTCACAATATTCCCTATAAGAAAATCTTGGCAGAATGTTTACTCTGAATCTAGTCAAGCCCTTCAAGTCCTAATTTCCAATTTCCAGATAATGTAAAGAGACAGAGTAACAAGTAAAACAATACCATGAGACAAAAATCAAAATGCAGGCCCTTCTGTAAAATAACTGGCTTGGAATCTAAAAGTATTATACAAGGTGGAAGAGCTATTTCAAATTTTTAAAATGTACAAAGTCAATAACAACCAAGTACATGGTTTAATTGTCTTGATTCTAGAATTGGGAAACAACAATAAAATAAATTTGGGAATAATTATAGATATTGAATATGAGATGGATATTAGTTGACATTATGTTGTTATTGTTAACTTTTTAAGGGGTGTGTGACTTAGAGGTAAAGTTTTAGGATGTATGCAACTTACATTCAAAAGTTTCAGCACAAAAAAGTATCTAGGTAGATGAATGAACAGATAAAAACAGAAGCAAGTATAACAAAATATAAATAATCATTGAATCAACGTGAAAGATGTGTACTCATTCAATTATTCTCTGATCTCATCTCTAAATTTCTCATATTAAAAAGTTTAGAAGAAAATAGAAGTACTCTTGTTATAGCAATGTAATGCCTTCCGAGTTTTAATATGCCAAAAATTATGTAGTACTTTGCTATCAAGTATTATATTTAATGATTGATCAACTAACAAATCAGTTTGGTCCTCCAGTAGTGTTGAGAACAAATAAAATTTAAAGTGACTGGTAGCAAAATATGCCACTTTGGCGTAAGGATTATTTTAAGCTGAAGGCAGTTGAGAAGCAGCAGCTACAAGAAAAGCTCTCTGCCCTTTCCTTGTTTGCCTAAGAACAGGACATAAATTTGTAAGGTTGGTCCCCTCCTCTTTCTATCAAAAGTGGCAAAAGTTATCCTTATCAGCCCAGAGATGGCAACAAAGCAATCTACATAACCAACTTAACTAACTAACCCTTACCTTCTATTAATTCTATGTATTTGTCTTCCCACAATTTTCCACCCTAGAAACTCAAAGTTCTTTTCTTTTGTCTTGTCACTTCTTTTAAAATGTATTATTCTTTTGTTAAGATGCTACATAAGCCCAAATTCTAACCATCCCTTTGAGTTACTCTTCGCTAGGTACTCTCATGTATATGCATCATGCACATGTTAATAAACTTTGGTTTATTTTTCTCTTGTTACTGTCTTATGTCAGTCTAATTTACACCCTAGCCAATGAACCTAAGATAGATAAGGGGAAAAGATATTCTTCCTTCCCTATGGAAGTTGCCTGGATTGCAAATGAATTTGTTCCAGTTATTAGAGTCTTATTTTTTTTCCTCATTACCTAACCTGATATTCCAAATAGTTCCTTTACTGCAGTGGGAAATTTGAACAGCTACTAAGATTTATTTATTTTTAATTTTTTTTTTTTAAACACCTACAGCACTTGGTATTCTTAGGTGGTCTCTCATCCAAGAACTAACCAAGCCAGACCCTGCTTAGCTTCCGAGATCATAGGAGATCGGGCACATTCAGGGTGGTTTGGCTGTAGACTGAATAGCTACTAAGATTTAGAACTTTGAGTAGGATGCCTTTCAAAATGTGAAAAAGGAGGAGGGAAAGAATCAGTGTGATAAGTTCTCAAAAAGATAACTTTTTGAAAAGTAAATACATGAAAGTTAGAGTGTGGTTCATTCCATTAAAAATATCAGTGTCATTTCATCTTTTAGAATATTTTTTTGTATTCCCAGGGGTACAAATGTCACAAAAGTTAATCTTTTGCCATATTTACTTTAGAGTTTTTCTTTGTTATAAAACAATACATCTACAGTTAAAACCCATCCCCATTCTTAACTATAAGTTACTGTATTCTTTCTTTTCATGGTTTTAAACTTATTACATATGTATTTATTACCTATGTACATGCACAATAAATAATATACTATACAGTTTTCTATCTTTTTACATTTTTAATAGGTGGCATCATATTTTATCTATCTTCTTGCAACCTACTTTTAAAGTCAACATTGTGTTTCAGATACATATTACTACACCTAGGTTTAGTTCATTTAGTCTAGCTATCTTATAGTATTCTATTTATGAATTACCAAAATAAATGTTATCTTAATGATGGACATTTAGTTTTTCACCTTTAAAATCAATTCTGCAATGAACAGCTTTGCATGTTTATCTAGAGTAAATATTTAGAAGTGAAATGGGTAGGCCATAGGGTAGCTTCAACTTGATGTATTAAGATAACTGTAAATATACTTCCCTAAGTGGTTGTACATAGTTTTTGAGAATATCTCTAATCAGTGCCAACATATGTTATTTTTGGTTCTTACCAATCTTGTGTGTATGAAATGGTATACTGTTAGTGTTTTAATTTGCATTTCCTTGAGTAGCAGTGAGGTTGAGCATCTTTTCAGAACTTTATTGGCCATTCAGGTTTTCTCTTCTGTTGCCTCTTTTTCTGTTGTGTTGTTTGTCTTTTGTTATGTTCCATTATTATTGGTTGGAGTTTTAAAAATTTATCTTTAAATGTTAAAATTATGTTTTGATATTTGTATTTTGTTATGAGTTGAAAAATTTCCCTTTCCTTTAAAAAATGAATAAAAATAGTAAGCGAATATATGGAGGAAGGATGGAGAAACAATCTGCCCCACAACCTTAGACTCCATGCTGAACTATAAACTGCCAGGCCACGGCTCCATGAAGCTGCTAAATTAAGATAAATGAAAAGGGGACACAAACCATGTTGCTTTCCAAATGGTTCATGGTTTGCTTTCTTGATTTATGAAAGATGATACTCTCCATTAAAACTCTTTACAATAGTTTGACTTTATATTGCTGACTGAATCACCTTAATCATATTATTCTAATAATTAAGTTATTTCGATTTCATTCTTTTTGCTTCTTCTGCATTCTCAGATGTGCTGAAGATAGACTACAAAAGACCACAGATGTAGGCCTACAGTGGAGGTTCTAGAAAGACTTCAAAGAAGAAATAATTTGATTTTAATGTATAAACATAAAGGATAACAATTTATCTGATTTGTGCTATAGTTATTCTTACAAATGGTGCTCACATTTAGTAACAACTAGATTTTCTTCTTCTGTTGTCTCTCTCTAGAGCATAAGTATCTTAAAGATCAACTATGTTTTCCCCATTTCTGTATCATTCCAACGAGGCTATAGATGCTGAAGTAAATTCCAAGACAGTGTTTCAGGCAACTTATGGACAGTATAAAATATACCAAGGTCATGGTAGAAGTCAAAGCCACTTTGCCAGGATATTTGTTTCTGTAAGAGCTTTCAGTGGTTCATGTTAACTATTGAATGCAATGATTATCATTTTTCTTCTGCAAGAAATATCATGAATAGTTTTTGTTTTGTGTTATGTTTAATGTATGAATTATATTTAATCCCCTTTCCTTTTTTTTGTTTTTGTTTAGCAATTGGAATTTGTCTTACCTGCCCCCGACCAAAGGTATTTTTTTACTTTCTTCTTTGATCAGTCTGTTTGATAGTGTTAAATTAATTAAACACGGAAACCATTAGACTGAGTTGGTTCTAATACCTTATCAGCCTATTTAAGCCAACCCAAATCTAAGCTGGTAAATGCCTTAACATTAAGAAAGCAAAACCTAAAGACAACCAATTACAAATGGCCCACTAGATTTTTCCAGATAAGGCAAATGTTTAAGTTATAGCCAATTAAATAATTTTCTTGCTTTACTTCTGCCTTTTCTCTATAAACGTCTTTCTCCTTGCTCCTGTCAGTGGAGTGCTTCTAACCACTTCTGGTTGGGTGCTGTCTGATTTGAATCGATTTTTTGTTCAAATAAACTCTTAAAAATTTAATATTCCTTTGCTTATCTTTTAACAGTAGTGAGATAACTTACCAAACATACATGGTTGTCTTAGTCAGGACTCTCTTGGTGTCAAGTAACAGGAATTAAGCCCAAACAGACTTATGAGGGAAAGGGGGCAAAATAATTGAGTACTTTGAAAAGCCCATAGGTAAATAATCTTGTAATAGACATGATTGGACTTAGGAGTACAAATGATATCAAAAGAATCTGTGTTCTTGTGTCTACTTCCCTCTGAGTTGTCTTCATTGACAAGCTGATTCTTCCTCAACTCCAGTCCATATTCCAGCAAGTTAGCAAGACAAGTTCATAGAAAGTGTCTCTCACCTCATACATTCAAATAGTTATCCCAGTTGATCCTCAGTGTGTCAAATCTGGGTCCCATA
Source organism: Pteropus vampyrus (assembly GCF_000151845.1). Taxonomy (NCBI): domain Eukaryota; kingdom Metazoa; phylum Chordata; class Mammalia; order Chiroptera; family Pteropodidae; genus Pteropus; species Pteropus vampyrus. Next base: position 2,303,125 of record NW_011888860.1, on the reverse strand, counting down.
AATTCTTAAACCTATCATTGAGCCATTCACCCAGTTTTGTCTGAATGGAGTAGTAAGAGGAATATGTGTGGGATCAGCTGCATCTGAAACTCTAAATGTTGCTATGAAAAGAATGAGCTATGGATGCCAGGAAAGAAAAACAATATAGTTCCACTTTAATCTTCACTTTTTATCTGATGTTTTTTATACTTTTGCTTTTTTCCCCAGTGTCTGTCAATCGATTTCTACTTGATAAGAGTTTCTACAGGATGAGGGTCAAGTCCTGTTACCCAGCTTATATTAATTGAAGGAAAGAAAATTCTGCTGTAACACAAACCCTGAAGCTGAAGCAGTTGGATACCAAGAGGCCATTACTCCTTTTGGCTAGAAATTGGCTGATGGAGCAAGAATTGATTCTAGAGTTATTGATGATTTGGCTCTCCCCAGTTTTCAAGGGAGATTCTACCGAACCATCAAGTCATCAATTTGCTCATTTCTTCTTCCATCGGAGATTAATGATCCTGTGGTCGAATAGGGCATCTTTGTAATTGCTAAGTGCTGAGTCACTCAACTTTTATTTGCTGCCCGAAAAGTAAGTTCCATAAGCTCTACAGATATAGCATGAGTATGAGGTCTTAATTGTGTGTGTGTGTATACCTTTGTCTTCAACTGGGCTATTTTTAAACTGTAAATTGTGATTAGCTGATAGCAATGCAACTAATTCCTGTCTATTGCGTTAGTTTCCTACTGCCGCTTTAAAAAATTACCCGGTACCTTAAAACAACACAGATTTACTACTTACAGTTCTGGAGGCCAGAAGTCCCACACAGGTCTCACTGCACTCTACTGAGGCATCTTCAGGGCTCTACTTTTTTCTAGGGGGTAGAGGGAAAAATTCATTTCCTTGCCTTTTTCAGCTTTTAGAGGCCACAACATGCCTGGGTTCATGGACCCCTTTTTCCATCTTCAAAGCCTACAATCTTGCATCTTTCTGATCATTCTTCCGTGTTCACAGCTCCCTCTGATGCTCCTCTCCTTATCCACTTTTACGGACACTTTGGATTACATTGGGCCCACATGGATAATCCAGGATAATCTCTCTGTAATAAAGTCAGCTGATTAGTAATGTTAATTCCATCTGCAACTACAATTCCTCTTAGCCATGTAAACTAACATATTTATAGATTCTGAAGATTAGGATGTGGAGGTTGGGAGAGGGAGGCATTATTCTGCCTTCCACATCTGTAGACATACAAGTCAGTTCTGCCTGGTAGCAGCTGAATTGATTTTCCTACCCACCCACTCCTATAGAAAAACCCAGTTTTGCTTCCATTTGTAAATTCATTCCAATATTCCTTTATTTCATATAAATTTGTAGTTCTTTGACTTCTCCTTTGAACCAATTTTAACAAATTTCTCATTTCTCTCATTATTTAATGAGTTACATAAAATCTTAGACATGTTTTTATTTTATACACAATATAAAATAATATTTTATAAATATTATATATTATATGTCATAATTTTACTTCATTTTGAAAATTTATCAGAGATTTAGCTACTAGAGATAGTAGCTACCAAAACACATACACACACAAAAACATACACACACATACATTTTCTAGGACTTCAGAAAATGAGAATATCCCCCACTCTCTTTCATCTTCTTATAAATTTCAGCATGCTCACCAAATGGACCTGGCTACAACTGTAATGTCAACTGGTTGAAAGTTAAAGATCAGGTTACTTCTTTCTGACATTGGAAACTAAAGTTTTTATTGCAATCAATTCAAGGGAAGTGTTTAAAATCACCTATTCATTACCCACGGCTCCCCAAAATTTTACAATCTACTTCTTGAAAAGAAGGTAGCTACCACCCTATCTCCAGTCCATGACCAAAAATAGTGTTTTTTGCAAGATTAAATGAAAATTTTAAGCATTTCTGCTTAAAAGTATAAAATGTCCAATTACTCTTCACAAGGATATTGGAGAGTTCTCTGTTTTGACATATAGCAACTACCCTAGCCCTCTTTTCTTTCACCTCATGCACCTCAACTCACCCTGACAGAATAACTTACTATAAACTTTACCCTACTCACTACGACACAACAAACCAATAGATAAAAATTTCCAGTAGTCCAGAAGAAACAAGGAAATAAGAGACATGAACTCGATGCTTCCTTACTATCAATCCAAATCCTTTTCATTTGCTACTTCATCATAAGGGAGCTGGCTAGTAGCTCTACAGATCATGATTGTGCTATCCATCTGTGTCTTAATTATAACAAAATTTCAGTAAAATAAAAATGTAAAACAATAACAAAAATGATAAAATAAATATTACATAATGGTTTTGTAGGCTTGTTAGAAACCTGAAAAAGTCACTTTTGGGTATAAAATGGTATTTAAGTGGATTTGTCCTTTTGATTAAAGTCCAAAGGAATCATTTTTTAACTTATTTCTCTGTCATCTACATATTTTCTCTCCATTAGTGAATAAAATTGTGTTTTAAATGATAGCTTTACTAT
>NW_011888860.1:2290764-2297603 GCF_000151845.1 Pteropus vampyrus | reverse complement strand
CTCTTTAACAGGGTAAATACAATGCCCTCTGGGATCTGGCTACTAAAATGAAGAATCAGTACCCTGTGCTGAGTTACTCAAAAGGCACTACCCCTTTCTTGGCACTTATGTCCTCAGTGGTAGCTAGTTAATATGAACTGACAAATCTTTGGCTTGATGTTGTAAAGGGAGAGAATGTTTATTGAAGCTTGAGAAAAGAAAGTCATATTGAGAGGGCTACTTTGGCAGCAGCTGTAACCTCTGGTCTAAGAGGCAACCATTCTGCAGCAATATCACAAAGAGGAAGTCAGGGATTTAAAAATCAAATTCCAAACTCTCTTTTCCTCAGATCATCTACCGGGGATCACCCATTGGCCAAATTCAAATCAAAGCTAGAGAGCAAGGGAGGGAGTTTGTTTGTTTGTTTGTTTGTTTGTTTATTTTTTTGGTGAGGCAACCCTTGGTTGACCTCACAGATTGCAAGGACCTTGTCAGTTTACAATCCCTTAATTTTTAAGTTTTTTACGCCTACAGCACCTGGTCTTCCTAGGTGGTCTCCCATCCAAGTACTAACAAGGGAGTTTATTGACACAGCCCACGCTTGGTTAGATTCCCACTCCAATTGCTAAAACTTTTCAAAGTGTAATGTAGAGACTAATGCAAATAAAAAAGAAATACGTGCTTTAAAAATTTTCAAATCAAGTGCTTTGGGAGGTTCAGAGGAATGTAGATCAGGGAGGCATTTGAGCAAACACTTGAGGGATATTTAGATTGGGACTTATAGAAATGGGATAGAAAGTCTTTCTATGCTGAGGGCAAGTTGTGAGCTCACATGGGAACCGGTGGTACTTCCTTGGCTAAAGTCTTGAGTTACATGTAATGGAAGAGCAGGAGTTAAAGCTAATAGACAGGCCTAATACATGCATGGGAAATAGAACAAACCAGATAACACTTAAATCCAAGACATCTCTAGTACAAGGGTTCCTGGTTACCTTTCTTGAATGTTAACATTTCTGTTAACAGAAACCTGGGAAATCTATCCTTCCAGACAGCTTGTAGATAAAAAAAGAACATCCCCTCCTGCAAAATGAAATCTTATTAAAGGAAAAGGAAACCTACAGTTATTAGGTATTATGCCATGGATAAATTCCCAGTGTCCATAGTCTCACCCTGTCCCACAGTAGGCTTGGGAAGGGTTGATCATGTGGGCATCCCCTGGCCCCAAGTTGGTTTAGCAGCTCCTCTTGGGTCTAATGCCCCCATGTTCTGGCTGAGCTGCCCCAGGAGGCCGAAACTTGACAGTATTGCTTTAAAGGCCTAAATGGCTTTCCACAGACAGTGAGGAGCAGATTCTAGGTCTTTGGTCTGGATCTTCCCACACGCTGCAGTAAGGGTCAGCCTTGCTATTTCTGGGTGCATCTCCCAGTTCAGTTTTCCACAGAGGTCCACAGCTTTGCACAGGTACTTCCTAAAATTTTGGGGTAAACCCAAGCATTTCTTCTTAGACATATAACGATTAGCATGTTTTTGCAAGTAACTTATAAAAATATACAAAAGGGGTAAATGTCTTTTGTAAAAAATTTCAGCATATATAGATAAGCAATAACAATTATTATCTACCCAAATCTATTCTGTCTTAATCCTTGTTTATAATCTTTTATTTATTTTTCCAGAATTTTATTCTATGCATATATTTCACATGTATCCTAAAACTCCTAATATGTCTGCTAGTTCTACCTAGAAGTCTGCCAAAAGGGGCCTCACTTGTACTTGGAAAACCTTTATAGGGTTTCCTTGTCTATCAAGAGGGGGGAGGTGAAAATAAAGACTCAGATAATATCTATTACCATTAGTATTATTATTAAACCATTTTATCAGCTATGGTCATCGTGTGGCTGAATTCCTACCTGGCAGCAGTTGCTCCTAATCCAAATTTCCTTGAAAGTCCCTTTGGTTAAGCCTCATCTTGAATACTGTCCCTGATGTCTGTGCCAAAGGACATTGCCCATCCATACCTCTGGTTCTTCCCACACTGTCCAGTGCTAGCATGCCAATGTTCTGTCATGAACAGAGGTGGAAAAAATGGCCTGCTTTGGACCATGTGATCACTGTGAACCATGTGGATCCTGAGCTTTGCGCCATGTGATCACTGTGAACCATGTGGATCCTGAGCTTTGCCGAGCTGCACTCCCTTCATCAGAGGTAGATTTCCTGTGACGTTAAAGAAGCTTAAGCTTCAGTTTCCTTTACTTCCACGGGCTCTTTCCAAAAGCCTGAGAAAGGCTGAGCATTGGTTTCACATAAAGACTACTGTCTCTTTCTACTCCAACTTCCTCTCCAACATGCTTTGCCTCATGTCAAGGGGTCATAGTGGCTGTAGGAATTTTAGTTATTTAGCAAAAAGGAAGTCAATTTGCAAATACACTTAATTTAGGTTTTTTGGGATATGGTTTAAGTGGTCCCTAATCACTTGGATGTATAATTAACTTTTTATTTATAGTAAGACATTTAGGGGTAGAAATCACTTCCAGGAATATCCCCACCACCTACTGTGTGGGCATACCATGTCATGACATGAAGGTGTAGGACCAGAGATGATTTGAACATAACCCTACAGTATCTGACAGTAAAAGAACATCTAAAACGTATGGTACCAGAACGTGGTCTATGAAAAATTCTTCCAATCATCTGACATGTAAAACTAAGTGAAGGAGTGAGTTTTCATTAAAGCTTAATCAAAATGGAATTCCCTGTCAGCAACACTCTCAATAATGCAGCGTATGCAGTCGCTCGCTCTTCACTGCCTCCACGCCACCAGTGTTCACCTCCCTCCAGGGACTCCATTTGCTCTCAGGGCCGTCTGGCCACTTCGCAGGCTGGTGGAGAGCAATGACTGCGGCCCAAGGACTGGCGTCCCCTCGGCCAAATATCGCTTACTTGTTGGCTGGCCGCGGCCTTGACACTCTGATCGCCAGAGGCCGCGTAGGAATGCGGTCTCCCTCCGCGAGCAAAGACATCCCGCACTCCAGAGCCTGCTCGCCCTGAGGGAGAGGGCCTCTCTTACACGCCTTGTCTCCGACTTCTTAATTTCAGGAGGTTTCCTAGGCCCTAAGTGCCTACACACACCCCACCCCTCCTCACCCTTAGGAACTACAGTACTTCCGTTGTCCCATCAAGGATCATCCTTCACCAGGATTATCTTAACATCATCCCTGAGCCTTCCACCCCATACTCTTTACTACGAGTTCTGATTTCTACCAATGAAATTTTTTGATGTTTTCTTTAATCATGTGAAATCACCTCTTGTCTACCCTTTTTCCTTTCCAATTGCTAAATACATTAGGTATAAGTTTGAAAAAAAAAATAATGCATTGTATGCATTAAAAATGTGCAATCATGGATTGTTTGATTAATTAATGAGGAAGCATAAATCATGTGAATATTTTGGGAAAATATTTAAATATTTATTGGTAATAATTTTTTAAATTAATTATGCTAACAGAAAGACTAAATGATCTCTCTGATCCTTCTATAGAAAATAAGATTGCAAAACTATTGTCTTGTAAAGAGGAGATCAAAGAGTTTGCAGCCAAAATATGTGGAAAAAGGTATTATAGAGATGAGTCAGGCAATTAATAAAGATACTACGTTATTTTCCTAGATTTTTATATTTGTAGTATTTTTTTAGTACTAAAATCTTTTAATATTTGGAGATTTTTTTCTCATTCTAAATAAATTTTCGTTTTTGTAACCTAATTTTATATTAGTAATGTGGGAATTTCTTTTTAAAGAATGTCTCCAAATATGTATGAGGTTCAAGTTCAAGCCCTTTAAAACCTTCATTCATTTAATCGACAAATGGTCTTCATTCATTTAATCGACAAATGTTTGTAGAACATCTGCTATGTATATATCAGGCATTATTTGGTGTTGAGAACACAAGCAGTGAGCAAACCCAGACTGCCTCACAGAATTTCTGCCTACAGTTGGTCAGAGTCTCTCCTGAAGAGCTGCATCAACTTCTGGCCCTCACCTGACAAACAGGAGGAATTTAAACTCCGTTTACGGACCGAGGGGAAAACAGACGCCATACTATTCGTAGTTTTTGGCTACCTTCTGGGGGAAGATTTTTTGCTCACTTAGGTTACCTGTCCCTCAAGGGTCAGCTGTGGCCCTACTCTGTGTTGTCTTTATTCTGGTAACCAGCCTCCAGGAGCTGCCCTGTATGGGACATATTAGTCTTGTGGCATTAGGAAAAGAGTCGGAAGATCACATGATATTTTTAAAAAGCGTTTGTTTCACTCACATTTCATTGGCCAAGGCAAATCACATGATTAAGCCTGAAGTTAATGGGGTGAGAAGTATACACTCCAAATATGGCTGTACAGACTTGGAACAATAATACAGTCTACCTCATAAGTCATCTGGGATTGAGAAATATATTTGAAATATTTGTAAGATACATAACTAGAATGTTGGCTTTCAAATGCCAATATGTAGGGTGTAATTAAAACTAACACACATGCATAATAACATTGCCTTTACTGAAGTTCTATAAAGTAGGTTATAGATCAGAGCTGTCCAACAGAAATGTAATGCAATCATGTATGTAATTTAAAATATTCTACTGGAGGGTGGCTCCATAGTGTAGTGGTTAGCATGTCTGCCTTGCACGGAGAAGGTCCTGGGTTCGTGCCCCTCGTGGAGCCATGGACCATATCCTGGGTACGCCAGGCCCCCTGGGTGCGCCAGACCCCACAAGTGCACCGGCAGTGCCAGATCCAGGGTGTGCGAGGCCCCAGATCATGCCGCAAGTGTGGGGGAGGGGATGTCCTGCCTTCAGAGATCCAGTTCTTAAGAGGAAATGCCAATATCCATGGGTCAGGGGTGGAAGTGGGGTGGCGGGGAGTTGGAACCAAAGAGGGGGAAAAATAATATTCTACTAGACATTCTGGGAAAACATGGCAGAGTGAGAGCCGTCCTCAGATCTCTCCCCTTGAAACAACAAGCTGAACATCTAAAACTGAACAAAAAAACACCCAAACTGCACACCAGCATGTCTGAGCATGGGATCTGTGCATAAGAGCTACCACAGATCAGAACCCTGGGTGTCGGGTGGTGGACTGGAACAAATAAAGAAGTTACCTCTTGCAGCTGTGGGAGCTACTTGCAGGAGGAGGGAGAGGGGTGAAGTTGTGGTGATTGCCTGATCAGCCCTGCCTGGAAGAGCTGAGACTTTTCTACGCAGCCGGCAGCAGGGTTCAGTCATCAGGGCAGAAAGCAGAGAAGCAGAGAAACAACAGTTGATTTCTACTGGCCCTGGTTGCAAAACCGAGGCTGAGCCACATCCCCAACCCCAACCCAGAGGGCCCCTCTCCCCATACCCCTTGAGACCGATCTCTGCAGAGCTCCAGGGGAATCTGAGCAAACACCACCAAAACTGTTGCTAACACTAACAAGGACTGAAACCGAGAGTAATGAGTGTGATTAAAATCTACAAGAAAATAAAAGACGTTAGGCTTTATATAAAGCAGGGATCCAAGAGGCTTAGACGCCACCTACTTGAAACGAAAAGAAAAGTGCCTTCTTTGCAGCAGGCTAAAGAGAGACCTTTATATAACAACTCTTCTTTGTGGAAAAACAACAGAATACATTTCCATTAATTCCCAGGCAAAGAAATAGTCCATTAAACACCATGAACAACTAAGGTGACAAGGCATCTCAGAAAGAAAGAGAAAAATCTCCAGAAAATGAGCTTATAGACATAGAAATATGTGACCTAAGTGACAGAGAATTCAGGATGGTACTTCTAAAAAATCTCAGTGAGTTCCGAAATGAGTCATATCAACAATTTCAGAAATTGCAAAAACAGCTAGATGAACAGAGCAAGGAGATTGAGACCCTCAAAAAGAACCAAATAGAACTACTGAAGATAAAAGAGCTGAAAAATGAAATAGCAAGCTTGGGAAATAGAGTCTACCAAATGGAAGAAAGGATCAGTGAATTCGAAGACAGAAATCTAGATATAAATCAGAAGGAAGAAGAGAGAAACTTAAGAATGAAAAATAATGAAAGAGTAATACAAGAACTAGCTGATACCATCGGGAGAGGAAACATAAGAATAATGGGCATTACTGAAGGCAAGAAAAAGGAGCAGAGACTAAAAAGCATTTTCAGACAAATAGTGGACGAGAATTTCCCAAATCTGAGGAATGACCTGGAACTTGGAATTCAAGAAGTCAACAGAACACCCAATTATCTCAACCTAAAAACGCCTTTACCAAGACACATCGTATTAAATTATCAAAAATCAATGACAAAGGAAGAATTCTCAGGACAGCCAGGGAAAAGAAAATGGTAACCTATAAGGAAAACCCATTAGATTATCATTGGACGTCTCAACACAAACCTTACAAGTTAGAAGGGAGTGGAATCAAATATTCAAACTATTAAATGAAAGGAACTACCAGTCAAGAATAATGTATCCTACTAAGCTCTCCTTTAGAAATGAAAGAAATAAAGACTTTTCCAGACGTACTAAAATTGAGGGAATTCTCCACTACGAAGCCTGCACTAAGGAAATACTGAAAGGGGTCAGTTCACCTAAAACAAATTAACAACAACAACAACAAAAAAAATAGGGAGTAAGGTGACCAAGAGGCACATAGAAGCAGAACAGTGCAACCCTTACTAAGAACAGGGCATTATAAGTTTAACAATAAGAAGAGATTTGCTAGAGTAAGATAGAAACGAACATTCAGCATACATAAGGACAAATTGAGACAACAATGACTGAAAAGGGGAGGACTCAAAGATCCAAATTCTCAAAGGAGAAAGGAGATAAGGCACACACAGAAGAA
>NW_011888860.1:2286970-2290319 GCF_000151845.1 Pteropus vampyrus | reverse complement strand
TAAATAGCTATGCTCCCAATCAGGGAGCCCCGAAATATGTAAAGCAATTACTAACAGAACTAAAGGGAGAAACAGACCGAAACACTATCATAGTAGGGGACCTAAATAACCCACTGTAGGATATGGATAGATCATCCAAACAGAAAATCAATAAGAAAATAACATCCTTAAATGACACATTAGACTAAATGGAAATAATTGACATATACAGAGCCTTCCATCCCAAAACAGCTGCTTATACATTCTTCTCTAGTGCACATGGAACATTCTCAAGAATTGACCACATACTAGGCCACAGAGATAGCCTCCACAAATATAAAAGGGTTGAAATCATACCAACCATATTCTCTGATATAAAGCTTTAAAACTAGAGATCAGGAAGAACCACAAATACATGGAGATTAAACAATATGCTACTGAAGAATAACTGGGTCAGAGAAAAAATAAAAAGAGATCAAGAGATACATAGAAACGAATGATAATGATAGTACAACATATCAAAACTTTTGGGACACGGCAAAAGTGATCATGAGAAGAAAGTTCATATCATTACAGGCCTATCTCCAAAAACAAGAATGAGCCCAAATAAACAACCTAATGCTTCATCTTAAAAAACTAGAAAAGGAAGAACAAATGAAGTCTAAAGTCAGCAGAAAGAAAGAAATCATCAAAATTAGAGCAGAAATAAATGAAATTGAAAACAAACAAAAAAACAGAAAAAAATAAATACAACAAAGAGCTGGTTCTTTGAGAAGGTTAATAACATTGACAACCCCCTGGCTAGATTCACTAAAGAAAAAAGAGAAAGGACACAAATAAAAAAAAAAATCAGTATTAAAGAGTGGAAATTACGACTGACATCACAGAAATACAAAGGATCATGCAAGAATACTATGAAAAAGTATATAACACCAAATTTAATAACCTAAAAGAAATGGACCAGTACTTAGAAAAATACAATCTTCCTAGATTGAATCAAGAAGAACTGGAAAATCTAAATAGACCAATCTGCAGTATGGAAATTGAAACAATTGTCAAAAACCTACCAAAAAGTAAAAATCCTGGACCAGATGGCTTCACCAGTGAAATCTCCCAAACATTCAAAGAAGATTTAATATCTATTCTCCTCAAACTCTTCCAAAAAATCGAAGAGGAGGCAATACTTCCCAATTCATTTTATGAGGCCAATACTACTCTGATTTCAAAACCTGGTAAAGATAACACACACAAAAAGAAAACTACAGACCAATATCTCTCATGAACACAGATGCAAAAATCCTAAATAAGATACTAGCAAACCGAATACTGCAACATATTAAAAAGATTATACACCACGATCAGGTGGGCTTCATCCCTGGGGCACAGGGATGGTTCAACATATGCAAATCAATTAATGTGATACACCACATAAACAAATTAAAAAATAAAAATCATATGATCATATCAATAGATGCATAAAAAGCCTTCAACAAGATACGGCATCCATTTATGATCAAAACAGTTAACAAAATTGATACAGAAAGAAAGTACTTTAACATAATAAGACCATATATGACAAACCCTCAGCCAACATTATACTTAATGGTGAAAAATTTAAAACCTTCCCTCTAAGATCAAGAACAAGGCAAGGCTGTCCACTATAGCCACTGCTATTCAATATAATATTGGAGGTCCTAGCAACTGCAATCAGATGAGAGAAAGATATAAAAGGCATCCAAATAGGAAAGTAAGAAATCAAACTGTCACTATTTGCGGATGACATGATTCTCGATATCGAAAACCCTAAAGACTCCACAAGAACACTACTAGAAACAATAAGCAAATACAGTAAAGTCTCTGGGTACAAAAATCAACGTTCAAAAATCCATAGCGTTCGTATACTCTGATATCAGAAAAAGAAGTTTAAAAAATAATTCCTTTTGCAATTGCAACAAAAAAGAATAAAATACCTAGGAATAAGTCCAATGAAACATGTGAAGGACCTATATAACGAAAACTACAAGACTCTATTAAAAGAAATCGAAGAAAATACAAAGAAATGGAAAGATATTTCATGTTCTTGGATTGGAAGAATCGACATAGTTAAAATGACCTTATTACCTAAAACATTATACAGATTTAATGCAATCCCCATCAAAATCTCATCAACATTTTTTAAAGAAATGGAACAAAAAATCATCAGATTTGTATGGAAGCACAAAAGACCCCGAATTGCCAAAGCCATTCTGAGAAAAAAGAACAAGACTGGAGGCATCACTCTGCCCAACTTCAAATTATACTACAAAGAGACAGCACTCAAAACAGCATGGTATTGGCAGCAAAACAGACACACTGACCAGTGGAACAGAATCGTGAGTCTACAAGTAAACCCATATTTATACGGACAAATAATTTTTGACAAAAAAAGCCAAAAACATACCATGGAGAAAGGAAAGGCTCTTCAATAAATGATGCTGGGAAAATTGGAAGACCACCTGCAAAAGAATGAAATTAGACTGTTGTCTATCACCACACATCAAAATTAACTCAAAGTGGATTAAGGACCAGAATATAAGACCTGAAACAATAAAATGCATAGAAGAAAACATAGGAACGAAAGAAACTCAAGGACCTTGGGCTTAAAGAAGATTTTACGAATTTGACCTTAAAGGCAAGGGAAGTAAAAACAAAAATAAATGAATAGGATTATATCAAACTAAAAAGCTTCTGCTCAGCAGAAGAAAGTGTCAACAAGGTAAAGAGACAACAAAATGGGAAAATATATTTGCAAGCAACGCCTCCAATAAGGGCCTAATATCCAAAATATACAAAGAACTCATACAACTCAATAACAACACAAAAACAAACAATCCAATCAAAAAATGGGCAGAGGACTTGAACAGACACTTCTTCCTAGAGGACATACAAGTGGCCAACAAACATATGAAAAGATGCTTATCATCATTAGCTATTAGGGAAATGCAAATCAAAACCACAATGAGATACCATCTCACACCTGTTAGAATGGCTATAATCAACAGGACAAGTAAGAACAAATGTTGGAGAGGATGCAGAGAAAAAGGAACCCTCAGACACGGCTGGTGGGACTGCAATGGTACAGCCACTATGGAAAACAGTATGGAGATTCTTCAAAAAACTAAGAATTGATCTACCATATGATCTTGCAACCCCATTACTGGGTATTTACCCCAAAGACTTGAAAACTCATATCTGAAAAGATATTTGCACACTGATGTTCATAGCATCATTATTCACGGTGGCCAGAACATAAAAGCAACTGAAGTGTCCCACGATAGATGATTGGATAAAGAAGCTGTGGTACATATATAAAATGGAATATTACTCAGCC
>NW_011888860.1:2284742-2286581 GCF_000151845.1 Pteropus vampyrus | reverse complement strand
ATTTTATCATTAATATAATAAAATATTAATCAGATATTTTACATCATTTTTTCTTATATGTCTTTGAAACACATTGTGTGTTAGAGCACACTTAGAGCACATCTTAGTTTGGACCAGTCACATCAAGTCCTTACTCTAAGAGACAGTGCATGTCTACACAATCTAATCTCTTTATATTCTCATAGTAACAGACCTATTAGTTGCAAGATAGACCCTTAAAACCAAAGGCCAAAATCTTTATTTGTAAAATACAGATTTAATACTTTTCAGGAGAAGCAAGCAAATTTTAAGTATAATTATTTTACTATAGAACACCTAGCTATGTCCTCTCTTGTCACATGAAAAAACACATCAAAGCAAATTAAAACTTATTTTCACCTTTTATTGACATTTCATCAGCCTTTGATTTGGTGAGCCAGAGCCAGCTGGGCCAAGAGTCTATGAACTTGACATAGATTTCTGGTTATTAATATTTCTGCCGAATCTACCTTCTAATACCATCTACAGAACTAGAATGGGCAGGAATGGCTTCATGACAGACAACATTATTTTAAGTGTGGTTATAAACAATGTGTCTTTAATATTACTTCCTTTCATGTATATGTTAGTAGTTTGGTATCACTTTTGGATGAAAGGAAAGAAATATTTACCTTCTCTCTTGAAATAGTAAATAGGAGTGTCCTTGTAGAGTGATTAAGTTGTTCTATGAAGCAACCTCAGACAAAGTTTCCAGTATTAGCAAGAAGAAGGGATGATCATTAACTTTGAAAAAATAAAACTAAAAACAAAACAAAAAACCGCACTAAATCTAAACTATTGGTTCTCTGATTTTTCAGTGTTCAATGTTAATGAAGCAGATCAATCTGTTCACTTACCCCAGAGGAGTGATTTGTTGTTAATTCATGTTGGTAGGTCCCCACTTTAGATATGTTTATATCCTTAACGCCTACCACAGAGCTGGGCACATAGTGTGCAGTTCATAAATACTTGCTGAATTGAATTAACATTAGCCATCTGGAAGCCTGTGGTGTGTGTGTCAGGGGCAGAGTAGATAGTGGAGAAGGCAGGGGAGTTGGAATTTGGCAGAGAAACTCTTAACAATGGCCAGAATCCTGGACATATTCACTCTGAATGCTGAGATGAGCTTAAAGTTCTCTTGGGAATTCTAAACTTCAAAATAGATACTATGTGATAAGAAAACCATTTATTGCCAATATAGTGAGTTAGAACATTGTGTGTTTTATTTTGCAGATTCAAAGGAAGTTTCTCTTTTCTGGTCCTTATTTTGCAGTGATTTTGGTACTATCCCTTTCAGGTGCTTAATGTCTTCAGAAGCAACCCAGCGATGTGAAATATTTTATGTAAGTCCCCAAAAGGGACACAAATTACTCCAGCTGCATTCTCTCATGTTAGGAAAAAAAGAGTCCAATATATTTCTTCTCTAATAAAAAATCTCGGGAGGTTGAAACACACTAACACAGAAAAGAGAATGCAATTTGGATTCAACTATTTGCTCTCATGAAAAATGTCAACGGTTAATAATGTTTAAAATTCATAGCATGTTAGAGATAAAAGAGTCCTCAAATGTCATCTAGCAGAATCCCTCTCCTTCTACAGATGGACAGCTATGACCAAGAGAAGTAAAGTGAGTCAAGACTTCAGTCTCCTGATGCAATCTGACAGCTCACTGTCAAGAAAGTCCTTCCAACCAACAGTGCTCCCTGACTCTTTGAGGAAGGTACATTCTTAAAACATAACTGGAACATCAAGATATTATCAAATGCCCTTTTTCCACTTTTAATCTTCACTCACCAGTTATTTAGTGCTCTATTAATTATA
>NW_011888860.1:2273756-2283107 GCF_000151845.1 Pteropus vampyrus | reverse complement strand
CTTATAAGAAGATGACCATGTGAAGACAGAAATACAGGGAGAATGCAAAGAAGCGAATGTGAACACAGATCAAAGTGAATCTGTAAGCCAAAAGAAGCATGTTACCGAGGAAAAGCCTTTCTATTGTTGCTGAGAGATTTGTGATTTGATTCTTGAATATGGAATGCCAAAGATTCTGACAAACTACCAGAAGCTAGTAAGAGGCAAAAAAGGATTCTAAGTTTCAGAGGGACAGCTCGGCATTGGTTTCAGAATGCTAACTTCCAGAACTATGAGACAATAAATTTCTGTTGTTTAAGCCACCTAGTTTGTCGTACTTTGTTATGGAAGCCCTACAAAATGAGTACAATGATCTATTTTCTGGAATTGAATTATAATAGAATAGTTAGAGGCACTTTACATTCTTATTTTGAGTTTGTATATATATATATTTTTTCTTTTTCAAATATGGTGAAAAAACAAAAGGTGATCAGAATTTACTCTTTATTTTTAATATTTGGAGCTGGCAAAATGAATTACAGCAAGTAAAAACCAAAGATGATGTTAACTACGTGTATTACTTGTTCCAAGAAAATAAAGTGAGCATTTTTGTGCATAGTGTGGCTTCTTGCCAGAGCAGTTGTTGGGAAAACAGTTATAAATGCATTAAAAATGACATTGACAGAATCAATTATCAAATTATTTGTAGAATACATTTAAAATAAAATTTTATTTCCAATTCCACTACCAAAGAACATTTTTAATATTGTTTACAATATTAATTATGCAAAGTAGATGGAGGATATCAAATTCACAAATAAATTGACAATTTAGATAGAAACTACTTGCTCTGAGAAGTCTAAGAGGTATTTCTGAAGTACTCTTTGCTTCAAATAGAGAGAGAATATTGGAGATTCATAGAGGTTCCTGAAGCCTTACACTTTACTAGAATCATTTTCGAAGCTAAAACATTTCTTTACATCTGTTACATCATAAAATAGAACATACCCTCTATTGACTTATATGGAAGAATCCAAGAACATTCAAGTTCCTTTGTTGAATAAATAACCTCTGTGTTCAATATTGAAAACAGAAAGTAGAAGAGGAAGAAGAGATGTGCAAAATAAGCAAGAACTATTGAGGTATGACTTAGTGGTTAACATTCCTTTACCTGGAAGTGGAGGGGAATGGAGACTATACAGTAACATGTTTTACCCCATAAAAATACTCATTGATAAAGCATGCTGCAAAGAAATGGTCAGGATAATAAATGATATATAATACACATATACATTCTCTTCTTCACAAATTCTAAGGGAGTATGTATAGTCTCATCTTGCTAAACAAGTTTGATCTAGCACCTATTATGTGCTGGAGACACATGTGCATGGAAACAAACAACCAAAGGCCCAATTTTCATCGAGCTTGTATTATAGCAGAGGAGGCAAAAAAATAAATGTATATTATTCTATAATGTGTTCTATAAAGTTGCTTAAAGACTTAACCTTTGCGAATGAAATCATGAACTGCAACATCTGAGGAAGTGAATTTAATGGTTTCATTAATTTTGTAAATTTAAGGCCATATTTTAAAGTCTGTCTCTTCTGGGATGATTAGGGCAATAATGGGACAGCATTTACTAATAGTGACATTTAACTGGCAGGTTAATTCAAAAGAAACAGTCATGGATGTTCTTGAGAATTCTTTTTTGTCATGCTGAAGTTCTTACCACCCGCAGTAAATACAAACAACTACTTTTCGTTTGGAACATTTCTCGTTCACACTTTCCCATGCCATTCTGCTGATGTAGAGTAGATAAATTCTGGAGTCCAAAATAATACTAAATGAATACACGTTGAACAATCAATTTTCCCATAACAGAACAAAAGAGTCTGGGCCCTTTATCTACCTCTTACAGTTCTATGAAAGGTCCATGAAAGAAAACACATTGGGTTTGAGTCATTTGGTACCAGGATTTCGTATTCCTTGCATTTCTTTGAACAACTGTCTGATAGGCTCCCAAACTTCAGTTCAGCTCCCTACAAACTAAAGAATAAAGTCCAAACATTGTTGTTAAATAATTTGGGAAATCAAGACAATAACTGAATCTTCAATGATCTATGCAAGATCACTTGGTCTTTACATAAGGGAAGGGATCGATTCTGAAATTCTTATAGGCATGTCCTCCATTCTCCAACATACCAAAAGTGTCAGGATTCTTAGATGCAATCAAGAGAAATCAAATCTGGCTATTTTAAATAGAAAAGAAATTTATTAAAGGCTATCGAATAGTTCACCTGAAGAACAAGGCTTGGAGCAATGCCCTAGATCATGCTCTGGAATTGATCCTACAGAGCCATCACTGCTGCTACACTCGGCCTAGATACCACCACTTGAACCACCTCCATCATCCACACAAAACATGGAACACTAGTGCTAAAACCACAGTCACTGGCAATTCTTCACATCGTGTGTATCTGCTACATCTGCCACTCTTTTTCAGCATGAATTCTCCTCAGATTCTGCTTTCTTTCAGCCTTTTCTTCTAATGGTGTCGTCATCTCATGCTTGGCCAGAGATGCAAGGAAGGTTGAGAAAGTAACTGATGTTTTCCGATTCCAGGAGGGGCTTCCTCTCAAAAGGTGGGAGATGTTTCCGACAAAGGGAGGGGGTTCTCATACAACAGTAAATATCTCCCTTACTGGTTAGGCTGCAAATTGAGTCCCTAGGCCTTGTTGAACAAGCATGTGAGCTAAAATGGACTTGAGACTTTTGCTCTCTTTGTTCTATAACACAGCAAATGACACGGCTCTGAGAAGAGGCCAGCCGCATTTCCTACTGCTCCCCTCACTTGCCCCTCTGAGCACCTAAACACAACTTGTTCCATCAGATGGAACTTAGAGTTGTCCAGTCCCATGCCTGACCCATGCTGTACCCACTGCCTGGAAGGTCTTCTGTCCCTTAGCCACCTGCATGACCCATAGTGCCTGATTCAAATGCTACTTCCTCCAGAAAGCCTGGGAATTAATTTGCAAAGGAGATCATCACTGCCTGACTCCCTCATGGAAATTACTAGGCTCTTGGCTCTCAGTGCTCCCACAGTGCTCTGCTTTTACCTTCTAGAGCACTTACCCACCTTGCAGTGTTGTGGTTTGTGAACTCGCCTAATGTTCAATGGATATTCTTGAGGAGGAGTTAGTGTGGGAGTCAAAATAGCAGTGGGAACTTGGAGGCTGGAGCTGTGTCTGCTTCATACTTTATGTGAGACTAGACATCATCAATCTCATTATGAAGGTGGAGGTTTTTTGGGAGCTCACTGGCCCCTTTCCCAGCAATCACCTCTCAGCTCTGCTGCCTTCTTGTGGGAGTGGTTCAGAGTCCAGGCTGTGTCGCTTTCCAGTTGTGTGGCCTTCTTAGTTTGGTGAATGACTTCTCACATGCTCCACAGGGTTGTTGTGGAGATTAACTGTGTTAATACTTGCAAGAGTTAGGAAAGGGGCTTGGTTCTCTTTTGTACTCACCTCTGCCCAGGCTCTCTCCCAGGGCCTTGCTTAATAGGAGAGGCTGATCAAGTCTGTTGAAGTGAGATTTGGCATCTGGAGGGGTTTGAGTGGAGACTGAGGGAGGCAGGTTTTCACAGCAATAAGAATCCTGAGGCAATCTGTGTCAGGCTTTCTCAGGCTTTAGGGGCAAAAAATGGGGGGCGGGGATGGAGTTCAGACTGATCATTTGCAATCATGTCAAATAAGTGATCTTGGAAGGAAAAAAAGTGTCCACTTCACTCCATAGAATTTATTTGGTAATTTTTATGAGATATTACTTAGGGCATGCTTGATTTTGCTGCCAAAAAACCTATACTCACCTGTCTATTCCTTTCTGAAAATGGCTGCTCATTATATACATTTTTCATGTGCACAAGGATCACCCAGGAACTTGGTCAAATGCAGATTCTGATTCAGTAGGTTTAGATGCGGCATGAGATTCCACATTTCTAATAAACCCCTAGCTGATGCTGATGCTGACACTGTTCGTCCATGGACCACACTTTGAGTAACAAGGATATACAACACGACTGAAGGAGGAAAAGAACACATATAACTTTTCCCTCGGTCATTGCAAAATAACAGATGTTTAGTCCTAGGAAAGCCCATTCTAACTTGAATTGTTTTAAGATATATGTGGTTATGGTAGGGTTTCTCCACAAAGTATCCCCTTAGCCTCCCCCTTCCAGGTGACAATGGAGTAGCCATTAATGACTATATTACTATGTAGGAAGGACATAAAAATTATTTATCCAAAACATGAGACAAATTAATCTCAACAAGAGGAGCAGAAGCACTTCAACAAGTGGAGATAATCTAAAACAGCAGTCCCCAATCTTTTTGGCACCAGGGACCAGTGCTCTTATGAGGATCTAAGGCCTGAGGATCTGAGGTGGAGCTGAGGTGGTATGCTAGCACTCGGGAGAGGCTGCAAATACAGATGAAGCTTCACTTACTTACCCACCACTCACTTCCTGCTGTGAGGCCTGGTTCCTAACAGGTCAGTACCAGCACCCATTGTTGGCCTGGGAGTTGGGAACTCCTGATCTAAAGGTTCAGATTAGGTGATAATGAAAAGTGTATAAAAAGGGTTAAATTATATTTCTTCAAGATTCCTCTATCAACCACTGCATCAGAATTTTCTGATATGTGTTTTCAAATGCTGGCTCCTGGATTCTACCCCAGATATAATGAATTATAGTCTTTGAGGGGTTCGGGGGGAGGGGGACGAGAATCTGAATCTTAAATAATAAAACATCTATCCAAGCAATTGTTACACATATTAAAATTCAAGGAGCAGGAGTTTAGAGACTTTGAGGTCTCTAATGAGACTTTGTATCATTTGATGACCTCAATCCTCATCTTGCCCTAAAATAGTCTGTGATTTAGACTTTGGTTTCTTACCTAAACTTTGAAGAATCTTTGGGTTTGTGTAAACATCTTTAGAAGCCATTGATGATCGGTCCTAGTCTTGGTGCTTTTTGTTGCTATCCAGTAAATACTACTAGTCCATCTATAACATAACCAGGTCAATGTTATTTTCACAATTTATACACATAATGGAGTGTGGAGTACTTTCTTCCTCTACATAGGAAATGTAGACTCAACTAGATGAAATAGATTTCCACCAAAACCTACAGTGGTTTACTTGGAAATATTTCCTTCCCCAAATTCATGGAGAACAAGAGTATCTATGTGAGAAAAGAAAATTAAATTCATGATATCACTAGAATGAATTCCATCCTTGACTAAATGCTGGTCAGGCAGAACAATAGTCATTTGGGGGTATTTTTCAGGCTGGATAATATTGTAGTCTCTCCAGCAACCACATTACTGAGCTACAATTGTATGTATAATTGTGTGATATCTTAAAGGCATTTTCTGTGTAGTTTTTATCAGAGAACAGCAGAAGTTTACCAGAACCAAAAATAATTTTCTTCACATTGTTAAGAGAATTTTCATGCTTTTCATCCATTATTTGGAAAATGAAAAGCTAATTCCATGTAATCACAATTTCCTGGGATTCTTAAAAACCATTAAAGAGGCACATTGATGCTCTTTGAATGGAAACACTGTAGCACGTTTTGGATTGGCTCTGTTATGAGGTTCCTGACACTCATGTGCTCAAATCAGAGTTTTCAAAGGTTTCTTTTGTGTCCAAAACATCCAGACGGTCTGATTTCAACCATGCATGTATTTCTGGATGAATGCAGATGGTAAGCCTATTTTTTCTTTAAGGGAGAAAATAAAAAGAAACTTAATTAGAGTCTATATTAATTATATCAATACCTTGGGCTTGACAATTTCATTTTTTATATATGTATAAAATGTAACATTTTAAAGTTGAATTGTCAACTAAAGTATTTTCCCATAATAGATTTACTAAAACTGAAGCAAATACCCTATAAAGTGATCTTTTTTAGAAGCAGGAAAAAATGAAGATTTTTGGCTCCTTTCATATTTAATGTAAAGACAAAGTAACATGACTGTGTTACTAGATATATTAGACTATATTTTGAAACCATATTATTCTTTTTAGGCCCCAGAGAGAGCCTTCTCTACCTAGTATCTTCAAAAATATCTCTGAGGTATATAGAGTCCTGAAGCAAGAACCTCACTAACTCCTAGGAAAATGGTTATATGGAAACAAAATCAGTTTGTGGGGCACTCACAATAAATGCGATAGCCAACATCATTTATGAATGCTTATTGCATACTGAGCGATGTGCAGAGAAACACACAGTGTTAGACATCAAATGATTGATTCAGCAGCGTGGCATGGGAAATGTCATAGGTCCATATCTCTGTGTAAAAGATGTTTTTGGTTCTTCGAATAGGAAAAGGCTCTTGATATCAAAAAGGAAATCAAACCTCTTTGAAGATCAAAGCCACAAAGCAGTCAGATGAGACAGAGAGCTATGGCCCCAGCCTGCCATGCTCTGAGTGGGTAAGCAAGTCCATAAGAGCCTGAAACCAGAAGTAAGTATTCTAGCAAACATAATAAGGTCACCCAGAATAACCTTCAGGACTAGGCATGCTCCTCAGCCACCCTTGGAAAGATGATGAACCACAGGATACTAGAGTTTGTCATATAGATCTCATTCTGGAGTTCAGTAATATTCATAAATCCTTTTATGGCCTTCAGAAATTCTGGTATCCAAGATCCCTTTTAAGTTGTTATGTGTAGAAATATGAACCTGGTTCATGTGATTTGAACAAGAAAAATTGCCTCAAAGGGAGATAAAACTTCCCTCACCGAATTGGGCAAGGCCCATTTTGGTCTAGATGTGCTATGTGTGATTCTAGCACATGTGAAGAACCTAATACATTATCTTGAATTAAACAGCCAAATGATCAGATTTGGATATGGAGAATTCACCATGCTTTTGTGAAAAAGAAATGAATAACAAACTGAGATATTTGCAAAAAGACTGAATAATCTAAGCTCATTGATAAGAGATATTTATTGCACCTCTAACATGTACCTCTGATAGGTGTCACAGTGGTGAGGGTAGTGGAAGCTGCAGGAAAAGAAAAGGGGATAGGTCTGCCATAGCTTAATTCAAGCCTCCTACAACATCTACATTCATAACACAGTATGATGAGCAGCGATGCTCAGAAGAGAGCCTGTGACGTCCTGCAGTGTGCTGTGACTCATTAAGTAAGGCCATTTAGCATAGAGTTAAGGGCATGCTCTCTGGAGCCTGATTACCAGGGTTTAAACTCCAGCTCTGTCACTTCTTAGCTGTGTGGCAGATTTCAGCCTTCTTACCTGAGATCTAAGGATAGCAGCCATACCTACCTCATAGGAAAGGAGAAATTAAAAGAATTAAAATACCTGAAACAGTGTAAGTTATATAAGTATTAGCTATTACCAAGTACTACCGAAATTGTCATTTAGCAGTCTATGTATTCCATTACATACTGTGCACAATTTTTTTGAAAATGATTAATTTAAGTAAGTTATATCAGTGACTGTGAGATAACCTACTAACTGGAATTCACAACTCCTTAAGCCAGAAAAATGGTAATTTACAGTACAAAGATTAAGAAAGACCCTGTCCCTGTGCTTGAAGATATTATAAAAGTATCTAAAGGAATCTTATAGCTCCACATTTTATTGAATTTTACATATTATGGATTCAATTCTTACTGTTCAGGTGAATATAATCTATATTGACTGAAGGAAAATCAGACTATTTTGCGGAGGTAGCAAAAGCACGTTTTCATGCGAACTGACAGTTGTTGTCCACCAGGGGGCAGTCCACCCATTAAAACCAAAGACAGAAAATGACAAGAATAAATAAAATCTGTAATTTTTTAAAATCACATTTTAAATTAGTTTCTGTTTCAATAAACCTTTTACTAGAGGTACAATCACATAACAGAGCTGGTCCCTGTTCCTACCTTCTGGTAGATAGACACTCAAGGAACAGCAGAAATCAAAATGTGGCTCTGATCTACAGCTCTGTTTCAAAGACAGGCAGGTAAATGAGGCGCCAAGATGGACTCAAGGAAGTGAGATGGACCGACGCTAAATTCACTATATGGAACAAGATTTAAATGCAAGAGAACTAGTGACAATTAGTGGGACAAGACTTCGAGTACATAGTACACACATGTTCATCAAAGGGTGTTTCGTGTCTCCTGCCTCCTCTAAAACATGGTGAGAGAAACAATATCTGTAAAAGCAGAACAACAATGAGCTGCTCAATTAAGAAATTCATCCCTTAGTTCAAGATTACTGATACACACTTTGACAAATCTGAAAAACTTCACATCCAAAAACTTCACATCCATATTTCATATGCCCAGAACTGACATTCAGGCCAAGAATAGATGCGCCCCCACTGCTAGAATATAGAAGCTTTACATAATGCCAGAATGAACTAAACATATTCAATGCTGAAACTTCTCTGGATTTTGGTGAAGCTGATACTGCAAGTCCAAAGATCACACTTTACATAGCAAGGAACTAAGGGACAGTTGGGTTCAAACATGGTACGGTTTGCAATTAACTAGGCACTATTCAAGTATAGTGGAAAGATCAATAAACCCATTGTTAAAAGAGCCAAATGTAAATCCTTGTGTCTCTATTTTACAGTTATATAAGAGAGTTTTGGAAAAACTATGAAGGGCTAATCATTGAAGGCATAAGAAAAAATTAAGTCAAGTCGGATCTATGTGTTTTTCCACTATGTGGGGCATGGTCATATCGTATATTCATAAAGCTTTCACAATTACAAAGCGCATTTCCATGCATTATGTACCCGTAAGACCTTCCTCAGATGGGATTTTGCATGAGATAATTCACACGAAGTCCTTGGAGGGTGCCTGAGCATCAGAGCAAGCATGTGACGAATGGAAGTTGTTATTATAATTTGATTATCTAACAGTCCTGTGCACTAGAGATCATCATCTCCACATTGCCAGATTTTGAAAACCTGAGGTCCAGGAAAAATAAGCGACTTGTCCAAGGTCACATGACTAGAATGTCAGTGTCTGAACTTGAGCTCATGGTTGTTTTCTCCACTTTCAGTGCATGTTCCTAGACACTGTTTACATAAACACAAAAATATCATAATAAGTTTTTTTTTTTCAATAAAAAAACCAAAAAAAGGAAAAGTCAAAAGAAAAGGCCCAACAACGGCCTGTCCCATCCTTCTGGCCTTGGAGTTTCATGGACCCCAAGTCATCTGTCAGTACATCAGTACAAAGCAAAGTTTCTTTCTTTCTTTTCTTTCTTTCTTTCTTTCTTTCTTTCTTTCTTTCTTTCTTTCTTTCTTTCTTTCTTTCTTTCTTTCTTTCTTTCTTTCTTTCTTTCTTTCTT
>NW_011888860.1:2258293-2273706 GCF_000151845.1 Pteropus vampyrus | reverse complement strand
TTCTTTCTTTCTTTCTTTCTTTCTTTCTTTTCTTTTCTTTTTTTTTTCCTCCTGCTTTATGGGAAATAATTAATGTATAACATTGCGTAAATTTACAGTGTGAGCAGAAATTCTCACCTTTGCTGCACACAAGAATGCCCTGGTGAGTTGAACAAAGTACTGAAGCTCAGATGCCAAACTAACCTAATAAAATCAGAATGTCTTGTAAGACAGGGGTCCCCAACCCTCAGGCCATGGACCAGTACTGGTCCAGTCCGTGGCCTGTTAGGAACTGGGCCACATAGCAGGAGGTGAGTGGCGGGTGAACAAGCGAAGCTTCATCTGTATTTGCAGCTGCTCCCCAGTGTTAGCATCACTGCCTCAGTTCCACCTCAAATCATCAGGCATCAGATTCTCATAAGAACACTGGTCCCTGGTGCCAGAAAGGTTGGGGACTGCTGCTGTAAGACATTTCTTCTTCTACTTTATCCCCAGTGAGAATGTTTGAAGCTGGAACTCAAAACCAATTCCTTCAACTCCAAATGCAGTGCTCTTTCTGCTACCACAAGTAAATTCTATCAGTCTCAAGCAGTGAGACCAGTTAAAACTGGGCCCTGATTCCCAAAACAAACGAACAAACAAAAACACCGAAGACTTTAACATAAAAGATGGAAGATTGTCAAAGAGGTGGATTGCTAGGAAAAGGTAAAGAGTTTAGGACACAAATTACTTGAGGAAGAGTCAAACTAGAGAGAGTGAATAAATATTCATGTACTGGCTCATTTTCCAGACATGGGAGAAATATGCTAATATGAAACCCTCCCCACCGCCCTAGATTGGATATAAGAAAAGAACCAGTCCGTAGAGCACTGCTTGACTTCACTGTCTCTGTGAAAGCTGAGGAACAGAATTAACCGGCATAGCAGGCAGCCCTCAGATAAAACTTTCTTGATGATAATTACTGTTAGACAGAGATGTATGCCTCTGAGGCTAAGAATGGTTTGGTAAATTCTTTTGTACTGAGTAAGAGTGTAATATGAAGCAGAGAATAAATCTAAATTAGAGTGTCTGGCAGAATCCGTTAACCAAAACATTTTGCTAGTCAAGCTAATGGATATCCCCTCAGCTCCAAATTTACCTACGAGAAAATGACATGTGACTAATAGATAACAGATTCTCTAGATAACCATAAAATATGAAGGTCTCTTTTTATTATCTTCCGGTGACAATTCACCAGGTCTTCTCCTTATCCCTCATGCCCAAATGCAACAGGCCCTAAATCTCATGGGCAATGGGATCAGAACTATTGCCTAGATTACCTGGAATCCCAGGTCAGAACTGACAAGGGAATTCAAATCTTCTGGCTATCCTGGCCACTAATGCTGGTATGATTATTGCCTCCTCTCAGGGCTAACATTGGAGGTAGACTCTCCCTCTCCAATGTAATTCTTCCTCCAGATTTGGTAGCAAGTTCTCAAAATTTATCTCAAATGGGTAAAATGCAAGTTATGTTCCTATTTAAAAACATTTCTTTCTTCTCTTTGTAAAACTCCATCAAAAAATCTCTCTGTAAACTCATGGATTTGTTTCTTGACCCCTGCCAGACCTGAGATGGGTGGGCCCTTTTTCTGGTTGGTGTCCAGCTCCGGCATGGCTTCTGGGATCTGTAAGTTTCTTCGTCCTAGGTTAACCATTGCCTTTTATGTAGAATGCTGCCCTGTATGGAATCAGCCCAGGAAATCTTAAAAAAAAAAAAAAAAAAGATGGGCATGGCATTCCCACTTAGGAGGATAAAGACCAGAAGAACAAAACTTTTATGTAGAATGCTGCCCTGTATGGAATCAGCCCAGGAAATCTTAAAAAAAAAAAAAAAAAAAAGATGGGCATGGCATTCCCACTTTGGAGGATAAAGACCAGAAGAACAAAAGTTTTAGGCGGACAACAATAGCTCCTGTCAATTAGCCTAGGTGAAGCTAAAGCAAAAGAATGCTTTACTGAGGAAGATGGAACGTGGTGAGGGAGAGAAAAGGAAGCTAGAGGAATACAAGTACAATGGGAGTGACACTGATTGTGCTGAAAGACCTCCAAGAGCACATGCACCAGTCTAGTCTGAGCACAGCCCTGAAAAAGAGCCAGGACACAAAGCCTGCTTCTGCTCACTCTAGGATCACAGATAACCAGGATTCTGAGGAAAAACTCTAATTAAATCTAGCAGTAGTCTGCCAAATACCAGATTGGACCCTCTTCCTGGGTTATCAAAGGGATTTCCTTATCTGATAGGATCTCGAGTGGCAAGAAGTAGTCAGTGTCTCTTTTAAATGCCATAACAGAAGAAAGGAAAAATAGGCATACCTAAAACACACTCTTGTTTTAAAATTTTTCTCACAAAAGGCAAGAAAGAAAATATGAATTTGGAGAACATTGCATTTCCCCACTGGTGTCACCGGAGGAGGCTGTTTGTGTGTGCCAGGAGAGGTCTGAGGTATATGGCTGTGCAGATCACATCATTTGTAGTGATTCATTAGTTAAGAAATAAAGCATGACGGGTGGGTGTGGTTACCACAGCATAATCACACCCCTAGGGTGAGACTACACTACACACAACCAAATTCCCCCCAGGGGTGTGATTAGCTCATAAAACCCTGCCTCCCAGAACTGCCAGGCTCTTTAATGTCATTTATTTATTTAAGAAGAGTGAGCCAGTCAAATCTGCTCTATAGAGTGTTGCTGTCACTGAGGCTGATCTTCCTGAAAAATAAGACAAACAACTCCTCCCTCCCCCAAGGATCTGTTGTTATCTGCTACTAAACACTGTTTCCTGTTGAGTTTTGAAGTTAAGCTCATGCAAACTAAAATAGCACCAAAGCTTCACCAGTCCTTGTGAACTTTGGTGTTCAGATTCAGTAACCATTTTGATGGGCCAGTAGGAAACTAGAATATTTTATTGATTTCATGGTCTCTCACTTGCATATATTATGTAGTCTTGAGGAGGGGCGAACTAATTTCAGGGCTGGCTTTTTCGTTTGTTTTTAGTGCTCATTTGCAGGACTTGAAAGATTCAAAGAATGATGAACTACAATAATGAAACTTGGTAAACTAAATAAAAGGCCCTTAGTTGGCACTTGCCACTCATTCGCTAGGGATTGCTATGCCTTATAAAAGTAGCAGTGTTATATACAAACACAGGACAAATGCTCTTTTAAAATTTTATTATAGGTAGCTTTGCTTGCCTCTTTCTGCTGTTTGATTTTTAAAAAATCTTTCGGCATCTTAAATAATCTCTTTTAGGTCTCAATCTATTTTGTCCCTTTAAAAACTCAACTTGATAAATATCCTTCTCCCTAATTGCTCTTCCTCCTCTTCCCCACAGCTGTTTGCTTCAGGTGAGACCTGAGCATAGCTAAAGAGAGTACATTTTCACTTTCCATCTCCAGCCCTTCCGAGTAACAGCAGATCCCAGCCCTAAAGCAAGATTTCAGATCAATGGGCTCGTGCAATCTAGCCTCTAGAGGTGCACTTCACCTCTAGGCGCAGACCAAAGAGGACTATTGAATGTTTGCTGTAAGCAACACCTTTTGGAAAATGTGTCTCCACTCTCCTGTGTCCAGCAAACGTCTGAACGCTGCATTAGGGTTTGCTTGAAATTGATGCGGAGACAGTATGAGAATTTCATTATACATATTATTGAGCCTACCGAATATATGGTTTTTAAATATTCAGTGCCACACTGAAATGTTTGCAAAGAGAATGTCCTGATAAACTCGGCGATGGGCACTTCTCGGACCCCCCAAAACGGGCTGGCCCTGGTGGTTTGACACTTGACTTTTCATGTTATCCCTTAAATCGCCGAAAGGGAAGGATTTCATTTTAGTAGGCATCTTATTCTATGTAGATGCTTGAGGCTATCATGAGCTACTACCCTCACTAAGTTTGGAGCGAAAAATAAGCATGAGCGATCAAAACTCCCTAAACGTTGAAAGGAAAGAAAAGGAGGCGGATGAGAGATGCCTTTTACCATTTAATCGCAAGGGGCAAACGCCGAGCCCGCTCTCGATTCACTCCACAAGAGGGCGCTCGGCACTCCCTTCCTCCCCAGTAATTGATGGAGGCAGCCGAAAAAAGATAATTAGTTTTATGTATATAATATTTGATCATGAAAATATCCTTTGCTTTATTTCGGTATAGGGGATCTGTAATATATGTTAAAATAGTTAATTTTTTATTATCTCTTTGTATGGCGGCAGCCCGGTCTATTCGAAATTACCGGAGCATCAACTGAAAATGTAGGCAATGTAAGCAATGTTAAATCTAATTTTTCTGTGCAAAACCTAATTAGCCATTTTAAAAAAGGTTAACGCCAGCGCCTGAGACGGTTTTTGTTTAATAATTCTATTACTGACGGCTCATTATGTATAAAATGGTGCAGTAGGATGCAAAATTTCCACTTGTTTATAAGTGTATCTCCGAGAAATGTATAAAATAATCGAGAGCGGCGGAGGCAGGTCAGAGCCGCCTGGAATGCGCGTACCTCCAACGTAAGTAGCCAGAGCTTCCGCTCCGGGTTCGAGCCCCAATCCGGCGGTGGGCGCCTTGGCTGGGCACCTCCTGGGCTCCCTACGAAAAAGGCCTCGGACTGTATTGGTTTGGGGCCCACACTGGTTTTCAGGCGGAATCGCTTTCAGGGTCTGTTGGGCTTGGAGGCTCCGGCCTTGCAAGGCGTTTACAAGGTTGCAACCCCGCTCGGGCCCAGGCAAGTACCCGACCTCTGGCCAGGTTCGCGCGGGGTTCACGCTGCACCCCCACCCCGCGCCGCAATAAACCAACTCGGTTGCTGCTGGGGGTGGGGGAGTGCTACCTGCCGCCGAACCGGGTCTCCAGGTGACCTCGGCTGGGGGAACCGAGGGAAGGGAAGGGAGACAGGTGAAGGCTGTACAAAGTCACCCCCAGATGCCCTGAGGTCCGCCAGCATTCTGCCCCGGCCGCTGCCCGAAGCTCCGGGAGGGGGTAGGTGGGACAGTTCTGGAAATTTTGGCGCCACTGAGGTCTATAATGGTTGGGAAGGTGGAAAACCGGGCAAGGCACCCGGAGTGGGGGCGGGGAGGGACGGAGGCTCTGAGCTCCGTGGGGTCTCCAGGGAGACCGCAGCTCTTACTACTCTGCACCATCGCCCGCCTTGGAGGACAGGTGAAAGGATGGTTTGGGAAGGGTGCGGAAGCTGAGTACCGGGGCACCCTGCTTATGCTCCTCCGTAGGGAGATTCCTGGGGAGAAAAGTGCAGCGGACGCTCGGGGAAGCGCCTCGGAGCCGCGGGAGACGCAGCACCTGGGAGGCACGCGGGCGCAGGCGAGACAAAAGTGTCCGAACCGTTCCCCTCTCCTCAGCCTCTGCGCCCAAAGCCTGGGCGGGTGAGCGCGACCCCTGCCCCGACCCCTCGCCGAGCCAGCCCGCGCGATTACTAAGGAGACGCGGCCTTCGGCGCTGCAGTCCCCGCGCCGTTTGAAAACGGATCCATCAGCGGATACTGGGCGTTAAAAGGGGTTTTACTGAAGGGACTTGTGGGAAAGGACAAAAGCAGGAGGCCCCATTCAGCTGATCAGTCAAAGGCGCTAAATGGGGGCATCAAAAGGCGCCCCAACTAGGAATATGGATCCAATCGCAAGAGAAAAGAACCTGGTTTCTTTTCGTGGCCGCAACACGGCTGAAAAGCCCTAAAGCAAATAAGGCAAAGAATGCGGAGGGGGCAGAAAGGAAAAATAAAGAAACAATCTCATGAATGCATTTTCTTGGGCTTTAAATGAGAGGAGTGACAACTTCCTAAGCGCCGCTGGGGGCCGGGCTAGGACATCTTTAGCCCCCGCGCCATTGCAATTTCCGCGTGCTCCAGAAGAGGCTCCTTTTTTGGGTGTAATACCATTTTAAATACATATGTTATATATGTATGATATGGACATTATATTTATACATTTATATATTTTAAATGGCCAGGAAGGGAAGGAAAGGGAAAGAATGGAGAGCAGGGCGCGGCGTGAGGCCAAGGTTCTCCATCACAGCTTTTCTTCAGGCAAGGTTGCGTTTAGGAACACTGGAGCCGGAGCTGTCTGACCCCGCGATCTCCGTCCCATTCTATCCCCAACTGCAGGTGATCTTTTCTCCAAGTAGGTCATTTGGGGATTCTTTGCACTGACTTCTCTGCTCGCCAAAAATGAATAGGATTGGCAAGTCAAACTACTTTTCGACCGCGCTTGTTCGCGCCTACCCACCCTTTCTCCTGCTCCCGATTCTTTGCAAATGGGAATCCCTTCCTTACGTGGCCAAGGTTGTCCTTTTGCTCAGACCCGGGAGGGAAGTACAGTCTGACGCTTCCCTGGCTGCCCCACTTTGGGGTCAAAGACTGGCCGTCGTCTGAGCCACGGATTTATGGGATGGCAGTTCAGATTCAGGAGACCCCTGAGACAGAGAGAAACCCGTACTTCCCTGTACGGAGTCCGCGCGGTGGAGAAGGGTACGGGATCCAGGGAGGGAGTGGATGTCGGGGAGACCGTGGCAGCTCGGGCTTTAGCCAAGCTGGCCCGGCTGGCTTTTGTTTCAATGTGTTCTGTAGAATTGTGACAGGTCATTAGAAACGGAGAGGCACGCGGAGTCACGCAGGAGCCGCATGCTCCCGGGGCCAAGCTTGATGCAGCCAGCCTATTCCTCGCAGGGGCCCGCCGCGAGGGCCTCAGCGCAGCCCTCAGTCCTCCTGCATCGCGTAGGAGTGGGGTCTGGCCTTGGCCTTCCCGCACCCACTAGCCGCCGGAGACGAGTTACAGGCCAGGGAGGCAACATGAAGGGTTTCAGCACCAGGAACTCCGGGGGAGAAGGAATCCTCTCGCGGTGAACAGGGAGGTCTGCGGATTCTCCCACGTTCGGCATTCGGCTCAACTCCGAAGCCGCCGCTCCTGGGAGGCAAATTGGGGGACGTGGACTTAGCTAGAACAACAGATATGAGTTTGTGTTGCTATCCCCGAAAATATCTAGACGGAGTATCTGTTCAGAGGCTACAAATCCTCAAATGGATGCTCAGTCGAACCCTCGATTCCAGAAAAGCTACTCAAGACACAGTTCATGGCCCCCAAACGGATAGATTTCACTAGGCATGGTGGTTCATTAAAATAGACTGCACAAGAATAACTAGGGTGCAAAAAGGCCACATCTCCTCTCGGGGCTTTGGGGAGCCCCTCCTTGCCCCAGGTAGGTGTGTGTGTGAGGGCAAACCCCTGCCTTTTGTTTGTGGGTGAGGGATGCGCATTGTGGCAGCAGCCGAGCAAAGGGGGGAAATTAATTGCAGCCAATTAATAATTAATCCCCTTTAAACAGCTTTATTATCTCTCCCGAACGACAGGGATTTGTCTGATAACCCCCCGAAGACCAAATGTCAAGTTTAACCAAATAGTTATTGCTTTATCAACCCGAGTCTGCAAATAAATTAATCAAAAGCAAATCTGTCCTTTGTGCGGCTCATTTGCTGGTAATGGATGGATACGAAGATTTGCCGATATTATTGTCTGTCATTCAATCTAACAAAGTGAACATTTATTGCATATATATTAAAAATTATCCCGGAATCGAGTGGCGCCGGGTTGCATTTATTGGAGTCTTTCCGGGGGTGACGTCCCCTCAGATGCGGGCGTGTGGGGGAAGAGAGAAAGTGCAAGAGCATGTTCCAAATCTCTTTAAGCCTCTGCACCCGCCTCTGCCCCCTCCCCGAGGCGTCCTGCACACCAGACTTTGCCCCCGCCCCGGACCTGCCTTGCCTGCAGCTGCCCGCCGCGTGTCCAGGGCTCACAAGGTGCCGTTGGGGGGTGGGGGTGGGGGCAGGGAGAGCCGCTGTCAAAACAGAGGCCCGGAGCCCAGACCACTCGCCAAGGGACTGGTCGAGGAAATTTGGGGTGTGATCGGAGAGGGAGGGGGTACAGCTTCTCTTTGTCTTCTGTTGGGTTACATCATTTTCTAATTAGGCATAAAATTGTCTTCATACACCAGTATTGCAGCCTTCATAAACATCACCATTATGGTTCATAAGGACGCCATTGTAGGGAGGCCTTCCCAAAATAGAAAGAGCTGTGAAGGGAGAGGCCTGGAGTCCGGGAGGCCCGGCTTTGTCCTCCCCTGAGAGAAGATAGATGGCCAGTGTCACGCAATGATGATTTGGGACTATTAAATTGTCGGGGGGGGGGGGGGAGAATCTTTACCAGCCCCCAGCGCTGATGGAAAATTCTAGAAGCAGGATCTGGAGGGTCTTGGAAGACCCCTCCTTCCAAGGGAGCGCCTGGCGGCTGGGTTAGCCTGGCAGGTAGTGGGAGTCTCCTCCCAGGCACCCTGGCCTCAGCTAAGCTCTGATCTGGAGCTGATCTCCCACCCCAACCCCATCACCAAGGCTAGGGAACAAGTGGAGCCAGAGAAAGGAGAGGGGAAGCGAACCCAGAGCAGTTACGGGCAGTGCCAGGCACAGAGACAATTGTTCCCATTATCTGGAGTTAAGGCTTAAGCCTGGCCTCCCGCCCGGTCCAGGGAGAGCTTTACTAACTGGATGGAGATGGATGGAGGCGCCCTGAGCCCCTGGCGTCGTGTCAGACCCGGGGCAATTACTGTCCCGCCAGGATGGCCACACTGCCCGCCACCCTGACCCCAGCGCGCAGGCCCACTGGCTGCCCGCGCGCCGCCGCCTCGGCGATTCGCTTTCTCGCCTTTACAATAACCGGACTTAACATAAATAACTCCAGCGCACTTGTCTACATCTGTTTGACCTCTTGAACCTGCGAAAAATCTTTGCTGCATTTAACCAAATTATATTTTTCTTTAGAATAAAAAGCGTTAAAACTGCATATTCTAGTCTCCTGTCTTGTCCACTGCTAGCTCGAGTTTTAGTGTATCTTGGAATTCACATTCTTGCAAGACAAAACAGTTCCCTTCTGTGAGATTGGTTTCTCCTTGCTTGTGCCTCGGTCATTGGTTGCGCAGCTTCAGGTATCCTGGGCTTTCCGAGGTGACCTAAATGCACCTGAAGCTCTAGGCAGTGGTCCCATAAGGGTCCGAAATCCCTTACCCTGGACTGTCCTCGAAGAGGGCAAAGGGAAGAGCAGCTCCTTTGGGTGCTAAACCCCTGCTTGGTCTGGAGCTGTCTGCAGGCGCAGCTGGGGGAGGGGCACAGTCCAGTGGCCCAGAGCAGTCCTGGCGCTCGGCGTGTGCTCGCGTGTGCTCACGGTTGACCTGATCTAGCAAGGGTGGGGGGCAGGCCCCGGAAGTGCCTGTGCTGGCGCCACGAGCTGCAGTCGCCAAGCGCCAAGCGCCAAGACGGAAGGGAGCCATGGTGGGGAGGGGAGAGGAATGATTTTGGAGATTCCAGGGAATCGCCTGGCCAGGCTTGTGTCCAGTATGGATCTCCTGCAGAAGCTGGCCTAGAGATGCCAGAGACGGCCTTGCTCTCTGAAGCTTTCTTTGGGTGAGAGGTCCGGGGCTTGTGCCACTGACTTCCTGTCCCTCACTTCGGGCTTCATTAGGCCCAGCTGGCCGTGAGTCAGGGGGTCCAGACAGCATCTCAGAACTTTAGAGATGGAAAAGCTCCTATAGGTCAGGTGGTTAGAATGACCTGCCTGTGTGAAAGTGTAGCAGGTCTCATCCATCCCTATCCAGGTGCCGCCTCCTGACTTTCTGATTTCCGCACCTGCTTAAGACAAAATGAAACAAACACACTAATTTCTGGATTTCAAAACTTTGAGTTGAGGGAAGAAATTCTGCCAGTGGACAGCAGCTTTAGTTCCCGTAGAAGACTTCCAGCCTGCTCTCTTGATGACCTGTCCTACAGATTTCAGACTTGCCTAGCCAGCTCCCATAATCCTATAAACCAATTATTTGCAATAAATCTCTTAATGTAAAAAAAAAAAAATTGGGGGGCCAGTTTTTCTTATAACGTTTTCTTTCTATTAAAAAGGATCATTTAAATGTCCAAATATCTGGTATGGTTTTTACACTGTCATTATCAACATCATTTTGGTAGGCCCAAAGGTATCTCTTTGATTAGGGTTCCTATTCTATCCATTCACTTTCTAGCCATTAGTGTTCTTTAATTAATTCTACAAATGCTTTGTGAAGAAATAGTTCCATATGAAACACAAGAGAAACAACAACAACAAAAAATAAGCTCAAGGCACTTGCAGTTTCCTTGGAAGGAAAATCAGGTGTAGTGGATACTGAAGGGTTTCAGATGTAACCTGGTTGTGGAACCACAAGACTCAGATTGAGACTAGATTTGCCACCTTCTGACTCTGGGACCTAGGATGGGTACTGAATACCTCCGAGCCTCAATTTTCTCACGTGTGAAATGAATGAGTTTGGACACGTGTTCTGAAAGTCCCCCTAAGTTCTCTGGGTACTCTAAAACATGTGAGTAATATCTGCAGCCCAGATATGAATGAGCGTCAAAGTGCCTGTACAGGCTGGGGGGAGGCATTAGTTTCCCACCATGCCTCTGAACTTTGTATTCAAAATCGTGAAGGACAAATTACAGAGAAGGGGTGGAGCACACAGTAGGTTAGGAATCTGGCTGTCATAGACTGTGTAAAATGAGTTGACTTCATCTTTCTAAATCTGTTTCCTCACCTGTACAGTGGGAATAATAATGTCTGCTCTATTTACTGGACAAAGTAGTTGGAAGGGTCAAGTCTAATAATGCATGTACATTTGTTTGAAAGCTAACAAACATCATGGAATTGAAAAATACAGACCAAGGAGCCATGGCTCCAATCTGTAGAAGGCATGCCATGATGACTTCCTGGAAGGGGGGCTCTGTCTTCTGGCTCTGCAGGAATGGGAGGACGCTGAGTCTTAGGCAGCAGCCGTGCACACCTGGAATGACTTACCACTTGCTCTGTTGCTGTCAAGATACGACAGTCTCCTTGATTTTCAGAATCCACCTGTGGATAGTAAAAGGAAAGTCTTTTTCATACATAGGCAAAGTTCCAGAGGTTGAGTGCATACAGCAGAAATACTTGCTTCAGTAAGCGTTGCTGAATTTTAAGGACTCTGCTGCTAGAAGTTTCCTTGAAAAATTTTTTGAGAATAAGATTTATTATTGATTGGGAAAAAGTGAGGAAAGTGAGAAATGCTTTTGAAGCTTTTTGACTGACCCTCCTTTCTGAAGAAATAGATGTTTTATCCTTGCGGGGGGGACCCCAACAATTCTTTTCATAATATGCTCCTTGCTAAGAATGTTGTTAGCTCATGCAGAAGGGTAAAGTGGATTTTAAAAGAAACTTTATCTCTTTGCTGAAATGAAAGAGGAAAACGACAAGGGATTCTAAGAAAAAGGACTTTGACTCTTTTGAGAAAGAGTGCACCTCTGAGAGGGAAACCTTGTGAAGGGGGAGATGTGGGAAGGGGGAGAGGTGAGGTGGAGGAGGAGCAGGCCCACCTTTTTCCTGAAGGTCAGAATGTTGATAAAGCATTGAATACATTGCTAGTTAGCAATGTATTCATCTCTTGTGGCATGTGGAAACCTTCCAGCAGGTTCTCAATTAAGGGAGTTTTCTTTTCCTTCATTCTCTTAACTTTTGTGTTAAATGTTAACAACTTGATGCTATCTATTATGGTGCCATTACTGCAGAATGTTGACTGAACTGGTTCTTTTATCTCTATTATGGGGCTGGCTCATTTGCAGATTTATGCATTTTTGATATTAAATTCTTTCCCTCGTTAAACCTAAGCTCTTGTTGACTTTCATTGACCTCCTGCCCTGGTCTCCAATACTTTTCCATATTTAATATCGAAACATTTTTCTCAATGCCCCTCTCGGCTTTGTTGCATTCCATTTGACGGCTGTCCCTAATGGCCTGTGCTGTTTGCTCTGTTCTTGAACTTGGTGGGGTCACACAGTCTTAAACAGTGATGTCCTCTGAATGTCCACCCTTGCTGTCCAGCTAAGATGCCCTGTGTCTCAAGCTCTGCCCTTTTCTCTGCCCCTAACTACCAACTGCTCCTAATGGCTTAAACAAACACCTTCCCTCCTGGTGCCCCAGACCCCCTGAACCTTTTGGGTTTTGTTTAGCTGAGCTGCTAATGTTCTGCCTGGCCCACCGGCGGCTTGGCCTCCCTGACCTGATACATCGCAGCTCTTCTCCTTGGAGCGCCTGCCTTGTCCAGCGCCCCCTGGGCCAAAGGCCAGGGCCCGGGCAGGGTTGACCAGCTGCTTGAGGTGACCACAAAAGACACTAAAAGACAACTTCAGCTTGGAGCAGGCAAATGAATGTATTCATTTATCTTTCTCCCCCCTCGCCCAACCTATCCACAAACTCAATCTATTGCTTGGCTTGAAATGAGACAAAGAGGAAATATTGGGAAGGGGGGCATCTCGCACCAGAAATCTTAGCTTCCTTCTTGGGGGCGTCTGTTCAGTTTCACAACACTTACACGACCAATTTCCAGAATTGAAGTTGCCTGGTGTTTTGATTCTTCCTTTGCCTGTGCATTTGTGCCCTGAAGGTCCCTTCCAAATGGATACTAATTGTGGGGGCTGCACGCTGCTGCCTGCTCCAATGCCCCCAGGGCCCCGAGGACCTGCTTCTCAAAGCCTTAATTGACAAGGACCTGTCTGTATTTAGGAGCAGCTGGTCCAGAGGGTTGGCACATCAGTGCAATCTTAACGCAGCATCCCTAGCCCCGAGGAGGATGAGGGTAAATGTGGTTAAAATGAAGGAAGATTTATAGGCAGCCCCCTTGGGTAATACGACAGAAGACAGCTCCTAAGATTTTCCCCTACGAGGGGGTTCATTCATCAGCTCCCGGGCCTGGAACCGGGTAGGAGGCGCGCTCCAGCTATTATTACTGTTGGGGGAGGGGAGGAGGCCCGCTTAGAACAATTAGGCAGGTGACAACAGTCCACTATAATGCATCGTCCCCAAAACCCGACCGAGGTTTCGCAGACTATCACGACTGTCTCTTGCTTCCGCGGGCTACGGCGCCGGATGCCTCCGCCTGGGTCTGGCTCGGGGTTAATACTGGCGCCGCCGGCGGGCTGGGAAGGGAGAGGAGAGTGCGCTCTGGCTGCCCTGCCCCGGAACACGAAAGCTTTCAGTGGCCACTTGAACTCCTCGTTAGAGTATTTTAAAGCCCCATACGGCTGGTGGCTAGGGCAGTTGCGAAGACCAGTTTCTCTTTCCTGCGCCGGGGCAGTTGCGCCCGGCTCCTCGGCTCTCCGTTTCACGTTAGCTTTCTGAGCGCCTTTCTGAAACCTGCTCGCTCCGTAGATACAGCCATTCAGCGCATTACAAAGAAGGTTTATTGGTTCATGAGGAACCCAGTTTTGTTGCAATGTGTGGGAAATACTTTGATGTCCGCCCAGTTCGCACGTGTGAACAGGGATAATGGCTTTGGGGATCTTCATTGAAATTTGAAGTTTTAAAGCAGAAATTCCCGAACTTTTGCCTGTTTTTCTCAACTTTTTCTTTTTCTTTTTCTATTCCTTCAGGAACAATGCCAACATTGAATCCCTCGGTTGGAGTCTGCACAGTTGGAGATCTTTGGTGCCATTTTAGACATCTTTGGTTTTCATCAATCAAACTGACTGCAATTTTCCATAAAAACCCTGAATTTGGGTCAGAAAGTGGCCAAAGTAGATAAAGATCATTCGAGCTGTCTTATAAGATGATAAATAGATATCCTTTCAGGCCGACAATGCCAAAGTGCAGTTTTGTAATTCTCTTCCATGGATTCTGAATGCAGTGCATCTAAACGATTTATACATGTTTTCCCATGGTTTAGGAGGTGTCTTTACATACTCGTCAATAGTAGCCTGACCTTTTCCCTACTGAGTTGCTAAGTGTGTTGCCTTGGGTGTTCCCCTTCCCCCTTGTTGTATGTGTGTGTGTTTCCAAAACACACAAGAAAAGGTTTTTTTCTTTTATTGCTCAAATCAATAGACTACACATCTGATCTAGATAATTCTTTGCAAATAGACTGGTTGCAGAAGTTTATGAGTTGGTGTAGAAATTCCATTTGCTCAGTGGTTGCTTAAGAGTCACTTTAGACACCATTTTAGATGCCATGCTGGGACGTAAACTCATTTTCTTAACAATAACAACAACAACAACAACAACAACAACAACAACAACATCCATTGGCACTGTGTCTTTTTCTTGAACTTGACAAATGGCCTTTTGTATAAAGCAAATAAAGGAAACCCGAAGAGAAACAGCAAAAAGAAACCCCAGAAGAGTATTTTACCTTCCAAGACCTTCCAAGATATTAGCAGAAATAATTTCTAAGTGAATAAGAAAATTTTACATTTTTCCTCTTCATTATTAAAAAAGTCAGTTTATCAGAATAATTACATGTCACTTTGTATTTATTGATAATCTTAGTCTAATTCTTCCTTCTTTTAAGTCTTTTTTACTCTGTTTCCATTTTGATAATCCCTTCTCTTAACGTTTGCAGTTAACCAGCTACTTAAAAAGATTCTTAGAGAATAGTACTGGTTTTTCAAGGAGAAACCAAGCTTCCCATTCTTGGCTATTTATGAGTTAATTATCTGACATGTCCTCATGAGCTCAGATCTTGTGGGGGCATGCACAAGTATGCAGCAAAAAAATCTATATTTCTTGATATAAGGATTTTTTCCCATATCCATCACATGAACATCATCTCCCTATTGTGCTTCGTTTTTCTATACTTGCTAACTAAATATCAAATGTATGTTACAAAGCATCTATGGAAGGGAATATGGTAAAAAGGGAGTTAATTGTTGTTATTAACTTACTGGCTTTATTAGTTTTGAATAAATAACTGTAGCTGTGGCTACAGTTATTTAAGCACTCTTTATTACCTACAATAATTTGCAATTTTTGGACACAGTCTCACTATGTAAAATTTAAAATGGCAACTGGAGATTTTGAAAATATTCCCATCTCTCATTTGTCTTTAATAACTCTTGCTGTCAAGTAGTAAACATTTTAACTTAACATATAGCTATCTGAATTACCCTTTATCTCACTCTTTCTATGACATTTTATTACTAATTTTACATTTTATGTGGTAAAAATATATCTCTTCTAAGTGATATTTTAATCTGAAAAGTGCCTTCTGGAATTCATAAGGACCATGGCAAACAACAAATTCGTTAAGGGAAAAAAATCATACTTATTTATCTTGTTTAATATTTTTCCTAATGCCCCATCATTCTCTTTTGCTCTTAATATACATTTTAGAATATCTGTGGTATCCATGAAATCTATTTAGTAAGAAGAAAAACAAGGAGGGAAGGACAGTAGTAAACCTAAAGGTTGAAATTTTGTTAGTCACTTCCAGTCAGGATATCATAAAAGCATACCTGAAATTATTATATAAATAGATAAAATGGTAGAATTTTGTTCACTACTGAAGTTTGTTTTACATAATTTCTTTTA
>NW_011888860.1:2251075-2257718 GCF_000151845.1 Pteropus vampyrus | reverse complement strand
GGAAGGAAGGAAGGAAGGAAGGAAGGAAGGAAGGAAGGAAGGAAGGAAGGAAGGAAGAAAAAGAAAACTAGAAGGCATTTATATCCAGTTCTTGCAAGATCCACCTTCCACTTGCAGCTTACCTTTAATAAGCTAATGTCTGAACAGGCCAAAGGAAGCACAAGGTCAGTTAAATCAATGCCAACAGCTCATTTGGGGAGCTGGGCCACAGGAACTCTCTTTTCATTGAAGATTTTTGTTCTTGAGAATTACCTAGATAGTTCCCTCAGTGTTCCCACTTCTGTTTCCCTACTTGCAATAAAAATGAAGAAAATAAAAATTTTTCAAGTAGGAAAAAGAAAAGAAAAAAAAGGAAGAAAAGAAAAAGGGGCTGTGCCTATACATACAAATACTTCCAGGTGAGTGGAAAAGAAGTTATTTGGAACCACAACTGTCCAGTTTGCATGCAGATAAGCCTTGAATTTATTGTATAATTCATTCCACCCTTTACTTCTCTAGATATCTACCACCACATCCTAAGCAATCCATATAGAATTTATTTTTATAATACCGTAATATTTTAAATTCACCCTTTGACACAAATCTATAATTTGACAATTATCAATTATGCTTTTCAAAATCCTTTTAAAGCTTATGTTAACATGCACAATAAGAAGGGATAACATTCTTATTTTCAGTGACATTCATTAACTTGCTATCATCACCTCCTCTATGAGGGCGATTATTTTGGTAGTTATTATCATATCTTACAGTACCTGAAAATGATGTGGTTTACTAAAAGTTTTGGGGGGGGGTCAATACAAAGTAAATAATTTAAACCAAATCTCCTCTTCTCATTTATTGGGGTAATTTAAAGAAAAGCCATCTAGGTGGGTGTCATGAATTTTCTGAGTGATTTGATCCCATCTACCATGTATATCAATTTAAAAAATGTTTGTTAAAAATGGGACTTTATTACTTCTTGCAAGCACGCAATACAATTTTACTTTAGAATATTTTCAAGTTTTAATAAGGATTTAATA
Source organism: Pteropus vampyrus (assembly GCF_000151845.1). NCBI lineage: Eukaryota > Metazoa > Chordata > Mammalia > Chiroptera > Pteropodidae > Pteropus > Pteropus vampyrus. The sequence goes on along the minus strand of NW_011888860.1, from coordinate 2,256,696 downwards.
AACCTCTGATTTAAAAGCAGCTAGAGCAAAGTTGTTGAATTTAATAGAGCCTAACATGTGGGAAAGGTTTTAAAGAGTCATTCAAATCAAAACCCCAAAATATCTTCAATCAGCAGGTATCCCGATGTTTATTTAATGAAGAAATGTATGAGCAGCTGCTGTCTCCCAATTTCAGATGTAGTTATCTTTCATTTCACTGCAACAAATCAGAAGAACAGATTTTTAGCTGTAATTTAGGATCATACCATTAGATATGCAGAGCTACACCACTAGATTCATAAATAAGAACAATGAGGCTAGTTTAAGGAAGAATATCAAATGTCATAACTCTAGGGATGAAATCTGTGGGTTGTGTTTTCAGATCTATTGTTTAGTTTCTAGGTCAAAATTTTTTCAAGTTTAGATTGAGCCCTAAAGGCCTTTGTGTAGATAAATAAAAGTCCAATCTGACACCAATTCTTGACTGACCTTGTGGTATTATTGAAGATGGACACCTGGGGCTAATTTTTGTTGCCTAGTGCATGGCGGGCATTGACAATACCATACTATTCCTCTAACCATGCCAAGGAAAAAAGTGATGGACAAACTGGGGCTATGATATGGCCCAGAGGGTTTATGGGGCAATTGCTTCTGGGACAGACAATCTTATAGCAGGTATATCTAGCTGTGAATGCATTGTTCATTTTGCTCCTATTTAAAGCAAGTTCTCTTAGGGATTTGGGGCTTGTAAATATATTTATTTTTGCATGTCTATCTTTTGAAGAAATATGAATTGGAGGAACATAATGATTGCTCTCTCTCATTAATACATAGGCTGGACCTATTAAAATGAATCAAGTTGGTATTTGGTGACCTTAATAGTAGACTTCCTACTTTAGAGAGCAATTGAGAACATTTTTCTTTTTTAACTTTGGCCTTTGGGGTAGAGTTAACTACAGCCTTACAACTTTTACCTGATATTTCTTGTGAATAGTTTCCAAGTTTGGTGGAGGGGATAATTTAAGAATGAGAGCCCTGTGTCTGCTATATCGGGGCTTACTGTAATCTATATTAAGATTAAGTTAGAGTTATATATTTTTAAAATTCTCCACCCAGGGCAAATACCAATGATGAGTTTATTTGGGAAGTTCTTTTAGAATGCAGGTTTTTCCATTCATTTTTTATTTTCTTTTTTCTCCCTTTTTTACAGCTTCACCAGGATATAGATTTATTAATTTTTAATGTGTTTATTGGAGACTAAGGTAAAGTATTTGTCTGATTTAGTCTCTCAGAAGCCCTAAGCTTCATGCAACTTCCCACTGTGAGTCTGAAAAGAAAACAAAAAGGAGGTAACTTGAGCTATTATCCAATAGCAGTGAGTGCTATGACTGAGTACAGGTGAGGACCAGGAGTTTTGATGGCTCTGTAACTGATCTGTATTGCCTGTTATGGATCTGGCAAATGGGTTTGCATGTGAACTGATTGCTGTGGCCCAACACGTAGTAAACGTCAGGAAAGTAGCCATTAACTCAGTTAAAAGCAAGGACTCTGAGACCAACTAGTTCGAATCTGGGTCCTCTCACTCACCAGCTGTGCAACCTTGGACAGTTTAACCTCTCAGCTGCTCAGTTTCCTCATCAGGTTGTTACGAGAATTAAATGATTAATACTTGTTAAAATGCTTAGAACGAAATAGTGCTCCTCACCCGTTACAGTGATGAGTTTTCCACACAATACCTGCCTTCACCACGAACCCCTCATATCCAGTACAGTATCCCCTCGCTTCCGGATTCTTGCGAAAGCAGCCTCCATCCACCACGCCTGAAGAGTGTCCCGCCGCTGACTGCTCTCGGGATCTGTTCACATCGTAACACTTTGACCTTCCATCCCTAGGCCTGGCTGGTCAGGTCCGCTGGGCTGGTGTTGGAGTCTGAGCAGGGGCGAGGCCCGGGACATCGCACCCAGGTTGATGGCAGAGACCCGGAGCCGAGCAAAGAGGCCTGGAAGCGGGCGGGAGCTGGCTGGGCGCACTCTGGGTGCATGTTAATGAGGAGCGCGGGCACCGCCCGCCAACGCCGCGGTCTGCGCGCTTGCTGTGCAGGAGCAGCGCCCCGGCCGGGGCACGCGGTGCCACTCAGGCCCGCGGGGGGTGCGCAGCTCGCAGCAGCCGCGCGCTCGGGCCTCTCAAAGCCCTTTTCAGCAGCTCTGCGGGCTCCTCACCGGAGGAGTCTGGAGGGACATAAAAGAGCATTATGAAAATTATAATATCAGCCGCAGAGCATGTCCATGGAGGCAGCTCTGCACCTTTGAGGCATTGAGTCTCGTTCAGCTGGACCGAGAGGGGAAATATCCATTTGAATTCGGCCCCTGAATGGGGGCAGTGGCGGCGTCAACTACAACAGTGCCTCCTTTATCCATTTGGCCACTTCTCCTGCTTGCTCATTCCCGGGCTGTTGCACCTTGTCTCCTAATGGCAAGGGTGTGGAGCGGGAGGGGAACGGGGAGGACAAGAGAGCAGAAGTTGGGGGGGCGGGGCGGGGAGGGTAAGCATTCACAGCCGGCTAGGACAAGGAGCGTTGTCATTCAGGTCCTCACAAGAATGATAAATGAGGCTTTCTGGGGCCCGAAGAAATTTCTGTTCTGCTGGGGACCGGAGGAGCGGGGGTCAATGGTTGGGTGCATTTGCCGAAGCTGATTCTGGGGTCGTGCCCCATTTTCCTGCCTGCACGTCAAGCGGGAGCGGCCATTATTAGGGCGTTTTCCCATCAGAGCTCGGATTCCAGCATCTGGAGTTGTGGGCTGGGTGAGGGTGAACACCTCAGGAATCCAGGTGCAGGTCACTGGCCTCTGGGCGGGGACCGCACACGACTTGGACTCCAATGAGGGAGCCAACATCTGCAAGCTCGTCAGAGACGAAGCTGAGGTGAGAGTGGACCCCATAGGAGGGTCTCCTCCCAGCCTGCAGGGCGCGCCATTTCGGCTGGCTGACTCCTAATCAGGCCACATCACGCCAGTCTTCCCCTAGATCCCATCGGACTCTCGGACCCTGGGGCGGAATTCGCACGCTGCGGCCCCGGGGCGGATATGATGTATTATAGCAGATGAGTTGCCCTACCATTCAGATCCCTGTCCATTGTCTTGTTAATCACCTTTCATTATGGACTGCTCAGAACCCTCATAAGCTTTTAATATTAATAAGGCCCAGCTCACCAGTCCCCGCACCGCGGTCCTTGAGCGACTCAGCAGACAGCGCAGGTGTCGCGCTGTAACCTGCTTAGCCAGCCAGGGCGGGAATGTCCCTGGGTTAGCGCGCGGCACTAGTGGGGGCGGGGGGGAGGGGAGGCAGATGGCTCTTGGTTCCAAAACAAGACTGGGAAGAAAAAACAAAACAAAAACTCTCGTTCAAACGAAAGAATTTGTGTAGCTCCAATGCGTGTGCCCGTAGAGTTTAACTCTAGGGGAGAGGGGAGGTGAAAGCTCGGGGTAGGGAAAGAAGGGGTCCGCTTGGGCAGGAACGTGCCATTTCCTGTGGTAAAGCCTGCATTGGCTGCTAATAGAGATCTAATTGATGGGTGAAGTCCCATTTCCGCGTGCTCTCCTTTATTGCTCCATCCAGTCTGTTGCAAAATATAACCTTAATCTGATTTAGCAATTCCTCCAGGATTCGGTGCGAGCTTCCAGCCCAGAAAAAAAATCGTTATTAAAAAAGTTAAAGTACAGATTTGGATTCAGTGCGTTACCTTTTTAAAATCTCACCCCAGCTCCTGACATTTAGCACTTTCTTTTTTCGTAATCGCCTGGTCTTTTGTGATTATTAATACCCTCAGTGCTCCGGAAGAGCACAGCTCACTGTTTGTTGGTGATGAAAATTGGCGCGTGGGGGCACAAAAGCCCGGGGGTGCACGGGTTTCCTACAGTGGTGGCCGGTCCTCGGGGATTCCCAGGAGGCCAGAGTGGTTTAGGGTTTCATAATCTCATCCCAAACCCAGGATTCCCACAGAGGCCGCCCAGGGACAGAGGGTCGGGGAACAGGAGCTGTCTGGTGCCAGGTGGTGGCATGTGAGTGGGAGGGGCCAGGGCTGACGGATGCTTTCGCTCTCCCACCCTAGATTTCCAAAATTTAAAAGTAACAGTGCCGGACATGCAGGTGCAGATCCCAAAAATAGTTGTTTGGTTGCATGAGGTAGTCCGGAGTCTATAACTCTGGGGCTCTGGTGGTGCTGTAAGGAGATGGACTTGGCTCTTGTTTGCAATACAAACTGGATGTTAAGAGGCCATTCTAGGGTTATAACTTCCCTCCTCCCTTCTACCCTGCCTCAGTATTCGGTTCCCAAGCCCTGTTTCTCTCCAGTAAGTTAAATGCATATCCTCCTCAAATCCTAGTTGCTTCTAAGAGATTGATTTTACCAGAGCAATAACATGACTGTTTTTGGTTTACTTCCTCTTTCTCTGGGGAAGACTCTCATGGAAGTACATTTGTATCTAGGTATCTAATGTCATATCATAGACATTGTTAACAAAAATATACGCAAACAACAGCACCTTCATGAACTTCTCTTTACCATGTCAACAAAGTTGTGTAAGGGAAATGATGGGGTTTAAGCTCACTCATTTCCTGCTATATGATCTAGGTTAAATTCAATCTCTTAATCTTGGCTTTTCCACTTTTAAAACGACATTGAAAATAAAATACCTGCTCTAGCTACCTCCGAAGGTTGTATTGAAGTAATGTGGGTGCGAACCTCCTGTAATGTGTTTATATATGAAAAGAAAATTATGAAGCCTAAAAATAGAAATCTGAGTCATTAGTCAGTAGAATAGAACTTTGGAAAATTGTAGAAGCCTCCTGTCCCCGAATATATAGAACTGTGTTTTGTCTAGGTTACCTGGATGGCACTTCATGATTCGTTTTGCCCCTGAAGGCCCTCAATTCAGTGTCGGCTTCTTTCCTGACTCCCAAACTTTTTTTATAACCAGCATTTGCATCTGTCGGTCTTAATACACGTAAGTTTCTATGAGGCTGTGGTCTCCAATTCCACCAGTAAATAAATAAGAAGGAAGACTGAGGAGCTCAGCTTGTCATCCTGAGTTGATCATCTAATTTCCCTTGTGCAACTCTAAGAAATCTCCTGAAGCACCTAAAGGTGAAGGCTGAGCATTTGATGGCCATGTAACCCGTCCTGTGCACCCTCTTCCCATCATTTGTGGGGCCTTTTTCCTCTCTGAGATGTGCTGCAGTAGGAAGGCTTGCCCAGGCAGTCCCTGGCCCCACCGCCTCTCTGCAGCGCCCTAGATGGGTTTAATGAGGCGGAACACCATGAAGGGGATGTGAACTGGTCCAAATGATTGATGATGCCAGGGGCAAAGCCCAGGCGTTTCCAGATAAAGCCCCATACAGCCCTTGATAAAAGCAGGATAGTGGCAGGGCTGGGCTCCTTCAAAAGCTGTGGTCCAAATACATTGAGAGGAAACAGTGAGGGAAGGTGCTCTGTTGTTACCTAATCAGTTCATGCACTAAGCCACCAGCCACAGAGAGCAGAGGAAGGCTGCAGAGGAAGTGGGGAGGGTGAAAGGCGATTCTTCACTCTCTCTTTCTCTCTCTCTCTCTCTCTCTCTCTCTCTCTCTCTCTCTCTCTCTCTCTC
>NW_011888860.1:2230164-2251025 GCF_000151845.1 Pteropus vampyrus | reverse complement strand
CACACACACACACACACACACACACACACACCCCAGGGCTGGGTACTGAGCCTGGGAGCAGGGCATTTCCTTCCATGGGGCACAAAGAGAGGGAGCAAAGGCACCCAGAAGAGCAAAAGACTGCTCAATTGCTTGTCAGTCCTTATTTAGTGTTAGGGTACTTTCTGGTTACCTTCCTAAGTGTTATAAGGTAGCTATTAAAACAACAGGTTCTAGTCATGGAAATCGAGCATAAGGGATGGATGGGAAGCACCACATCCATTCAGGAGTTTCAATGAATAATAAAAAACTCTTCTATTTTTTGTTGTAACAACTAAATAACTAAAATAAAACAAGATTCTTTAGCTTGGGGTAAAAATAAAACTAATTTTTCTATACATATATATTTTTTAAAGGACGATATACTATAGTTCTTATAACAAATAAGATAAGAAGATAACAGTCATTTAGCCAGAAATAATTTTGGAATTAGAGTGCCCAGTGACTGGAAAAGCAATATTTGCAAAATGAATGTAAATATTCTGATATCAGGTGGCACTTTCCAGTTAAGATGTTTAGGCAAAGAAACAGAATGAGAGTAGTAAGAAATGTAACCTTTTCCCCCTCCTGGGTCTCTAGGGCGGGTGGGCAAACATAGTCTCTTTTTTCCACAATTCAATGTCAATTCACAAGCACTTACTTGTAGGATGGAACATTTCCATCCAAGGAATAGAAGTTTTGGGTTTTAGCAGGAACGGAATTTTGACACAGTTGTTTATATACTAGTCATTTACTAGAATTTGTTTTAAAGTTCCCTTTTATGGATGTTTCAAAGGCTATGTATAATAATGGTGCTGAGACTCACGAAGATTTGAGAGCCCTGTAGATGAGGTGATAAAGAAAACCCCAACCCCACATTTATGCTTTTAAAAGAAACTTGCCTAGGAATGAGCTTTCTACCATAACCAATAGCATTTATATAATAAAATAATTTATTCTGTTCATTTTTACTATTCATGCCTCTCAATTGCAGATCATTTCTGCTTCTTTTGTCCCTGAGTTTGAACTTAGAAGATAAGCTCCTGGAGTGTAAGTATCCTGTCTATTGAATGATTGTGTATTGCATTCCAAGCAAGTAGAACTTAATAAATAAATCACATGAGTTTATCAGTCAAAAGAGAAAATATGGAAAATTATAGTTTAGCTCCTTTAGATGAGGAAGGGTATTAAAAATTATCATTTTCTCTAATTGTAAAGCAATACATATTATTTTAAAAGGGTTTGGAATATATTATTTTAGGATAATTTAGAAAGGAAAATTTTAGAAACAAATTTCTTAATATATGCTTGGCTATTCCTTTGAAAACCTTCCTGAATTTATTGTATTAAAGTGAATCCTTTTCTTCCTTTCTTGAGCTCCTAAATATCATATGCTCACAGAAATCTTTTGGAGAAGATGAGACCAAGCCTGAAAATTTTAATCTTGAACACAATTAGATGCTTTTTTGAGATTAAAAGGAAACTAATCTTTTAAATACAATACTTAACTGTAGTCAGTATCATCTACAGAAAATCTTTGTGCCCACATCATTTGTCAAATTGGGTTGTAGAACTGAGATAATTATCCATATAACTTACCTGACTAGACATTGGTGAATGTAAAAACTTTCCCGAAAATTATTTTTACAATGGCTAGTTATTGTAAAGTATATATCCCTGCACACTATTGAGAGAAAAGGAAAGAGATTTAGAGCCCAGCTCTCTAATTGATTCAACTAAATTGATTTTGTTGATTAAATAACTGCTTCACTCTCACCTTCTCCTTGTCTATGAACAAAATAAACTGCGAGCTTTTTGGAATAAAAAGCTTATTGCATGTCTCTGGGTCCCTAATACCAAGTAAAAGTATCCAGTATTGTTATTCTACAGATAGAGCAAATTGAATTTGCCCAAAGTTGGCCTACATTTCTGATTGAGGGTCCCAGGAACTCCTAAAGCTTTAATGGGGACCCTGATGTTAATGTGCCTACAGAAATTACTCAAGAAAAAACAGGTAATTTTTTATGCAATTATTATCTAATCCATGTCGGAAACAGATGCACCTACAAGGTAGACTTTAATTAGCTGCTATAGAGGAAAACCTCTTATTGTCTTTTTTATAGTTCTAAGTTCCTACTGTTTAACTGGATTTCAAGAAAAATTACAAAGTAAGTTTGTGCAGATGAGTGAATCAGCACTTTTGTGCCTTAAACATGGAAAATGAAATGATTTTAAAATAGGGAGAAGACATAGGAAAAATATACCAGCATTAACTTAAGTATATAGGATTATTTGTATTTAGAGAATGTTTTGCTGTAATCATAATAAAGATGATTACGATGAGAAAAATTTCCCAAAAGTAAATTTAAACAAATAACCTCTATTAGACATTGTAAAATTCTCTACTCCCTTTCCTCTCCTGCTTTAAGTTTTGTTTTTTCATTAAAAAAGAAAATTGTTGATTATTATCTCCTCATTTACTTTGTTTTAAGAAAGGTCAAGGGAATGGGCCTAAAATCACATTTAAATTTTATAGGGGCTGAATTTTTACTTAATTTTCTTTTCATGATAAATATTATTTTATTAGTTTATCTAAGCATAATTACTAAGGTTATACACATATTTGCATAGCTATTTCTTTAAGCTTATAATTTTCCAGGAATATTTTATTTGCATAAAAGTGCACAGTAAAATATTTTGCTTGTCCTCTGAAAACTGATGAAACTTTTGATGTGTTTAGTCCTTACTGAATCTCTAGGGAAATCTGGAAAGAAATGACAAAATAACTAGCTACAGTGACTGAAAAATTGCATTTGTTCAAGTGTAGGATGGAATTCATAAACACTGGATTTACATAACTATATATGACTATAGAGTTTCATAAGCAGAAAGTATTGATGTTTGATATTTACACAGCCATAGTTTTAGTACATTTATTTGATAGTGATGCAGGTGGATTTTGTTTATATATTTAAATGAGGCTGTAGATAGCTGCATTCATATTCTTTTTATTTTTATTTCTTATATCATCTGTGGTAAAAGCAAATCAAAACAAAGAAATCTCATGGCCTTAACTCAAATCCAAATTCCTTGGGCCTCCTGATAAACCTCTTAGGTCACTAAATTAAACACGCCAGCAAGATATAAGAGTTTGGCTCTTAGAGTCAAATCTGTTTATCCATATTGTAAGTAACAAAATTTCTTCCCATTTTTAAAATGTACTCTCGAATTCATGTAGAAAAGAGGTTGGTTGTTAGTAATGCTGTACAAAGACTTTAGCTATGCAGTTGTTTAAGTATATCATTCATTCAAACTTGGGAGCTTAATGTTTATATGATTCATTTTCTTTTTGCACATATAAAACATGACCCATATTTTCAAAGATCATTTATCAATTTATTGCTTTTGAAAATAAATGTCACTCACAATTTAGCTTTCAAATATTCCAGATATAGTTTTGTGAGATTCTTTATTATATATTTTTTCTACCAGTCTTAATAAGAAACATTATTTACCTAATTTTCTCCATAAACTATGTTCTCAGTACATCTTACTCTATCAATGAAAAATGGTTTTTTTTTTCAGTCTTTTCTGTGCTTTTCATGATCTATTCTGCTTTAAGAATGTGTCTTTAAAAAATTTAAACAGTTATTTAAGAAAAAACAGTGCCCAATGGAAGTGAATAAAATGTACAATAAAGATTAGCTGGGAAGTGTTCAATGTGCCTTGTTTGCTTTGCTTTCTTCAGAAGCCACTTCTGTCAGTGGTCAGTTGTAATAAAGGATGAACAAAGTTCCTTGATGTGTACTGAAAAAAAGCTGCCTGCAGTTCCTTTCAATTGCTTGGTTACCCAGGCAGGCCGGCCTCCAGCCAGAAGCCAGCAGGCAAAATTTAACAGCCACGCTTCAAAATGTTAGTAGCAGCTATCAATGCATCCATAACTCTTAGCCCTCTAGATATGGGGTCATCTTTCAATACTACCCCACTGTCATATACAACATTTGTCTTGTCCCACATTCAACTGATTGTGTCAAACTATGGAGTGACTATATAATACACATATACAATAGCACAATGAAAGCAATAATCTCCAACCCAGTTTCTTTATTTATCTAAGTGCTATTACAAAGTTTCCTGCAGTAAGGAGAAGCTGGGGAGGCTGTGACATGTTCCAGCACCGCAGTGGATTTAGAGGAGTCAAAGCTCTGGAGGGCTGAAGTGTAGAATGCAGTTGCTTTGGCGTTATGCAAGAATCCAGCTTTTCCATTACTTCAATAACCAACTTTGTTTTCCTAAATTCTGGTAGTCACTGTTTATATTATGTAGAATGTATTTTCTTTTTTACTTAAAAAGTATATTATGCTAATATCTATGCACTATGATTAGAAAAATAATTGGTTATGTAAACAGCCATTTACTCACCTTGATTTTTAAGGACTACTGATTCTTTGACTAAAATGAATCCTATATACAAAAAGTACATTGTATTTTATCCACGTATAAAAGCCTTCGAGAAAATAGAAGTTGGCTTTGGAGAATGATCGCATTTTTTCTTTAGAATCTACACCTGCCATAAGGAGTGAAATGTCAATTCAATAGAGAACATTTACTTATTTAGTCACTGTAAAGGTTGACGAGGCATTTAGATAAAAGCATGAATGACTGGATAAAATAATATTGAGAAGTACTGCACTCAATTTAGAAATATTACACAAAGCAGAGTTTTAGTATGCTAAACAATAGTAACAATCTAAAAGCTGTGTTGTAAACACTCTTGTGATTAAGATTAGTACGAAGCTAGTTAATTTTTTTAGATAATTATTTAATTTTGTGATTATACTGCAATGCTTCTGAGCAATACAGCCCACTTTTGCCATGGCAACATTATGAGAAAAATGACAAAGGCATGAGTTTCAGAAGAGCGGTGTTCTTCTCAGCAATTAGAAAAATGCTTTGTTCAAGAATATATGCCATTATATGATTGATATGAAAATGCCCATCAAAAAAGCAAGTTGCGTGGGAAGGGAGGAGAGGATCTTAATCCAGGTGTAACAAGTAATTTGTAATTCTTATACATCACAGAGCACAGAGTCACTAAAAGCAGAGTTAGTCTCCTTCGTAGTATGTTCAAAGGGAAAATGAATCTTGTAAATATCTTCGCAAAAGTCAATTCTCTTTCAACAGTCAAACAATGCTCTTTGTAACATAGCTGCAAAGTACATGGGGTTTTCAGCCACACTGTAATATTTTTATAGCCCCGCAGTCACCATCTATTCCATATACACAAACATCCACGTACCCAGAAAATAATTGTGGATAATTCAATGTTCAGATTCGATAATGGATGCTCAAATAAATATGAGAATTCCAAGCAAATTTGTGCAAATGAAAAAAGATTTCCTCTGACATAATGGCATGGTGCAAGGCTGTGTGTAATGAGCTGTAATTTGTCTGGAAGAGCATTTTAAAGGGTTGAGCCATCCACTGGAAGGCCAGCAGCCGCTCCAAGTCTTGCCGCAGTGAGCTGGCCTGCCTCGTCTCAGAGGAAATTACACCACAAGCAGGCCAAATTTCTGACAACTTCCATAAATTATTTCAGATTTTCATATTTCAAATTTCATCTGCATTCATCATGTGAGTTTGACTGGGGGAAAATGTCTAGGAGGAGCTCTGCTAGCATTCAATGCAGCAGTCCCAGGAGCCTGCCCTGGGACTGGATAATTTAATTTTGTTTTGATTAGATTATTCTTGCTGCAGTCTACTGCCAATCTGAAGTATTGTGCCTTCTCTTCTACTTAACCTTCCTGCCCCATGCCTGCTCCAGCCTGCATGCAGCTCTCTGTATTGCAGAATATATTTGAACAATCAAAGTTAGGAGTTATTATTTTGCTTTCCATTGTCCATCCTTATAAAAGCACACATCTTTCACTGGGCTCCCTTTTCCCAGAAATCCGATTACTTCTTTTTTTTAGTTTGTAATATTGTTTACCATTTTCAGTGGAAAGTGCCCTGTAATTTAGGTGGAAAATCTAAAATCATTACTAAATCTCAGGATGATGCAATAGACCGTAAATGAGGATCATCTTTAAAACAACTATAATCATCACAAAGCGATACTCAAGAGACTGAAAACAGGTAAATAATGAATACACCCATCCATTAAACTAAAAATCTATTGTAAACCAAACTTATTTTTAAACCCTTTGCCTAATGGTCAATGAAGAAACCCCTCTGTAATCTGGTCTCCAAAAGCAGGACATTAGAGATTCAGAATACATACCCTTGTAAACATGCAAAAGCATAAACGTGATTAACTTGTGAAAATACTGGCACAATAGCAAAATAATCTGGAAACAGACTCAGTAAGGTTTTAAAAAATTCTCTAAAATTAAATTTGAATACATGAAATGATGATTAACAGTAAATATGGACCACGGGTATCTCGAAATGCATATTCACAATTTTCTCCCTATTTTTAGAAAATGACTGTATGGATATGAGGTTCAATAACCAAGGAACACGAAAAATGTTTGTTGCTTACTAAGTTAGAGTCAGGATTATTAGAAACATAGGTAAATAAACAAAGCTAATGTTGTTCTTTAAGTAATATCTATCACTTCCTCTTTATTGGGTTATTTCTTTAAACAATATAAGTTTTTCTGATGCTATGTGTCTGAACTGAGGACTTTAGGTTCTTTATTGTTCTCCATTTTGATGAAAAAAATTGAATTGGGGTCTGCTATATTAAGTTTTGTTCAGTAAATATACTGAAATCATATTTTTGTTAGAAACTATCAATAAATCCAGTATAAGAAAAGTAATAAGATACAAATATGAACAGGACCTTTGCAAAGGAAATATTACAAAGAGAGTGTACCCAGAAAATATATTAAGGAATGTGTTTTTTCTCTTGTGCTAGGAGAAAATACAGATAGAAGGACATGAAACTGTGTTATTTTTAATACAGATTCTGTGCTTGAAAGAAAAACAGTTCTAATCACTATATCACATGGTTCAATAAATTCATTTTTTCAGCATTGCAGTTAAAAAATATATTAGGAACAAACTTAAATTTTTTTCTACATCAAGAAAACTTACTAAGAAGACATTATATTTGATAAATAATTGACTTCCCAGATTATGAAAATTCTGAACTTTTTGCTGTCCATATTCTAATAGGGGTATATAACTGTCTCAATTCTTTCTTAAAATTAATTTCAATAGCATATGTGGCTAAAGCATCTGTATTCAGAACTCTATTATATTCTATTCTATCAGTAATATGCTAGGAAGAAAGGTACAAGGACTTTGCAAAATCTAATTTATTATGGATATATCTTTTGATGCAATAGGTAGTGTTTATTCCTTTTAGTTTGGAGATGTTGGGGATCAAGAGAAAAAAATCAAACATAGATATTATTCTCCCCTTTTGTTTAATTGAATTAATACTATGGGAAAGGAATGACATAATAAACTAAATTGACTTGTGGCAACTTCATTCTGTTAAAAGTCATAATTTGCTTAGTAACTTCTTGCTCTCTCATATGAAAGCAGACATTGGGCGTTGATCACTTGGGGTGCTAAAAACTTCTGTGCTGTCTTTACTTTTACATGTAATCATAGAAACAAGCACCTTAAACCCAGAAAACTTTAATGACATTCTCTATTAATTTAGACCTTTGAACAGTTTTATAGCCACTTGGATATTAGTGATAGTTGTTAAATAATTTTCCAATAAATAAAACGTGAAAAGAAAAAATTATAATTCAGTATTTGTAGCTTGTCTTAAGGTCTTAAAACTTGTTTTAATAAAATTAAATGTGTGTACTTTTAAAGTCTTATCTGATCATTCTCTTGAAAATTTCTGTGACAACGTTAGAGCCACTGTTCCATTTGGCAAGGAGGACTGGCAATTAAGCTTTTTGTACTCAGTATTCAAATTTGAGAATGTCACTTTATTACTTTGATTTTTAATTATGGACCATGTCAGCAGAAAGACTTCCATTGAGTGCAGTAAAAGAAAAAAAAATCCCTTCTTTCCTGGAAATGGCAGTCAATGAAGAGAAAAGCAGCATTCCTAGAAATGTATAATTTATGATTGAAGCAAGAGGCTCCTGTGGGCTATCGTAAAGGTAGTTTTAAACAAGGATAGAGTCTTGTGGGAGTATTCATATGGCTGGGTGCCTTTGGCAGTAGAGTTTTGGCTTCTCATATTGGGGAGTAGCCTAATTACTTCGAACTTTGTAAGCTGAGCTGTGGAACAAATGCAATTAATTATATGTCTACACTGTAGAAGGACTAATGTCATTTTAATAGAGCAAGAATTTTGTTGCTGTTAAGAAAAATTAAAGCTTTGTTGTGATAGGCCATATTCCCAAGGCAAGGGCATTCTAACTTTCAGTTAAAAACCTAATCTCCTGTCCGCTCCCCTTACCCCCCTATTATTTAGAGGCTGCTACATTGCCTACATTGATTAACCCTAGGGACCCCAGTCATATTATATACTGCGGAGTTGTGCTCTTGGGGGTCATTTTCACAAAAAACAATAAGAATAGTGCCCCCTAGTGTTGTGGAATTCAGAGGCTTCTGTGAAAGCCATTGTTAAATGGTCTCTGTTGTGTTTCAGCAAAGAAGAGATGGCAGAAATGGGAAGAGAGAAAAGAACCACTGGAAGAGAAAAAAGAGAGAAAAGAACCATTTTTTCTCCCTCTAGTGTAGCCTTTAACTTTCTTTCCCCTCCATATTGGTTTTTCCACACCACTATGGAGAAGTACTTATTACCTGTTCAGATCTGCCTAAATGAGGATGCAGGAGAATGGGAGCCTAGCCTGGCTGCATTCTGAGATTCTCGTTTTGACCTCTTTCATGTAGTCTGAGAACCTTAGGTGTTAAATCAGACAGGCATCTCTCCATGTGTCTGAGTGGCAATGCTGCATTAGAGATGAGACACAGAAGCCAAATGAACCCAAATATATCCTCTCAAGGTGACTCTTTTTGAGTCAAACAGAGGCTTTTAACATTCAGAGAGAGACATTCAGTCCAGAAAAATCTGGTTTCTGTCATGGAGGTTTGGATTACTGGTAAAATTAGTTCATTATTTGGAAAGATTGTTACCTAAGGAAATGAAAATGGCTTAAAACCCAGATCCAGTATGTTTAAACCTCTGGTTGAGAAAAGAGGACATCAGGTACAGAGCCTAGGAGGCAGATCAGAAAAATCAGCCTTCTTGGATTTCACTCTCCTCATCTGTAAAATGAAGTGACTGAGTTAGATTATGTCTTGAGTTACAAAATGTATTGAACGTAATTGAAAATGAATAATACTTCACGTATAGAAGTTTGTGAATTTTAATTTTATCTGAAAAATAAATTTGAGTAATTTTGCATTTTGGTACTCTCAATTATGCTTTTTTGAGTGGGGGAGATACAATGGTGAGTTACAGTTAGTGTCTCGGGAATGGAAGTGTGTCGGCTGTGGTAGTATCATTAACTAAGAATGTGGCAGTGCGAACAGAGTTGGTAACTGCTGAACCAGGAGACCTATAAGGTAGCTTCCATCTGTTACAATCAGTGGGAGTGGATCGGTTCCTAGACACACCTGTAAATTAGGAAGGTCCATCCTTAGTATTTCCCTGCTCTTTGCCTTTTTGGCATTTCATCTGCCCTTTCCACATACATGTATATGGTATCTCTTCTGTCTTTACCCTCATCCCTCACCTTGCTTTGGCCTCTTTCTTTTCTCAAAATGAAATTGACATAGTCCATGTGGTCTACTGCAACCCAGCTTTGTAAAATGTAGTTCGTGTTACCCTGGCAGTGCTCGAGATTATTTTGGATCGTACCTGCACAAATATTTGAAATGTAATAGTTCGGTGTTTATTTTAAATTGTATTAGACACATAATTTACACATCACAATTGTGATTCTGGAATATTATTGTTTAGAGCTAGGCTAAAGTAGGAATATGTATTTTCTCAATAATCAATTTAATAGAATATTGATTATGTAATAGTATAATGATACCACAATACAGAAGAGGTCATAAAGGTGGTACATCGAGGACTGAAATTGGGAAACTTTGGATAAATTCATTTTTGCTAAAGAAATAGAAAATTATTTAGTGAGCTTTACTCCCACTCTAAGTAACAGAAAAGTACAAAATAACAGTGGCCTTAAGTGATAGAAATGGAAACTCTTTGCTATGGAGACTCTAATGATATTATGGATATTCTATTTACCTTTGTGTGATAATTCCAATTTTTCTATCAGTTGCTCCTGCTAGCTCTTGCTCATGGTGTCTTGGTTGCTGGTGTGTTCTGTGATTTACTTTATTTTATTTTAATCATGAGATTTTACTCCTTAGGTAATTCTTGGAGAATTTCTTTGATGCATGGTTTAAAGGATGATTTTTTTCCTATTTCTTTTTCTTTTTCTAGATTCCTTGGATGAACTACCCATTCAGAACAACTTTAAACTAAATTTTAGGCTTGAGGTTTTTCAGACTTCTAAGGTATTGTGAATTTGGGTTATGAACTTTTGCGAGGGTCAGCTTTGGGTTCTGAATTGTCAGAGGGATTTCTTCCTCCCTTCTCCACTTAGTGCCATGGTTCAAGAAAGGCAGTTTTCTTGCTAACTAACTTCTTTGAGAATAAGTTTATTTATGGTTCACTCTCACTTGGGCACTTTGTCTCTCATTCCTATGTCTCTTAAGGTCATGAAATTTCTAAGCCCCAATACATGTGGGCTCAGCAAATGCTTCATGGTGGAAGGTGACTTTAGGTCCATAAGTACTTTTCTGGATTCCTGCCTTATTAATTAATTTTTGGCTTCTGAATAGTCCTTACTTATTTTACTTACTTATTGATGCATTTAAAAGTTAAAAAAATACAGTATAAAATAACTTGCATAGATGTTGGGGGAATACAAATTGGTACAACCACTTTGGAAAACCATTGGCAGTATGGACTAAGGCTAAACCAATGTACATCTTATGTATGACCCAATAATTGAATTCCCAGCTGTTTAATGAACAGAACTACATATACAAACCTCCAAAAGACACTTAAAAGAATGTAGAAGTTGTACATTTGGAATTTAACTTTTTAAAACACACAATTAGCAGTTGACCAGGTTTTCTCATTAAAAAAATAAAATAACAACAGAAAATAACTGGTGTAGACATTTATAAATTCAATTGCCTTAATCTAAAAATTGTGGGCTGAACAGATTATACTACTTTATTTGCTCTCAGAGAATTATGGGATAAGTAAGGAAGGCTCAAACTGTTTCTCAGTTTAAAAGAGAACAGAATGCTCCTAACTTTGGGAATTGATAAAAGGAATTCTTGAGTAAGTTCTTTTTATGTTGGATGTTTTGTCCTTTGAGATGTCAATTCCTTGAACAAAGAGTAAAGGTAATTTCCCTAATGGGAAGAATGGAAAAATAATCTTTAGAAAAGTTCAAATTATATTTAGACATGAAGGACATTTTCCTTGAGGAAGTTAAAACTTATAACAGAAAAATGGCCTAGCTCTGCAGGGAAATCTCAGTAAGTAGCTGTGTGACCTTGACCAAGCCTCCCATCCTTTCCGTTCCCAGTTTTCTCATTTGCACAACAAGAAGCAAGTACTAGGTTTCTTTCAAAACTAAAATTCTATAATTGTGCAATTTCATGTAATTGTAGAAAAATTGGCTTGAATTCTTTAAATATATGAATTATAAATCATTAAAAATGAAAGGTGGTTTTGTTTATGTTAAAGTAACAAAATACAACATAATTTATGACACATTTCCTAGAGCTCTTTTAAAGGGGCTTTCTCAAAGATTAAAGAATATTTGAAATTAGAATGTTAATTGTTCAAAATTTCCTCTGCGTTTTGGTAAGTACCATTGGGGCAGAGACTGGCTAGCAGAGACAGCCTGTTTTCTCTTCTTCCTGGACTCATACCTAGACTCTATTTCCTCTCCTTTACAGTGAGGTGTGGTCATCACTTCCAGGCCTGGCTCACGAACACCCAGGACTGTCTAGACTTTCCTTTTGCCCACAGCATGTAACCTTAGAAGCCGCATGTAGAAGATGACAAGGCCATAAGGTAAAGGGTTTCTGGTCTTGAGTTATCACTCGGAGGAGAGCTGATGATCAATCAGGAATACCTATTTTGGAATATCTATGAGCAGGAAATAAATATTTCTCACATCTGATTGATTATATGATTTGAGTATACATTTAACTAAACAACCCCCCTCCGCCAAAATGTGTCTTAAAAAGAAGTGTGACTGAAGAGAACACTAATTCTCAGTTTGTGAAACTTCAGAGCTGTTACACTTAAGACATCTGCATTTTTCTGAATGTATATTATACTTTTTCTAAGCAATGAAAAACACTTTAAATTTCTGATTTTTGCAAGCAAAGCAAATAATAAGAAAATAGCAGAGCTGACATTTCTCCTACTCATAATAATTCTATTAAGAATGGGTTTGCTAACAAGATAATGTATTGCCCTTCTGATATTCTCCAGGAACTGGACCAATCATTACAATATTGGCATTAGGAAGGCAGCAGGTTATGGTGGAAATAGCAGAGATCTTGGATTCAGTTAGGTTGAATTCAAGTCCTTGTTTTATCTCTCTGTGCCTCAATTTTCTCATCTATAAAAGGGAGCTAATAATATGCACCTAATTAGATTGTTAGCAGTAAAACACAGTGGCCAAAAGCATGAAGTTGGTGTTAGGCTACCTAGAGTTGAAACCTGGCTCTGCCATGTACTGGCTTGTGTGAGATGCTTAAATTCTCTGTGCTCAGTTTCTTCATCTTGAAGATGGGGATAATGTGAGAATAAAACGAGTTAATACATGCAAAGTGCTTAGAACAGTGTCTGCCACAAAGATGTATGTAAATGTTTATTTTATTGTTATTGTTGCAATGATTAACTAGAATATAGACAAAAATTCCCCCACATTGTAGATACCCATTAAATGGCACTAATGTATTATTCAAAGATATTTGGAAATACTTGTTTGTATATAAAAATGACAGAATCTTAATTTGACACTTTCCACATGCACAATACCCTATTGTCCAGAAATTTCATTTTGACTCATTTCAATGTATTCAATATGTGCTGGTCCAATGTGAAATAATTTGATTTCATGATTTAACATTAAGAAAAAAATATAGTATATAGAAAGCAATCTGACTTCTCTAAGACCAAGATTTGAGGGCTTATGTGTCATGTTTCTTGCTCATATTTAGCTGCACACCTAATCCTATGCATTAACTCTTATGATTAGGGCCAGCCATGCTTGCCCCCTTAGCTGGGAAAATAGAATCATCTTTCAGAGAGAATAGACTATTCTTTTTGATAGTGTCCTTTATCAGTTAAACATTTTTAAGCATGTACTCTCAAATAAATACCTATTTACTGGCTCTACTGCTTATTAGTTTTGTAAACTTGAGGTAAATTAATCAATCTGAACTTCAATTTTGCCACCTGAAAAAAGCGATAATACATAACTAATACATTAGTTAAGATATATGTTAAATTGATATTAAAAAGAATAAAAGAGAAAGTGGTTGGGGTAGCGAGAGTGGGGAGAGAGAGAGAGAGCAAGCACTCAAAATACAGTAGCTTAAAAAGATATTTATTTCTTTTTCATGTAAAAGTTCATGTACACTGGGCTCCCATCTCATAATCCAATGATCCACTGGCTGTTTCAGTTACTGCCATTATGTCTGATTCTAGCCAGAAGGAAGGAGGAGAAGGAAAAGGGAAAGCATACTACTTTTCTTTGAAGAGCATGACTTGGAAGTTGTTTAAATTCCATTGGTTAAACTTTAGCCACAACTAACTGAAAAGGAGCATGGAGAGAGTAACATTTGCTAGTAGCCATGTGCAGACTTCAGATTTCTGTTACTGAAGGAAGACAAGGAAAATGGTTATGGGGCACATCTCTGGACCACCTGCCTCCTAGATTAGTTGTAGGAATTAGATGATGTCATTTAGCACAGAACTGGGCCCATGGCTAAACAACAAATCCAAGATCACTACTACTATTATTATTTCTCTCTGAGTCTTTTGTTTTCTCTTAAGCAAAATGAATATTGATTGATTGCTCCATTCTGCAAACAGGCATTGAGTTCTGATCTTGTGGCAAGAGTATCCTGCCCATCTCATCAGGTAGTAAGTATGGAAACAATAGTAACATAAATGGATAGCCCATATGATTGTATTTATCGAATGAGAGAATCCCTATAGAGCAAAGTTTCCCAATGGTATGCCAGAAATGGATTACCCGTGTGTCATGATATTATGTTTTTCAGCCCGCAGACCAGTTGGGTGAGGCTTGGAGCTTCCAGGTTCTCAGTCAGTGGCCTCCTGCCACAAACAGACTCACCTGTGTGCTGGTTGCACAAGTAGTATCATTTTCTGTGTACCATGAAGTGAAAAATGTTAGGAAGCACCGGAAAGTAAAGCACTGAGGTGATGCCTGGCCCTTGGTAAGTTTTAAACCAGAAGCAGCTGTTATTACTGATAAATGCAGAGGGGGCCGGGAAGCAGTTCTGATGGCAATGAAGGCATCAGTGAGAATCACTGACAGAAGAGAATTTCCCTCCACAGCAGCTTCAAGAAAACTACTTGATGTTTTGCCGGTTTCTTCTCTGTGACCCTATTGGGGTCATGACCTGCCCTCCCCCACCCCAGCAATTTGAGAAATCCTGGGAAAGAGGATGCGGAGGACAATGTCCAGAGCCCATGCTCTGTGTGACCAGAGTTGAAAGTTGAATCTAAAAATATGTCTTGCTATAGAACTCCAATTGTGGCTGTTTCTATAGTCATTCCAGAGCTCATTACAAATCTACCCCAAAAGAAATTCCTGGAATTGTGCTTGTCTGTGAGTTGCTGGGAAGACACAGCACCATTCTTGGTCTGGTATGTGGTCAAGGCTGACTTGCAGTGGTCTGAAGTTGGAGCTTCTCCCTGCTTTTCCATGGGCTGGGATGTGAAGCTAATACTATTGGTCTCAATCAGAATCTATCCTGGCTGCTAAAATAGTTTCCTCTTATTACTATAGAGATGAGTATTCTCAATGTAGACTAAAAATCTAGGGCAACGGCTTAAGTCATTTGAAAATGTTGCTAGTTCTTAGGTTGGTTATACTGCTAAACAAAGCATGTCCCCATTTGCTCACAGATTTATTTTCCTGTTTCACGCTTATGTTTCCCTATTACTCAGCATAGGTGTAGTCAGGGTCTAGTGTCCTAAAACAAATATAACAGTTGGGAAGATTAACATCAAGAACTGTAGTCTTTAAACTAGAAAAGTTGGATCCAATTTTCATGTTAGTTTGTAAATCCAGCTTTTAACACATAAAGTGATTTCTGTAGTATGATCATTGGTTTGCTTGACAAGGATTTAACCTTCTCTCATGAATTACTTCAACAGACATTTATTGAAAGAAAGACTTCTATGTGTGAGATGCTGGAGATACAATAATAAATATGGCATAGTTTCTAGTTTCAAGGAGCTTACAGTTAAGAGTTTTAACTTAAATAAGCATCCTGAAATTTCACAATATTAACCACTACTCTGATATTTTGCACTAAATATATAAAAAAAAACTGCATAAAAATTCTCTGGTAATTAAACAGTACTAGATACACATTTAAAAAGTATTGTTAACTAAGTAAATCCCTCTCTACACTAATGAGTCATGAATGTCTCCTATTATTTTACTGTGGAAAAAGAAAAACACTTGGTCAGCAGTGTTGTTAAGGGGACAAGGAAATGGACATTCTCAGGCCCTTCCGATAGTGATGATAGGGACCCAATTTGGTTCAGGCTTTCAGGAATAGCAATCTGGCATATGTAAATACCCTAAAATGAGAGATTCTTTCAACAAATTATGGAACAGCCATACAAGGGAATACTATGTGAATCATAAAAATGATGCTCTAGGGAAATACTGAAATGGAATACGCTGTTGAGTGAGAAAAATACAAAGCAATAGACATAGTATGACCCCAATTGTGTGTGTGTGTAAATAGCTACATGTATAGAAAAAACTTGGAAAAAGACAATGCCGATATGTTAAAGATGGCTATTTCTGAGTCTTGAGATTACAAGTGATTTTTAATTTGGGGAGTGCTTTTCAGCATTTTTTGAATTTTCTACAATCACAATCAGAGGTGGTGGGGAAGGGCTGGTGACTTTTGTTTGTTTTATTTTTTAAGAAACAAAAAAGTCTAAATCAGGTCATCTCAACTCCAGGGAAGAAATGATTCCAAGTAAAAACATTTACATTTTGTGGCAGAATTAAAGCCATAAGATTGGGTAGCTGGTGGGATTTCTAACTAATGTAGAATTTTCAAATTAGGCCTATTGCAGAGGCAGCACCAATTTTAATTTATGTACACAGTAAAAAACAATATAAAT
This sequence comes from Pteropus vampyrus, assembly GCF_000151845.1. Taxonomy (NCBI): domain Eukaryota; kingdom Metazoa; phylum Chordata; class Mammalia; order Chiroptera; family Pteropodidae; genus Pteropus; species Pteropus vampyrus. Next base: position 2,234,575 of record NW_011888860.1, on the reverse strand, counting down.
TTAGCACACATGCAAGGAGAAGGTGAGCTCAGCTCTCTTAAGTAAATTTTGCTATCTTCAGCAATTTTTCATTGGAAATATGGAAAAGAGGCAACTGGGAGAACTGCTTGCTGGAACACTATTCAGAGTTAGGGCTGGATTCTGGCTGGTGTTAGAGTCAGCTCATGTGTCTCCTTACTTAGAGTGAATTTACGGAGGTCGAGAAAGCTGATCTCTAACTTCAGATTTCTAGCTAGAAGTTGATTCTTTTATTTCAAATATGGTGCTTTAAAAATTATTTATTTAAAACATACTTGAAAAAAATTAAAAATTAGAACAAATACCAGTTTTATAAATTGCCTTATTTTCTTCAGATTTTTTCCTTGCTCTCAGAATAGATATTACAGATGTAACTGAAACTATCTGTGAAACCCCTTCCCCATCTCATTTCCCCACCTTCTTCTTTAGAGATAACCACATTAATTATTTCAGCATCCATCATTTCCATGCAAGTTTTAGTAATTTCTCTACATATTTTACATCAATAAACAACTAAACTTTTTTCTAAACTTTTGCTAACCTTTTTATTTGGTATTTCTTCTAGACTCCAGCAATTTGCTTTTATTGGTTATTGTTATTTCTGAGATTTATCTGTGTTGATAGATGTCATTATAATGTATTCATTTTGACTTTGGATAGTATTCCATTGTATAAACATGGCACAACATATTGATCTCCTCTTCCATTTATGGACACTTAGGCTGTTTGCAATTTTGTTTCTATTTTTGCTATTTCCAACAATTTCGTGATGAATATTTGTGGACGTGCATCCTTTTCTAGGGTGTATGCCTAGAAGTGGGATTGCTGGGTCATAGACTAAGTGCATCTTCTACCTACCTAGGTATAGTCAATGGCTCTTCTAGGTGGTTGTACCAGTTTGCAGTCCCACCCTAAAGGTATGAGGGTTTTTGTCAATCTTTGGAATTTCATTCTTTAACTTTTGCCAATCTGAAGGGTGTAAACTGTTTTCTCATTGTTGTTTAATTTGCTGACTGTCTTTCCATATGTTTATTTGCCGTTCGGGTTTCCTTTCCTGTTAATGACTTTTTCTATCTTTGATCACTTTCTTAATGGGCTGTTAGTCTTTTTCTTCTTGATTCTTTTCCACTTTATCTTTTAAAAAAGTAAGAAAAAGAAATCCATCTATGCAACATATTTTTTGAGTGAAAATTGAGTCTTAGGTCCTATGAAAAGAGAATGAAAAAGTACAGTCTCTTATATACAAATAATGAATTAATACTATTTTGATGGTAAGAAGAGAAAGCTCTTTCAACTTTGAGTAAGTGTTGTATTAGGATACACCTTTACTTCATTTATATTTTTGTTCTTAAGATTTATATCAGACTATTTCTAATAAAAATACAAAATTATATGGTTATAATTATGGTTGTATTGCCCCTTAGTTGTCCAAATAAAGCACACATTCTAGAGTCTTGAATCAGAAAATAAAGGAAGATGGCCATGTTCCCCCAAGGTTATCTTGGGCTCATTATGCAGCAGCACATGTGGGATGGTCAGGGGTACACAGAGAATGACTAATGCATTAATAAGGCTTACATGTACTTCCCACCCCCTATAATTGCATTCCTTTCATTAGCTTTTACCCAGCTGGTCTGAATTGCACAAACAAAATATTGTATAAGATTGGGCCATTGATGTTAAATTCAGGACGATTTTTGTAAAACTCTTGCCAAGTTATATACTGACCCCAGGGTCTTTAAACCAGCCAAAAAAATCTTAAGCAAAAGCTGAATTAAATCTATTATCACAAATTTGTGCACCGTAATCTGATGAGACTTCCAGATGTCCAGCCTGAGACCATCTGCTGAATGTCTGTGGGCACACATTCCCAAAACATGTACATGGATAAGAGTAACAGAACAACAGCTTGGAGCTCTAAAACTCTGAGCAGTTCCTGCTTAGACATAAAAGCAGATAAAGAAAAACAAGTATGAGAGGATTTTTTTTTTTGAGAGTTCTTTTTTTTTTTTAAAAAAAAACATTATTTGCTTTTTGTTGAATTAATCAGTTACTTTGTTCTAGAAGTCAAATGACTTTTCCAACATATAATAATAAGATAGGCTCATGTCTCTCAAAGACAACAGACTATGTGATTTGAAATACTTTAAAAACTAACACAATCTTTAGGAGTTAGTTGCTAATTTAGACTTGGTGGTAATTCTCAGTAGTATGTTTTGTTTGTTATCTTTGTCTCATGGCAGGTTTCTGAAAAAACAGACTCCCAGAAGGAGCTATAAGTATAGAAGGTTTATTCGGGCAGCTCTCAGGAAGAACATGAATGAGAGACTGAGGGGAAGCAGGATTGGACAGCGGGAGAAGTTGGACTGAGAGGCAGCAACAACAAGGAACTCAGTCATTCCTATGGGGAATATTAGAGCTTGGATGGTGTGACAATTAATTTTATGCGTCAACTTGGACAGGTTGGGGTGCCCAGTTGTTTGGTCAAATGCTAGGCTAGATGTTGCTGTGAAGTTATTCTTTAGATGTTATTAACATTTAAATCAGTAGACTTTTAGTAGAACAGATTAACTTCCATAATATGAGTGGGCCTCATGCAATCAGTTGAAGATCTTAAGAGCAAAGACTGAGGTTTCTTCTTCTTTTTAAAATTTTTTTTTAAGTTTATTAGGGTAACATTGGTTAATACAATTGTATAATTTTCAGGTGTACATTATAATTTGGCATCTATATATTCTATTGTGTGATTACCATCCAGAGTCCAGTTTTGAGATTTCTTGAAGAAGGAATTCTCCTTAAAACTACAACATAAAAAGCCTACCTGAGTTCCCAGCCTGCTGGAAATTCAACCTCAAGACTGAAATATTGACTCTCAACTGAATTTCCAGTATGCTGTACAGACTTCAGATTTGACAGCTCCCACAATCGTGTGTCAATTCCTTAAAATAAATCTCTCTTGCTCTCAGTCTAGGCTCCTAGAGATCTATTATGACTATTGTATTGGGGTTTGCCATAAACTGCACACAGCATCTGTTCTCATTAGAGTGTCAAGAACTCAGAAGTTCTTGACACTCATCTTGCTTACAGGTTAACGAGTTAGACAGCCACGGTTTCATGAATGCTGGTAGAAGACATGAGGCTCATGCATCAGAGATGAAGAACAGTTTATTACTCACAGCGATAGTCATAGCCAGAGTATCAGCATTTTTGTACCAGTTTTCTGAGCCCCAATTACCATAAGGTGATGTAAAGAGGGTCACATCACACCTGCATTTACAGTGGGTTGCATTATAGGAGGGACCCGAAGCTTAGGGAACCCAAATCTTTTATAATGGGCAATAAGTGTGCCTGCCCTTTGTTCCAGAAGGAGCTACTATCTCTATCTTCCATGGATGTAAGAAAACCTGCCCTGTGTGCTGGAAGAAGACACTGCCTCTACCTTCCACGGCTGTTTGCTATATAAACATCCTTGAAAAGATAGTCCAGAACAAAAGGCAGACAATGCCTCACTCGTAAGACCTGCAGAAACACAAAAGACCCATGGAGAATTGTCTCTCAACCTCTAGCATATGATACCTCTAGCATATGGCCTGCCAGGTTATACAGTCCAAATGGCAGAGCTTCTTATACCAGAGCCTAGGCCTACTTCAGAGCCCTGTCCTGCACTGGGGACTACCAGAGCTTGAAGCCTTCCAGGTCAATTGGTAAATTAATTGGGTTAATGTCCAAACGTGTCAAACATGCTTCTTCTAGAATTCAAAAAGGTCTGAGGCTTTCTTCCTAGAGGTGAAGGTGCAAGAGCCATACTTTGGAGAGGATTTCTTTTTATGTCCTAGATTACTGGACCCTTTAAAATTTATTAATGTGTTAGGCTTCTGAATCTTCATAGGGTTTATCTTCCACTCTCGAGTGCATGCATCTTATGAAATTCTCCAACGTACTTGTTACTTCTTGCCTATTCAGTCTGATAAACATGATGTCCTTGATATATTGAGCCATTTCAATGCTTTGTGGAATCTGAAGATGGTCCAGATCCCTTTGGAATATATTATGATATAGTGTAGGAGAGTTAACACAGCCCTGGGTAAGCTCTATTAAAATATATAGTTGTTCATTCCATGTGAATGCAAACAGGTATGACCCTTCTTCCTTGTATGTATGGAAAAGAATGTATTCATAAAGCTTCTTCAGCTATGATACCATATCTGGCACAGTAGCTGTAATTGGGGCTACTACATGGTTGACTTTGTAGCTGTTCACTGTTGTTTGCTGGGATTCTTCCTGGGATTTGAAATTGTTTTTGATATTTGCTTTACCTTAGCTGGGTGCTTCAATCTCACAGGTTCTACATATCCTTCCCTACTACAATAGCTCTTAGGCCATTGACCAAGTG
>NW_011888860.1:2220589-2228849 GCF_000151845.1 Pteropus vampyrus | reverse complement strand
TTTTGATATTTGCTTTACCTTAGCTGGGTGCTTCAATCTCACAGGTTCTACATATCCTTCCCTACTACAATAGCTCTTAGGCCATTGACCAAGTGTCCTGTGTAGAACTCTGCCAACTTCCATGTATGTCCATTGCAAATATGCATTTGGGGACCAGGAAAATGACTATCAGATGAGTCACAGTTTGGACTCAGCGGACTCACTGTAATCAGATGTAGGCCTAACTTACTTTGCTCCTATATACCCCCACTCTAACAAGGCAGCCATGACAGTGTTTCAGGTCCCCAGGTATAATCCACAAAATGTGGACCTTTTGTCTAATAGTCCTCAAAACCTGAATTTTTATCTTTCTCCAGTATATGGTTACATGAGTAAATGACCATAGGTCCTTTTGGGTAAAGACTGAGGGAAACACCACTGTATACACTTTCTATTCTGTTGCAGGGTCCTTCCTCACAGGACCTATATCTTTAGACTGTGGATCTAAGCATCGGCTCAGGTTCAAAATTGGGCAGAGGATCATGAATATATATTAGGGGAGTTGCCTTAGTCTCCTGATATTTTTGATTGCATAAATTGAGCAAAACACTTGTGGGCTACTTATCTACCTTGCCATTAGGTAAACTGTATTTTATTAACCATCTCCAGATCTCTCTTAGGTCAGATCCTCCTGGCTGCCAGTTTAACCTTGCTGATCATTATGAGAATTGTACTCACTTCGTTTCTAATTTTTAAGTGCTACTACCTGGCTTCTATTATTTTAGAATTCTCTCGCCCCCAATACTATAGATAAGCTCAGTTCTGTAACAACATAATCTACTATCAGCCTTAACCTATAAATCAGAGATTGGCAAACTATTGCCCATGTGCCAAATCTAGCCTATTGCCTGTTTTGCAAATAAAGTTTTATTAAAATACACAGCCATACTCAGTCATTTACATTATTGTCTATGGCTGCTTTTATGCTACAATAGCAGAGTCAAGCTGTTGTGGCAGAGACTATATGGCATGCAAAGCTAAAATGTTTATTTTCAGGCCTTTTATAAAAAACATTTGTGGCCTCTGCTATAAAGAACAGCTACCTCAATAATATTGGTTCTCTGTTTATTGCTTCTTTCGTTATAGCTTTAGTAAAAGGGTATCCTTTATGCCTCCCTCATAGAACTTAAGCAGTTGGTAGGTTATTCTATCTTGCTTAGTGTATCCTCTTCTCTGAGCCTTTGATTCGCTTCTCTCACCTTCTGTCTTTGAGTCTCCATTTAGTACTCCCTATTGGTAGGACACAACAGGAGCAGTTATAGTTTGTAGTCACCACAAAGCAGAAATGTAGGTTGCAGCAACCCAAATTAGAGTTTAGGAAGTGAGAAACAATAGATTGATAAAAAGCCCAAAGAACAAGAATGAATGTGGGGAGCCCAGTTTAGAAAGTTCATTGCAGTAGTCTAGGGTAGGTGATGGCAGTAGAGATGAAGACAGGGGACAGACTCGAATCACAGTTTGAAATTTAATAGGGCTTTGTGCAGAGGATAAGGGTAGAGGAGAAAACAGGGACTGAAATAACTGGATTATGCTGTCATCTACTGATATAACACTGAAGGAGGAGCAAGTTTGTGGGTGAAGAGTTTTGCCGTAGGATTTGAGCTGGCGTTGAAGAACAGGCAGAGAGCAGTGGGAGAAGGCATTCCAGGATGGATGAAAAGTCAATAAAAGAACAAATTAAAATAAAACAACACCCTGTAGTCGTATTCAGGGGCCAGTGGGTCTACCAGTTTGCCTGGAGAGATGGTATGAACAGAAGAAAAGGAGAAACTAGAATGTAACTACCAGAAATTGCAGCCTATGCAGCTGCAAAGCCATTAGCACAGTGGACACTTTGGACTTTGAATTGACCATTAAATATTTAGCCTTTTTTTCCTTAAAAAAAAAGAAAAAGAAAAAGGCCACTGTTTTATTGAGATATGGTTCACATATATAAAATTCATCTACTTAAATAATATCAATTACTTTGACATCGAATGCAATTCAGTAGTTTTTAGTATATTCATAGAATTGTCTAACCATCTACAATCTAATTTTAGAATATAGTCCTCACCCCAGAAAGATACGTCATACCCATTAGCAGTTAATTCGCATTCTTTCCTTCCACTCTCAGCCCTACTTTCTGTCTTTATAGATTTATCTATTTTGGGCAATTCATATAGATGGAATCATACAATATGTGCTCTTTTGTGTCTGGCTTCTTTTTCATAGCATAATGTTTTCAAATTTCTAAAATTTAGCTTTGACATTAATAAGTGTATGGCTAAAACCAAGAGGTGAATAAAATTATATTTTGAGTTATTTCATCAAAAATTATATATTTTTAAAGTTTTTCTAATGCCTATTTCTTTGAATTATCTAACACAAATGAAAACATAATGCAAAAATAATATCATTTTAGGAGCTTTAAGTTAAGAAAACATTAACCACAAAATAGAGGGTATGAGGAGAGGATGGGAACCTATATTCATCTCATATTTTGATGGAGATGTTGCTTTTTGTGAAAATCTAACTTTATGTTAAACTGTTCACTATTTAGTTGATTATAAGGGTCAGACTGCCTGGGCTTGATCTGCTTGGGTTGATCCTGCCTCTGCCATGTATTCACTGTGTGAACCTGGGCAAGTCATTTAATCTATGTTTTGAAGTCTTATCTGTAACATGATGATAATAGGAGCACCTTTCCTGTATAGTCATTGTGAGGATTAAATGAATTAATATAGGTGAAGTATTTAGAACAGTGCCTGGCACATAGCAACTCTATTGTTTAGTGCATTTTACATTTATGTTTAAGGAAACCATTTGCCTCTTCCTTGTCTACCCCGGACAGGTATGTGGGGGAATCAACTTATTTTCCTTTACAAACCTCTATTGCAGGGTGTATGTTAATGTAGTGGATATTGCTAACTGCCTAACCTGATATCCATTCACTCTCTCTTCCTTAGTAATAGAACTTGAATTATAGGCTTGGACAAAAGACTGGATTTCCAAATCTCTCTTACAGCTAGGTATGACTTTATAACTATACTTTAGATGGAGAAATAAGTAGAATTGTGGGGTCTTCCGAGTTGCTGAACAGTAGCTGCCTCAGTTTACAGGGGCTCCCTTTTTGTCATTCTGCCTTCCTATTTTCAGCTCTCAACGTGGATGTGTTGATGGCAGCTCCATCCTAAATCATGAAGATACAAGCCACACTCTGAGAATAGCTGCAGAGAAGCAGGAGCCTGTATCTCTGAAGATAGCATAGAACTGCTATCTCTATTGGCCTCCTATGGTTTGACTCCAGAATTCTTTTAAGTTAGAATGAAATCACCTTTTTCTTGGTTAAGTCACTGTAATTTCACTTGTTTGATATCTGCTATATGCAGCCAATCTCTCCTGATTCGTAACTGCTAGATTTTGAACTTGTTAATTAATTGATTTTTTAAATTTATTTAAATGTTTATTGAGTCCTTAGCCTGTGGTAGGTCCTGAAGAGTTAAAGCAACCTCTAAAAATATTTCCTTTTCCAGGTCCCTGGTTCACATGGAGATGAATGGCGGCTCCAATAAACCTAAGGGGAAATTTATACAAATGATTATGTTCGTATTGTAGTACCATCTGGCTTTTGAAAATGGAGCTGTCTAATAAACTGCAAATTCACACAAGTTTAGAGAAAGAAAGGAAGCTACACTGGAAGGACTATTGGGGATGGTAATTATGGGATGCAGAGAGTTTTGGAAACTTAATTTTCCTTTCTGCTCTTGGCTCTGAATTCTTCCCTGCCTTCCACCTGTTTTTGGAAATGATATCACCTCTCACTCTCACCAGCCCAAAATGAGTTGCTCTTTATCTCTACAACTATGAATGTTCCTGTAAGGTCTTCTATCTTTAAGATGCAGGGGAAGCAAATACAAAAGTACCCAGGGAATTGCAATGACAATAAATATACTCTTCATCTTTAAAGTAAAAATCACCAGACAATTTAATAGGCACATGAACCCTTCAGTTATCTCTAGAGGTCAGGCTGCTATTAATAGACATATTTCGGTTAGGTCTATCTATGCAAAAAGAAACTGAATGTTGAAGTTATAAAGCTTCTGGCACTCATTCAATAATATTTATAGAGCATCAACTACAGACTTGGAACCAGGGATGCGAGGGCAGCAAAATCAAAATAGTCCTTGCCCTCATGTTGCTTAGAATTAGCCGTAGTACCCTTCTTTTCCTTTACAAAAGTCATTTCCATTCCCATTCTATCTTTACTTCAAGCATGTACAGATATTATGTGGAATTAGACTGTTAAAACTAGAGTTATGTGTAAAAGCTGCCTCAGTTCCACCTTTGATCCAGTGTAAACTCGTTCTTAAAAATAACATTTATTTTTATAAAGAATGCCCCTCACTTTATCTTACATAAGTAATGTTTTATGTATTCTTATGGCAATCTGACATAGATAAAAAGTAAGCCGCTCTTGGAGCATTCTATACCTCTCCAGGAAGCCAGTCTCCCCATATAAATTAAAACTAATGTGCAATGACACTGGGGCAAATACAGTGAACCCTTGAATGATATAGGGGTTAGGGGTGCTGACTGCCCACAGAATCAAAAATCTGAGGATAACTTTTGACTCTCCAAAAACTTAACTGCTAATACCCTACCATTGATTGGAAGCTTTACTGATAAACAGTCAATTAACACACATTTTGTATGTTATATATGCTTTATATACTTTATTCTTATAATAAAGTAAGATAGAGAAAAGAAAATGTTAGTTAAAAAATTATAGCTTCCAGTAAAAATGGTGGGGTAGGTAAATGCTGTGCTTGCCTCCTCTTGCAACTACATCAAAGTTACAACTAAACTATAGAATAGCCATCATTGGGAGTTGCCTTGAGTCTGGCTCAACAGAAGTCCTACAACTGGGGACATGGGGACACACAGAAGGGGCCATCTCGAGACTGGTAGGAGGGGTGGAGACACGAAACTGGCTGACCCTACACTCGCATTTGGTGATTGAGAACTGGAAAAAATATCTCAGCTATGGAGGTACCCCTGGAGGAGCGAGGGGTCTGGGCCCCACATTAGGCTTCCCAGACCAGGGTTCCAGTGCCGAGAAGAGAAGTCCCCACAACTTAAGGCTGTGAAAACCAGTGGAGATTGTGGCTGAGTGAGACAGTGGGCTGAGGAAGTCGCAAATTTTCCTCTTAAGGGGCCCATATGCAGAGTTACTGCTCATGGACTTGCTCACTCTTTGCTCCAGCACTGGAGCAGCAGCTTGAGAGGTGCCAGGGATGTACAGGGAGAAACTGAGTTGTGTAGCTTCAGGGTGAGGGCTTGAAGGGCAGCTTTCTCCCAGACAAAGTCTGGCAGAGGGTATTGTTCTTTTGTTGAGCTCTCCCCGGCCTGGCTTGTGGACCCAGGAGGGAGCCATATCTGAGTCTACATCAACCTGGCTAATACTGGGTGCCTTGCCCAGGTGATTCCCTGAGACTCTGCCCCTCTCAATGTGTAGGCCCATCCAAGCTGCTTCCAGTGGAATTTCCATACAAATGACCTGTCTTGGCTCATGCTTCAGTCTTTCCTAAAATCTCTCAAAGGTTCATAACACCTAAACAAGCAGCATCTGGCCTCAGCATGCCCTGTACCTCTTGCTTAGCAGCCCCAACCCTGGCACTAGCGGCAGCCAACCTTGGTTTGCTGATTGGCCTTTTGAAGCACTTCCAAGCCCAGCATGGGTGGTGGCCATCTGTGGATTGTTTGGTGGCTCATGCCATGTAATCCCAGGCAGGGCATAAGCTGCAGCTGAATTTGGCCTGAAGAAGGGCCTTTCTCAGGAGGCCCCAGTCTACACTCCCAATGGCCAGCTTGGTCTGAACATACACAAAGGACAGCCACTAGAGCCCTGCTAAAGTGAATCCTGCTCTGTAGGGCAGTCACTAGAGCCCTGCTAAAGTGAATCCTGCTCTTTAGAGTTAGCCCCTGCACAACAGCTCCTCTGCTGGTCACAGCCAGTCATCACAACCAATCAGCTCGAGGGTCAGTCCTTCCCATTGATGAGAAAACAGCAACCACAGCTCAATCACAACAGGAGGGCACACACAACCCACACAAGGGACACACCACTTGGAGCACTTAGCTCAGGTGACCAGGGAAGACTTTGCCACTGAGACCCACAGCATACCTACTACATAAGGCCACTTTACTAAGACTGAGAGACAAAACAATCCTATTTAATATATAGAAACAAACAGGGAGGCAATCACAATGGGAAAACAAAGAAACATGTCCCAAATGAAAGAACAGAACAAAGCTCCAGAAAAAGAACTAATCAAAATGGAGACAAGTACAGAATGGCTATCATCAATAAATCAAAACACAAGTGTTGGTGAGGATGTGGAGAAAAGGGAACCCTCATACGTTGTTGGTGGGACTGTAAATTGGTACAGCCACTAGGGAAAACAGTATTGAGGTTTCTCAAAAAATTAAAATTGGATATATCTTTGACCCAGCAATTGCACTTCTGGGTATTTATCCAAAGAAAACCAAAACAATAATTCATAAAGATTTATGCACTCCAATGAAGGCAGCACAATTTACAATAGCCAAGATATGGAAGCAACCTAAATGCCCATCAACAGATGATTGGATAAAGATATTATGGTTCATATATACAATAGAATATTACTAGGCCATTAAAAAAAATGAAATCTTACCATTTGCAATGACATGAATGGACTTAGAGGTTATTATGCTGAGTGAAATAAGTCAGACAGAGAAAGTTAAATATTATATGATTTCACTTATATGCGGAATCTAAGGAACGAAAAGAACAAACTAATCAAAACCAGACTCATAAATGTAGTGGACAATTTGGTGACGGACAGAGAGGAGGGAGGTTAGGAGACTGGGAGAATGGGGTGAAGAGTTAAAGAAGTACAAATTAGTAGTCGATAGTTGGTCACGGGAATGGGGAGCACAGCAGAGGGAATGCAGTTAGCATTAATATGATGGTTAGGTGGAGGGCCAGGAGAGGGAGGGAGCAATTGGGGAGACTGTTTTATGCACTATAGAGATGTCTAACCAATGTACTATATACTTGAAACTAATTTAAATAAATAAATTTTTAAAAATGGAGACAAGCAATCTACCAGTTGCAGAATTCTAAACACTTGTTATAAGGATGCTCAATGAACTTAGGGGAAGAGTAGATGAACTCAGTGAAAACTTTAACAAAGAGATAGAAAACATAAAAGTAGATATAAAAAAATGAAAAAGAAACAGTCAGAAATGAAGAATGAGATAACTGAAATGAAGAATGCCTTAGGAGGAATTAATAGTAGATTAGATGAAGCAGAGAATTGAGTCAGTGATTTAGAAGATAAGGTAGCAGAAAACACCCAATAAGAACAGCAAGAAGAAAAAAGAATCCAAAATATTAGGATAGTTTAAGGGGCCTCTGGGACAACATCAAGCATACCAACATTTGCATCATAAGGGTATCAGAAGGAGAAGAGAGAGAGCACAAGGAATTGAAAACCTATTTCAAGAAATAGTGTTGGAAAACTTCCTGAACCTTGTGAAGGAAATAGACATATAAGCCCAGAAAGCACAGAGTCCCGAACAAGCTGAAGCTAAAGAGGCTGACACCAAGACATCATAATTAAAATGCCGAAGCTTAAAGACAAAGAGAATTTTATAAGCAGCAAGGGAAAAGCAGTTAGTTATCTACAAGGGAGCTCCCGTAAGACTATCAGCTGATTTCTCAAAAAAAACTTTGCAGGACAGAAGTGACTGGCAGGAAATATTCAAAGTAAGAACTACAACCCAGATTACTCTACCCAACAAAGTGACTGGCAGGAAATATTCAAAGTGATGAAAGTAAGAACTACAACCCAGATTACTCTACCCAACAAAGTTATCATTTAGAATTGAAGGAGAGATAAAGAGCTTCCCAGACAAGGAAAAGCTAAAGGAGTTTATCATCATGAAGCCTGTTTACAGCAAATGTTAGAGGAAATTCTTTAAGAAAATGAAGGAAATAAGATGAAAGTTATTAATATAAAATGGCAATAACTACATATCTAACAACAATTACTTTAAAATACAAATAGATTAAATGTTTCAATCTAAAGATAGAGTGGCTGAATGGACAAGAAAACAAGACCCTTACATATGCTGCCTACAAGAGACTCACTTCAGATCAAAGACCCACACAGTCTGAAAGTAAAGGGATGAAAAA